>NW_011888895.1:2973934-2977417 GCF_000151845.1 Pteropus vampyrus
AAACTACCGCTGGTTTCAACTTTTACGTGAATGATACTGGATCATGTATATGGAACAAACTCCAATAACCTGTTTTTTAAGAGAAGAAATAAAGCAACGGCACCTATGATACCATATCATATAATCCAAATGACTAAATATTTGTGTTAACTCTTAGAAGAATTTAAGAGGCTCAGCACCATCCACTTATAAAACACTGGTTAAAGATGAGTAAGTTATAAATAATGGACATAAAAAACTAAAACCTGACACTTACTGATTTAAGTCCTTCTAAGGTAAATAAACACACAGTACACCTTGTAGGTACTGTGCCTACAATGGTGTATGCATTACTTTAATCTTCACAACAATCATGGGGTAAGTACAATTATTATGATTATTTTACAAATGAGAAAAATGAACCGAGGAGGTAGTAGAACTTGCTCCAGGATGCAGTTTATTTTTGTTGATGACAGTATTTACACTTGCATCTGTCTAAACAGCAGCTGCCCTTAGTCACTAAGCAATACTACCTTTAATGAAGACATTTTTTATTGATAGAAACATAAACAATATTAATTAACAAAAGACCGAACATCATTCATGCTTAAAAATTTATGCTCACAGAGAAAATACCTGAGATGGATACATACCAAATGTTAACAAAATAGACTGCAAAGAGCACATAAGATAAAATTCAACTTAAGTATTTACGTATGATCGTATATAAATGGATATGTATGGAGAAAATGAAAAGATTCAAAACAAAAAGAAGTCCCAGGTACAGGATTCCAAGGTAAACAAACAGCGCAGAAACACCTTGACGAGTCAGCTATAACAGGGAAGATCCAGGTTCTCACCATCCAAAGTGCTAGGCTTTGGCCTTCACTCTCTTTCTATTAATTAGTCTTTCCACGAGAGAATAAAAAGTTAGGTCTCAAAGTGTCTTCTACCTCTAACTTTGTTACCATGGGCTATATGAATCTATCCAAGCCCAGCTTCCTTCACCGCTAACACTCACATTATTTTAAGACATTAGGTTAAAAGAACAGGCTATGTTATGATCCACAGACCTAAGAGTTCTCATAGTAAAAATGATGACCGCTGTTCTTATTGAAGTGTTTGTGACCACCTATCCTTTTGTTAGGGAGTAAAAATAACTTAGCTCGTACCCGTTAAACCTGTTCTACTCTCAGTCTCCCTGTCTCAGGGAATGGTAACTCCGTCCTCACTGCTGCTCAAGCCAAAAGTACCACTCAGCTTTGAACAGCTTTCTCACTTTCTCTCTCGCCCCACACACAATCAATCCATTAGCCTATTGGCTCTACTGCAAAAACATATCCAGAGTCATCTCAACTGCTGGGAGGGACCCTTGTCCAAATCACCATCCCATCTCATCCAGTTAACTAACTGTCCCAGCCTCTTAACCAGTTTCCAAGCTTTAATTAACACCGCAAGCAGTCATCCCTTAATCCACAATGCATACTGGACGAAACATGCTGAGCGCCTTCACACTGGCTGTTTCCCATGCGAGTTACACTCTGAGATTTTCACAAGACTTGCTTCTCATTTACAACTTTGGTCAAAAGTAACTTCCTTAACCATCTCATTCTTTATTTATCCTACTTTATTTTTCCATAGCACTCGACACCTTCTAACATACTATAAACCTTATGTTTGTTGTCTCCTCACTACTGGAATGTAAACTCCATGAAGGCAGAGATTCTCGTCTGTGTTGTTCATTGATGTAGTCTGTGTCTAGAACGCCGTCTAGCACACTGCAAGCGCTCAAATGTTTGTTAAATAAATGAAGCAAATATTAATGACTAAGTACCTGATCAAGTGTTAAACTTCCAATATCCTATACAATCACAGTGGGTTTGTTTGTTTTTTAAGCAATAAGAGATGGCAAATTACAAGGCCAAGGAGTAGAGCGTTTCTTCCTCCACCAAAGTGATCAGCAACCTCAAACAGCTCTAACTGAGGGTGTGTGGAATGACTACAAGGCAAATCAAAGCAAGAATGTCTTTTGTTTAGACAAAAATCTCAGTGGGCCATGACGTAGTAAAAATCTGTATCTGGAGCCACCATCTCATCCTATCTGCCCAGTGTTAAGAGTGGCCCACTTCCTTCATTATTCTGACTCCACTTCAGAATGTGCTCCAGATTTTACCTTGCAATTGTCAACATTCACTTCACAGTGTACAGTGGTATGCGCGGACCTTCCTTACGTAAGTGCTTTTTGTATTATGGTCATTTCCACGCAGTCAAAAAGACAGGTCAGCGTGGGCAAGTAGCACTTCCCATCAACATACTCTATACAAGTCCAAGCATCCTGCTGGTGTCAGTCTAGAAAGAATCTCTCCTTTCTCCACCTCTCTATTACACTTGAGTTAAATGTTCCCATAAAACAGAAAAAGTTACTTTAATCGCTATCATTTACAAACAGTAACGTCAGGCACCATTTTTACACTATATGTACCATCTAATCCTCACAAAAACCCCAGGAGGTAGGCATGATAATTATCCTCAATTTACAGATGAGAAAATTGAGGATATATCAGAGGACCACTAAGGGAATCTAGAAACATTCTGTTAAGTAAAGATGTAGAATGTATCCTTTTATGACTCTCCAGGAAGATACGCATAAAAAAGCAGAAATATACACAAGTTAGAAAAATTCTAGCAGATCAATAAAGGAATGATGCGATTAAAAAATCACCCTTTGCAATCCCTAGTGAAATGATGAACCTAGGCAATGATTACAATAGATGATAGAACCCTTAGGTGAAGAAAGGTTGATGGGGCACTTCAGAATGGAGAGATGAGGCTGACGATACTTGTACCTACCAAGAATTAATCTTATCTCTAAAAGGCAGACATGTGTGCCTCCCGATGGGATGTTACACCCAGGAACACTTACGTACTCTTGAGAAACTACCTGAATCTAATCAAATTTCTATTTCCCAGTTTACAGAAATATAACACCAGGAAATGGTCGAATTCAGAAAGGGAGGAAGGGTGGGGAAGCTATTACAGTCATGCACCACTTAAGAACAAGTTACGTTCTGAGAAATGCATCATTAAGCAACTTCATCAGGGCGCACTTACACAACCCTAGATGGTATAGCCTACCACACACCTAGGCTAGATGGCATACTATTGTCATATATGCAGCCTGGTGTTGACCGAAACATCGGTATGTGGCACATGACTGTACAGAGGAAAAAACTTTTTAGAGGCCATCAATTAAATGTAATCTGTTGACCTTGTTTGGGTTCAGATTCAAGCAAACCAACTGAGACAATTCAGGGTATCTGAATGTGGATTAGATGTTAACTGTATAAAGGCACTGTGGTTATCTTTTTAAAAGCCCTTATCTTAGGTGAAATTTTACATCTGCATTTGCTTTAAAGTAATCCAGCAATAACTGATTCAGAATCATCGCCAGATGCTAAAACCAGTGGAAGACTGTAAGAGAAAAGAATATCCAGTCTCGAGTTT
>NW_011888895.1:2978708-2981524 GCF_000151845.1 Pteropus vampyrus
ATGTACACTCTTTTCTACAGAATCGGTGATTAAAAGTATAGCTTCTAATTTGAGACTGACTTTAGAATCCTGGCTCAACTACTTACCGAGCTGCTGTGTGACTCTGGGCACCTTTCGCTTGTTTTTTCATTTGTAAAATAGAAATCTAACTCTTAATATGGCTGAGTACTGAAAAGTAAAAAAATTTTATTTATATATATATATATCAATCACACACACACAAACCCTGCTTCTACACGCCACTAAGGATCAGGTATTACAAACCATAAGGTTTGCAGAGGTAGACCATCCAACCAGGCCAACTCTGTGGTCACCCTTGTGTTTTCTGTTCTCATCCTACTTGGTTCCAATTTTACGTTCCTAGAAAAACAGTTCCTAGAAGAACAGATAAAAAAGCTTCTCGTTTTTCCATGTGACTGAAGCCAAAAAATGTAAACACAAGAGTCCTCCTGCCTGGTAGACTAGATTCTAAATCTCCCAGGAGGCCGAGTCGTAAATAGAAGATCCTGAAATTGGGAGATAGTTTTGGTTGGAAAAATTTTTAACTTTTTAATGTGCCCTAAGGCTTGAGGAATATGAGATTTTCAAGAAGTAAAAAGTAACACATTAAAAGGATAACTTTAACAGTATATGGAAGAACTAGACATTATGGCCTGAACTGAACCTAAGAAGTGAACATGAAACAGGCAAGGCATTGTAGATTACGAATGCAGCTAGATTTTTCTCTTGTATTTCAAATACAGAACAAGTAGACTGGAAAAAAAAGAGAAATAGTATCGGAACTGCCTTCACTGGATGTCAGAAGGTAGAAGATCTTGAAGTTATAGCTTCCAATTATTTCATCCTAATCAGATAAAATATTAAAGAAATTAGATTAGGGGGAATTTCTTTGCTTTACTTTAATCTTCTTAAATGGAATATGCAAAAACTCCTGGTCCTCAGTCTACACATGAGAATGGCATTCCTGAGACCAACAGGGCCACCGGGTCTGTCAGACGTAAGATCATCCCTGACGGAAAAGTGGCGTCTAAGGTTTTCCAGACAGTATACGTCACACAATTGCCTCTTCATATAAATGCTAACAAAAGGCAAGTAGTACACCAGCAAAAGAATGACAATCAAAACAACCCACTACTGGGTCATACATTTACTTAACAGGTTCAAGCAATTTAAAAGGACACTTTTTAATGACACCTTTCCTGTAACATATGCCTGGCAAAGATCCTACCCCCAAATTTAGCTTTTCATGCAACAGAAACTCACCTTAAATCTGAATCTAAACCAGTACTGAATGTTGTTTTATATTCCTAATTTGCATATAAAACACCTGAACACAAACTAAAAACAGGGCAGATGTCTGGGACTTTAACTGGTTCTCCTCCCTCCTGAGAGAGAAGAAGCCCACACACGGGTGCCCACACAAGGATCTTCCCAGCACCTCCAAGTGCCACTACGGTCTGGTCACAACGGTGAGAATTCTCTCATGCCTGACTACATCCACAGTAATCTGGCTGTTACAGCTTACTTGGGATTCTTTGGCTGACCAAATTAAAGCATTTTAACAGCCAGGGTGGGGGTCGAGGAGAACGCTTCAAAAACTTAAGTCTAAACAAAGACAAAACTGAGAATTCTTCATTCTGGGGCGGAAGCAGGCAAACACCAGCTTATGAACATTGAGGGTTCCAGGCTGAGGTTATAAGTCCATTCTTTCACTTGCAATTCCATTTTTAACCTCTCATCCACACCAACCTCTACAGAAGTATTCTCAAAGTGGGGAGGGATTCCCTTTAACTAGGGCACTGCAATCATAGTAACGACGACTGTGGGTCTGGGGGACAGAACAGATCAACTGTACCCTGGACTTGAAAGCTAGGGAAGAATGAATTGCACTTATTTTTTTTTTATTTGAGATTTGCTGTTAAATATTTGGAATGAGAGTAGGAAAGTGGGAAAGACAAAAAAAGAAAGTCAGTCAAGGTAATGACTTGATTTCCACTCTATGGAAACACGAAGCCTGGTCAACAAAACATTTTGTCCCCTTATTCTACACTCGGACTAGAAAAGCGCCAAACTTTTTTTGTCCCATGGTAACATGATATTCCAAGGACTGTGGGTCATACGTGAACTTCACAGATATGCCGTAAGCAAAAAAAATGTCATTTTCTAGCCAAGCAGCCTTTGCCCAGAAGCAGTATTTCAAACCCCTAGATTAGGTTAGTACAATCGCCCAGACATCCAAGAAAAAAATGGACAATGAATACCAATTTCTGACAGTTTACACTAAGTCATACTTCAGTCCTTGTACAACTCTCTGCAGTCTATATGTACACATTACCAAAGTGGGCATACATAATCCAGTAGAAATTGATACGACTTTTAAAACTAGAAATTGATACGACTTTTAAAAACTGAACATGTTTGCCATTTACTGAGCATCTTTTAAGTCCTACTATAAACCAATGACCAATTACTAAGGTGGGTTTTTTCAACATATAAGCAGCAGTTTCTGAAACCTAAATGCTGAAAAAGAAGTCTACAGACAATTAAGGACATGTTTAAAAAATACCTAAAGCAAATTATCTAAATCAGAAATTATAAGATGGTGGCCATATTTAACCAACAGATACATTTGGTCCATGGTGCTGAAATATTTTTGAGTTAGTTGCCAACATCCAAAATATCAGATCTCCTGTAAAATCTGGATTTCTGGTTAGGAACAGGATAGAAAAGGAGCTGGCCCACATCCCCCATACCAATGACAGACTGGAATATAAGCACCAGCAGGAGTGTGCATGCTGGTGGATTCATGCGCACAC
>NW_011888895.1:2982919-2990533 GCF_000151845.1 Pteropus vampyrus
AAATATAAAAAATAAAAATAGATTTTCTCTACTCTTCATTTGAATTTTCCCAACCTTCTGGCCAAAAAAACACATTTGTCTTACTAAGAACTAGTTATATAAGGTCAGATGGACGAGATGAACACAAAGTTCATATGCAAATAGTTTAGTTCTTGATGAGGAATCCTGGTGCACACAATGCCTGGCAAAGACCAATAGCTGTTGAATAAATGATACCCATCTCTCTACAAAGAGGTCATTCTAAGTTGGTGAAGTTCATTGGGTACCTCATAGAAACACTCTATACCTCATAGATGAAAAAGCTTGCCCTTGTTTAATTAGCATGCAAGCTATTAGGTAAAATGGTTCATGTTCACTAACTCAAACATTTACTGAGCAAGTAATATATTTTGGGTTTGACTCAGTCTCAGATCCTGATAAAATAACAAAAAAAAAATGTTATCTCTGGGAATCTCTTCATCAATAAAGTGAGTGGAAAACTAGGCAATGAAGTTCAGTAACTTGCCTGGGATCACAAAGCTACTTTAATGACACAATGAACACCTACTATCTCCAAGGTCATGTTTCTCTTCAAAGACTCTCTAACGTAGGGAACACTCCCATTTTATCGATGAGGGCACGAAGATCCACAAAGTTTAAGATCCTCAGGAAGTAAGTGTCAGAAACTAAAACCAGACTGATCTCTTTCTGAAGCCCTTTCTAGGATCTCAGTGCCAGTTCTCTGTTTAACTCCAACATAACACGGCCAGCAGTATCTTCGTTTTGAAGCTTATGTTCTTCCATCACTGACATAACAGAAATCAGACCACTTACTGAAGCGGAAGCCTTTGTATCCAAAACAATCATATCCAAAACAGAGGGGGAAAAAAGGAATTAAAGCCAAAGTAGGAAATCAAAAAAATCATACATATGTACCTTAAACATTTTATTTAAGTTTAACATATAAATGTACATTCATTTGCCAATCTTAATATGGGGTTAAAGCACTTGGAGAATGGGATCGATAATGTGAAATTCCTTGCTGAGTCGAGTTCCTGTTGCTTGATCTAAACCACATCTATAAATATATCATCTACAATTCGCATTTCCGGTTTCATTGAAGTGGACAGCTTTAAGAAATCCTTGTAAAGCAGTCTACTTACAGAATCCTCCTGGACTAGTTATTCTTCCTCCTAAACTTTTAGTTATTGCAGCCACATCTAATTCTACAGCCATAACTTTAGTGACTCACCTTCATCAAATCTTTCCAAAGAATCCAACTTGGTTTCCAGGGGGAAAAAAAGTTTGCACTCATTTTATCAGTCAACATATTTAAATTATTATTGTAAAAACAAGATTACCTGCCATGAAACAGTGCTGGAAACCAACACAACTTCTGGCAAGCATACAACTCGCCCAGTGCAAGCAAAAGTGCACTAACTTGAAAGCAGCTTACTAGCACAAGAGGTCAGCATGCTATCTCGTATCCAAGAAGTGCTTTAGAGATGAGAGTAGTAATCCTTGTAAGGCAGCTAAGTGAGCACAGACCTTATGTGTAAGCAGAGGACAGAAATGAAACAGATTTGACCCTCAGAATTTGTAATCTAGCAAAGGAATAAGAAACATTCACCAATTAACTGTAATACAAAGTAAAAACTGATCCATGTGATAAGACACAGAAAAACACCACACATATTCAAAGGAAAGACTATAGTGTGTACTCCAACAGTTGTTTAATGTAGCAAATGCGTTAAATGAACTTGAAGCAGGTTTTCATGGAGATAATGGGGTAATGTGGAAAGAGAGGATATTCCAAGAAAAGCAGTGTGACACAGGCATCAAATAAAATAAAAGGGAATGGTATTAATGGGGATCTGCAGCAGCTTGGTTTACTCGGTACATGGAATGGAGACTGAAAGAAATTTAGATGAAGTTTAAAAAAAAGGGTTGGAGTCCTATCAGAGGCGGCCTTGGATGCCAGTGTTCATCTGAATGTCTTTTTTCAAAAGAAGAGGTGTGATGTAATTTGACAATGGTGTTGACACAATGGACTAGTATTATGTAAAGGCAATTAAATAATCAGAAAGACAACACCATATAACGCTTTGTATTTTGTTAATACACCTCAATTTAATTCTTTTAAAGTTTCTCAAGAACATTTACTTTTGTACCAAGAAGCATATCTATAGGCATTAACTCCTCAGCAGTACCTTACAGTGAACAGCTAAGACACTACAAGAATAAAGCAAGAAATATGAGACTAAGGCAGAGAAGAGACTATATGGAATTGAGACTGAAGAATTACAAGGAGTGAAATTCGTTCAGCCAATTAACTGTAATAATACAAAGTAAAAACTTCTGTCAGGTGACAGAAGACAGAGAACCCACAAACAGAAATAAGACAAGTCTGGGGGTAGGCAACTCATTAAGTGTGAACCACACTGAGTTTGCAATGCCAAGGGAATATCCAGGCGGCTATAACCAGGAGAAAGAAAAGTACAAAATGCCAGAATTCTTAGCTTGTTACCAAAAAAGGCAAGCCATCCATGTGAAGGTCAAAGGTATAGTATATAAAGAGGAGGGAAAGGAAGAAACCAAAGCAGAAATGTCAGAAAACAGTACCATAAGAAGCTAAGAGAAATGTTAAACCTGGGAAATCATGTCTGTACACTCTAAATCAGGAGTTAGCAAATTTCTTCTGTAAAGAATAAGATAGTAAATACAAATAAATAAGGTTATAGTCCAACACACCTATATTCATGGATTTTGAAATTTTTACTTCATATAATTTTCATGTCATAAAATTTTGACTTTTCCCCCAACTATTTAAAAACGTAAAATCCTTTCTCAGTTCACAGGCCATACAAATACAGGTAGCAGGTTGGATTTGGCCTGTGAGCCAGTTTGCCAACTCCTGCTCTAAGAGCAACAAAGATAAGAGAACTAGATTAACTGTCCTTTTCTAAACTTGTAAGGGTATTTTATTTTTCCTTTAGATAAACTGAAAACTTACCAGACATTCATTAAATTTGAATAATTTCCTTAGATTTTTCTAATTCCTTAAACTTGATTCCTTTAAGAGATAATTACATGTGTAGTGTTTATAATAGCCTTATTAAGAACACTGCCTTCCACTAAAGAGGTATCCCTTACCTTGAATAGAAAAATTACACCCGTACTACAAATACAGCAAAGGCGCTAAATGAAAAACATTACTTCTGAATTTGCCCCTCATTGCTTTCGAACTCTTACTTTTCTTTAAAGTGATTTTATAATCTAAAGGTGAGATGATTCAACAGCAGTCTGCATATAAATACCTAGATTTTTAAAACCTGGAGACATCGGTATTGAATGTGTGAGACATGAGTAACAATTAAAAAAAAAAAATTCACTGCAGAATGTCAACTTCTGACAGGCATTCTTCATAAATACAAACCATGTCTGGTGAGGAAGGACTCCTTACCCCCAAGCCACTCCTTGTACCTTAGCGGTAGCTCAGGGGCAGAAACAGGACTCCTTCCCTTCTTCAATCACTTGCTGCGGCAATAAGCTGTAACCCAAGAAAACTTTAATACCAAATGAAAGTACAACATTGTCCACAAAGCTCAAGTCTTTCATTACTGGATAACTATTTTGTCTGGTTTCAAGCAACAAAACAGTAAGGGTGATTATTAAGACACATGCAAAGCTGTTCGGGGAGGGCCCATGAGACTAAGACTAACTCAGCCATCTGACAGCTGGGACAAAGATGTTCCATCTGAACTTTTGTCTGCTGCCACCTGAGAGTAGAAACGTCACCATTCCCTAGTCATCAAATTGCCAAGCAAGCCAAGCTACAATGACTAGGATCGGCCAGTCCCATACTTCAGTTCATTAGCACCCTGCACCTCCAAAGGTATCTAAAATACAAACATTTTGTTGTTGTTACTTTCAGAAGCTCCTAACTTGGATACAGCTCTGGGATAAATACAAAACTCTTCTCAGGTTTTGTAATCAAAAAGGCTTGAGCGAAGAGAAACAGAAGTAACTCTTCACTACACAATCAGAAAACCTACTGCTTTCTACATTTTAGAAACTGCAATATCACTATGCTTGATTTCTAAACTTATAAAACTCAGGGGGGCAAATTAAACTCATATCATAAAACTCTTTGTCTACAAAAAACTATTTCGATGAGTTATCTTAAAATTTAAAATATAATCTGCTTTTCAATTAAATTAAAAATAAAAGGGATATTAAACAGAAATTAACTTGTAAAGAGTTTTAGAGAAAAAAAATTTAAGATTTCCAAAGTAGTTATCTGCTTTTATTCCTACTAGAAAAATACATACAAGAGAACATATAAATGCTATTTTATTATACACACATGCATTCATTTAGCAATTAAGATAGCTATTATTTAAACCTTTAATTCCTCATGTAAAAATTCCTGAGTAGCAAGAGACGACTTCAGGAAGAAACATTCTCCCAAGGCTTTCATAACTCTAAATATGCCAACTCTGGGCAAGTGTAATAAGATAATTAAAGTGTTCCTAAACTAAGTAACCAAAAAATACAAATGCTCTGCATAGAGCTTTTTTTTCACCTCAAAATCTCTTCCTGAACCCATCCCAAGTGTAAAAATTATCAATAGTTTACACAGCTTTTCCTATGCCTCTCTACACAGTAGGTGGCTCTATCATTCATGTATTGGCAATTCAGTCTTTTACCTAACTGAAATTAAATACCAATCTTTTAAATCTAATTTCGAAGGGAAATCAAAGGACATCAACCATTTTCTGACCCTCGAGAGGAGGGACTTCAGAAATCAGTGTCAGACCTCACTCTCCAAATGCATGACCCCTGCTCTTTCTACCTGAATGATCCCACTGCAGAAGGACGGGGTGGAAGTGAAGAGAGAACATGCCCTCTCGTAGGCAATTTGTTTCTTTTTCAGTTAGAAAAGGTCTTCCACAAGCTGAACTGAGGCTGCCTGGAGACTTGCGGGCTGTGCTCTTTCCTCGGTAGCTATGTCCTTCCACACGATAGCCCTGAAAACTGTGTTTTCCAGAAGCGAATAAAACTCTTTTGATGTTATATAGGTATAACAATATTTTCAAAATCTTTTTTAATTCTGGACTCTTGTATAAATATGGTCTAAGCAACTATACTTTCGAATAGCTTTAGTCATTACCTTTAAGGGCCTGCAACGTCCATTACTTTCCTATGTCCAATTTCAGAATTTAACTACGCTTTTACTTATTTTTCGTGCTAAATTAAAAGTTGGGGGAAAATAGACATGACATTGATTAAAATAAAATTCAGGCTAAACACCTGCAAATAAAATCCTCCTTGGGAGGAACTGGTATCTACATTCATAAACGCAAAGGGTAGAAGGGCAACAAAGCAAAGACTCCTAACTACAAACTGAGAAAAAGCACGGAACTTCTAAGTGACTGATTAATACACAACTGTATAATTCAATAAAGACTCATTCTATATACTACTACGCCCTGAAATCTTCCAATAGGGACTCTCACAAATGACTTTGCTACAACACGTGGGTCTCCATAAGAGATGCTGCGAGAGCCTCCACACTGTACCTGCGTCTTAAACTGAAAAACTCTTGTATGCTCCACTTAAAGGAGTCCAGCTAGGGGGTCAAAGATAATAAAACAGTAGGGGAGAGGGGTGTAATACTCTACAAGAGACTAGGAATGCTCTTCAGGCTTATAGAGCACCACAGAAAAGAAACAGGAAAACACTTCTGGGAATCCAAGAAAAGGCTAGAAAAACTACATTCTCTCAACTTCCATTTCTGCTCTAAGAATTGTCTAACAGAGCATATTTCCTCAATTACAAGATTCGTAAATTATTTGGGGAAGGGGGGTGATAAGCCATCGCATTAAAGGGGTACACTGTAAAAGTTAACACATTTCAGAACCTAAAAATATGAAAAGTATGCAACTTAGAATAGTTACGCTAGGCTTCCTGCAACAGGACCACAAACTGCTTAAGATTAGAACTGAGGTTTCTCAAGCCTCCCAAATGGGGCTCTACAAGCTCACAGAGGCATTTTGAATTAAATAAACCTAGCGTTAACTTTTTCCATTCATTTACTCCCAAGTATTGGTCTTATTTTAGAATCTAATTTTCTTGAATTAAAAGCAAGCGAAATTGTTCAAAACCATGAAGTAAGTCTTTGTTATACATTTACAGCCTACTTAAAAAATAAGTTTTGTGAACCCAAAAAAAAAAAAAAAAAGTTTCTCTTGTTTAATCTTATTTAGGGCGATGAACTCCAAACAAGAGGCAATAGTGGCTTCCTCCTCCAGGGAGGAGTTCACCTTGATTATCTGTTAAGGTTTATTTTTTTTTCCCTGCCCTCCTGTGAGGATTTCAAAGAAGGTACTGAATTATTATTTTAACCAAACTGTACTATGTGGCTTATCTGAACTAGGGTAAAAAAATGTATGTTCCATGTACGGGAGCATACAAAAAAAAAAAACTGGATACAAAAAAATACATTAACATGATAAAAAAATACATTCAATATACTTGCAGCCATGTTAACCAATGCACTTGATAGCTATTGCAAAATACAAGAGTTCAAATATTATGCCTATACCCTGACTCTTCAATGATCACCTGTTTCCTCCTTCAAACAGGGTGACACAAAAGAAATTTAACATTTTCCAGTTTCTAAGGTGTCTCCTAAAAGGCACAGATTAAAGGAAGGGCTTAAACAATTTCCAAATAGTTAAACATGTTTCCTTTTCAATAATGTGCTTTTTAGTTTTGTTCCTATTCTCTTTAAGCAGTTTATCTTAGTATGAAAAGTGGAGGGCCAAGAATGGTGGAGTATTTCAACACAATCTTATTTTCTCCCGAATCCTGGAATAGCAAGCTTTGCCTGACCAGACTCTCTAGACCTGATCAAGAGGCAATAGTCTTTCCTCACTTTATAGGGTGCAAAGAATGTAACCATTTCACAACACTCAGTGATTGTTACTTTTCCTATAGAAACTAGACCATGATCCAGGTTGAAGTTCAACAAAACTTCCTAATAGCTATTCCTCAAAATTGATTCAAACATAAAACGTGCCCAGGTCTCTAGTGCTGTAAGAAGCTATATTTTCAAAGTACGGACATTGTATTTTTTTATTAATAGCTGGGGGGAAAAAAGCATATACCACATTCTACGTTACCGAATTCACGGAAGAATGGGGGTTTCAGCGACGGCTTGAGGAGTACCTGACCCAGAACAGAGGACGAAGAGCTGCCTCCGGGCCGCGGGCCCCTGTCCTTGGCCACACCATCACCTGAAGTGAACGGGCTGCTGGTTCGCTTATCATCCCTCCAAACCTGAAATTCCCTACCTCAAGATCAATCAAAAGCAGGGGGGAGAAAAGTTTCTTCCAGAAGGCGCAAAAAAGGTCACAACTTGGATGAATGGAACTGGGCTAAAGACACCCGGAGCAGGAGGATTTTCGCTGAAGTCAGAAAAAGAGAAGTCAAAGATTTTTTTTGTTTGTTTAACGTGACAGCGGTTATATGCGACCGTGGTCCAGAGAACTGCACAAACACGCTTTGGAGAAGGTTTTATTGAGCGCGGACGGTTCCGGGTCGGCCAGCAGGCGCTAGCGTGGTGGCGGG
>NW_011888895.1:2992553-3012414 GCF_000151845.1 Pteropus vampyrus
CCCCTCGGTGCGGACGCCCGCCGCCCTGGCCTCCTCTGGGCCATGCGGAAAGGGCGAGGGGCGGTGGCCTAGCAGCCGTGTGGGGAGCCCGCGCGGGGAGGCGGGTTCTGAGGGGAAGGTCACTTACCCGCTGCATGGCTTTCAGAATCAAAGCCAGCTCGTAGCGGGGCATGCTCAGAGGCACGGCGCGCGGCTCCGCACCGAGCCGGCTCCCGGGACGCTTGGAAGGCGGGGAGCGCGGGGAGCGCGGGGAGCTGCTGAGCTGCTGGGCTGGAACGCTCCCGGGTGGCGAAAGCGCGGTGGGGCCGCGCGAGCCCGGGCTTAAAGGCTCTGGCAGCTGCGCAGACGGCCCGCCACGCCCCTTCGGCGCGCCACGCCCCCCGCGCTCAGGCCACGCCCCCTCCCCGAGGCGGCCGCGCCCCCTCCACAGCGGAGCTCCCCCAGGCGAGCCCGCCCCGCCGGACCCTCAGCCCCCGCGGGACCGCCTGGGACAGCGCCGTGAGCTTGGCCCACGGAGGCTCCACGCCCCCTCCGATCTTACCGCCGCGCCTGCTACCTACGATTCTCGAACCAGCTGGAACTTTCCATGCCTTCCATTTCATCCCGGGCGGCGGGCGAGCGTGCGCCCTCGTGTGCGCGTGCGCTGCTGTGCGGTCTCGTCCGTGCGCGCGCTTCTCGCCTGTGACTCCCCGCTGTGAGGAACCTTCTCAGTGGCCTCACTGTTTCGGGCGGGGTTGCGACCGCATCGGGGGCTCTCCCTGTCCCCGGCTGCGCACGGAGGTTCTGGAACGTTCCCGCTTCGGACTGCGTCTCCCCACCCCCGCGCTGGGTGCTCAAGGCCAGCGGGAGATGCCCGGGGCGGCCTGCCACTCGAGCTCACTGCCCACTGCCCGTCGTCCTTGCGCGGCTTCCCGGGGCCCCATCCCTGGCGCGGTGGGCTCGAAGCGCAGACTGGGCCGCCGCGCGGGTTCCAGTGGAGCCCCTTCCCTCGCCGGCTCCCTGACCTTGGGCAGGCTCCTGCAGAAAGGGGACGTGAAGGGCACCTACTTTCCAGGGCAGTGATGCCTTTGAGCGACTTGATGCACGTAAGCCGTTGAGAACCATGCCAGCACATAGGGGCGACACCAGGCATTTGTTGTGTGAGCCAGGCATGACCCACGTGTTGTTGCCAAGGACAGGCTAATGCTTTGGCTCAAACCAAGGTATTAGATGCTGGGCGTTTATTCAGAGGACCAGCTGAGTACTGTAAAACCATAACCGCCTGGGATCAGAGTGTTGTTCCCTGTAGAGAGGGGAGTCTCATTCTGCACTCCCCTCGGTCCCCAAACGTGGGCGCAGGGCTCACCTCTCCCTCCAGCAGTTGGCTGTACTCACTGTCAGAAGTTGTACTGAATGCATTTTTCTCCAACTCCACTCCTTAGAGATTGAGGCCCCTGCAACTGTTGCCCCTGCCCTTACTTTCCCCATTAAAAGGGTCTGTAAGTGAAATGTTTGTCAACTTTAAAGTGCCTTAATGTTAACAGGTAAAACTTACTGAGTACTTACTGTGTATCAGGCACCACGCTGAGGCTGTTACATGTATCATAAAATTCTCATTATTATTAACCCCTCTTTAGGGATTCAGAAATATAGGCATGCAGAGGTTATGTAACTAGCTCCAGGTCAAACAGACTAAAAGAGACAAAATTTGGACCCAGACTATATGAAGGCTGAGCCCATACTCTTAGTCCTGCCTCTGGTTCTCCTACCACAGATTAAGATGGTGATATGCAGTGGTTTTGCCATGTATTGCTTCTAAACCAAGAATAGAAATCCCTTGTCACCTTATTCAGCGACCTTAATATTTCTCATCTCCATCCTTCTATCTCCCACAAAAGGTAAGGGTGGTTTGAACACAGCCTTTTCTGTGATATCTGGCTTTTTATATTTTCTATTCTTGGACTTCTCTATAACCCACGTTCTTCCAAAGACAAACCATACAGGTCTAAGTACAAATTACCTGGTTAGTGTAGACTAATTTCACCTTTAGTTAAAAAATGGTAGAATACTAAAGTAACAGAAGGAAGCAAAGAATTTCCGGACCTTCAGAAGTGAGTTACAAGTTCTTCAGCATGGTCCCTACTTCAAGGATCCTGCACATTATTGACCACGTGTCAAAGTTTGGGAATGAGAAAATATGGACCCTGAGTTAATATGCCAAGCCAAAGACCAGGGCAGTCCCATAAGCTGACTTCAACAGTTAACATTTCCTCTCGAAGCTCCATAATTTTTCCCTAATACCCAGAGATGTGTGAGGATCTGGCTTCCTCTACTCCCTCTGACAAGTGGCATAAGGAATTGCCTCACCATAGTCAGCACCCCAATCCCTAAGCTGGTGTCTATCCACTGACTCATCCCTTTTCTTCTAAAAGGGAAAGAGAAGGCAGTTAACTCTGATTTTCACTCCTTCAACCTTTTTTTTTTTTAAGTGCAGTACCAGAATGCTGGTAGAATTCATTAAAAGTTAGTAATAAAATCACAGGGAATGCTGCTGCAAATTTAGTGTCTCTCTGCTGTAACTACAATCAAATTCACCAAAAAAGATTTTTTGAATTTTATACTATGTAGTCAGCATTTAGATACATAAAAAATTACTGCAATAATTAATGTATTAATTTTTTTAATTATTCTGATACTTAGGAATAAGCCTAACCAAGGCAGTTGAAGATCTGAACATGGAATACTATAAAACATTAATGAAAAAATTAAAATAGACACAATAAATGGAAAGATATCCCATGTTCATGGATTAGAATTAATATTATTAAAATGCCTGTACTACCCAAAGCCATCTACAGATTCAATGCAATCTCTATCAAAATCCCAATAATATTTTTTACAGAAATAGGAAAAAAATTGTATGATTCATGTGGAGCTGCAAAAGACCCTGCATAGCCAAAGCAGTTTTGAGCAAGAACAAAGCTGGAGATATCACATATCCTGATTTCAAACTATATTACAAAGCTATAGTAATCAAAAGAGTATGACACTGGCATTAAAAAAATAAAATAAAATAAAATAAAAAAACAGAAATATAGACCAATGAAACAGAATAGAGAGCCCAGAATAAACTCACACATATACAGGCAACTCATCTTTGACAAAGGTGCCAAGACCACGCAATGGGAGAAAGATAATCTCTTCAATAAGTGGTTTTGGAAAACTGGATATCTACATGCAAAAGAATGAAATTGAACTCTTATCTTACACCTGAGACAAAAATCAACTCAAAATGGGTTAAACACGTAAACATAAGACCTGAAATCATAAAACTAGGAAAAAACATTGGGGAAAGGCTTCTTGACATTGGCCATGACAACAATTTTGTGGATATGACACCAAATGCACAGGCAACAAAAACAAAAATAGAAAAGTAAGATTGCATCAAACTAAAAAGCTTCTTCACAGCAAAGAAAATAATCAACAAAATGAAAAGGCAACCTACAGAATGGAAGAAAATATTTGCAAACCATATCTGATAAGAGGTTAATATTCAAAATGGATAAGGAACTCAAACAACTTAGTAGCAAATAAGTAAACAACCTGGTTAAAAAATGGGCAAAGGATCTGAATTTCTCCAAAGAAGGTATGCAAATGACCAACAGGTACAGGAAAAGACACTCAACATCACTAATCATCTGAGAAATGCAAATCGAAACCACAATGAGATATCACCTCACACCTGGTAGGGTAGCTGTTATCAGAAAGTCAAGAGATAACAAGTGCTCTGAGGATGTGGAGAAAAGGAATCCGTGCACACTGTTGCAGTACGGAGGCTCCTGAGGTGAGGGAAAAATAGAACTACTATGTTATTCAGCAATCCTCCTTCTGGTTATATATCTATTAGAATTGAAATCAAGATCTTGAAGAGGTATCTGCACTTCCATGTTCATTGCAGCATTATTCACAATAGCCAAGACATGGAAGCAACTTAAATGTTCATAGGTGAATAAAGGAAATGAATATTTTTTTTAAAAAGGCACAATGGAATATTATTCGGCTTTAAAAAAAAAGAAGGAAATCTCACCATTTCTAACAACATGGATAAACCTGGAGGACATTTTGTAAGTGAATAAGCCAGACACAGACACTTGCATATAACATATAAAACCACTTATATGAGGCATCTAATATAATCAGACTCATAGAAGCGGAGAGTAGAATGGTGATTGTCAGGAGCTGGGGGGAGGGGAAAATGGGAGGTATTAATCCAAGAGTACAAAGTTTCAGTTATACGGGGAAAAAAATTGTAACTTAGGGTCTCCAAAACATTTAATGTGATCACATTTAAGATTTGATTAACCAAAAATCTTGATTTATTTTCAAGTATGTTTTCATGGGAGGGAATAGGAAAGAAAAATAAGAACAGAAGTTGAAATTCAGTCCTATTTCAAAAAAGTAACCTCAGTGTATGCCCTTGGTCATGTTAATCGCCTTTACCTTCTTATTTTATGTTGCTATACAATGAAACTTGAGCTTGAGCTCAAACAAGATCATGAATTCTCAAAGATAGCTGTCATTTTTCATTATTTTTTATTACTAAGTCTAATTTTCAGCACTCACTATAAGCCAGGAGCTGTTCTAAGTGTTTTCATGTATTAACATTCAATTCTTACACAAAGACAGGTGTCAGCATTTGTCCCCCATTTTACAGATAAGAAAAACGAGATTTAAGAAATATTCAGCAACTTGCCCCAAATCATACAGAACTCAGAGCCTTCGCACTTAGCCATAATACCACACAGCACCTCAGTGTTTACTAGCCAGTGCAAACTGTGTAGTCGGCTCATCAACAAACGTTTATTGAGGTCCCACCGTATGCTCTCCTCTTTGTGACCGCAGTTCCACTCCCAGCTCCCAAATAAGTGGTCCTCCTTGGAGCGACCAAGTTCTTCCTTTGCACAGGTTTCTTCCGTCAGCCTGTAAGCACATGTAGGTCTCTTCTAGCTAGAAAAAGCCTTATCTTAAGCCCCTTGCCCTCTCAACTTGTCAGTGTTCTTTCTTTCATAGCCACATTTCTCCAAGTGTCCAATCTAACCACATCTCCTCCCAGCCTTTGCCATCTATGTTCACCCACGCCCTCATCACTGGTCTCCCGTTCACCCACCGAGTGGCTGTTTCCCAGGTATCAATGTCAGGGACCCCTCTGCTGTCTGGAGGTTCTCTTCTTTGGCATCCATGACCCGGCCTTCTTGGGGTTCTCCTTTACCTCCTGGGCTCTCTTTTCTAGGTCTGTTTTCCTTCCTGTACCTGAACATGGCTGTTCTCCAAAGCAAAGAAAAATCCTAGCAGCAGGATTTAAGGCAGGACCTCCACGTCACCTGAATTCCTGTCATCCAAGTGCACTGGAGTAGGGCTCTCAAGAACATTGAATTGATCTTTCCCGCCAGGATCCCAGCCTACCGGAAGAGTACAGGTGAAAAGTGGAAAGTGTATAAAATAAGTGATCTCCCAGTCTGTAGATAAGGAATCCGATAAAGAAACAAGGTAAATTATTTATCCCAGGCCATGTGCCCCTGGGCTAGCGCAACTCAGAGAAAAAGAAAACCCTTGTTTACCAGATTCTTTGACCTATTCACGAGCTATGTGCTATGATGTCAGTTTTATCGCTGCTAATGAATAAATCTACAGTGAAGGCAATCGTCCAGTATTCTAAAAGGTGAGTTCTAAATATCATTGGGAAGAAGTAAGATAAACACAAATCATCATTCTGCTTATGTAACTCTATGTCTCCCCATACAACGCTTAGAAAGTGAAGAAATGTGAATGTTTTCAATTAATGGAGAAAATAATCCCATCATCAAACCATGTCACATTTAAGCAGTCAGTCTTCACTTTCATCAGGTGGGTGCAGTCCACCTTTTGAATCTCACTTCACTAAGACCTGGGATTGTTCCATAGCAAATTGCTCCATAGCAAATTGCTCCCAAGACCTACTAGACCTGTAAAATCCTCCTCTGCTCAGCTGCTCAGTATGGATCTCTGTTCCTCAGGCAATCGCCCAGACCCAAGTCACAACATTTCAAATGTATTTTGTTTTTAAATGACCCCACTGGCATTTCCTAAACTCCCTATAACAAGCCTCACTCACCATTTTAGATCCTCTTGGCCATGTTAACTTGCCTTTGACTCTTTTTTGTCTTCTTAGCAAGCTTTAGGTATTATCTAAACTAATGTTTGCCTCACTCAGCCCACTTGCATGTGCTATTATTGGCTGTGTCTTGCAGAATGAAACACCGTGTGTACCATATATATTGGGAGCTCTTTAAATATATTCCTCTCTTAATCTACCACTTCCCAATTATTTATCTAATTTTGATCAACTAGGTATGTTTTTCTACTTGGTGGGCAGGGGGACATGGTGAGGGGGCTCAAATTTGGGCTCCATTTATAAGAAAAATGAAAAGGTAAAGCAAATGTTGCCTAAATGGGATGTTCCCTTACCTTCACCCCAGCCTATTCACCCCTGTGAAAAAATTATTAGATGTTTGTGGGAGACGTTCTCCCTACGACAATATCATTTTTAGGAAAGAAATGCTTAATATGTTTTATCACTTTCTAACTTTAAAAAGACGAACTACTTCTTGCACCTCTACTTATTGAAGGAGTTTGTTTTTCTTTTAACATTATTATAAAGTGTCCTCAACAACCTATTGTGGGCCCACAAATATTCTTAATGTTAAGTGTCAATAACGTTGGAGGTACTAAACGGCTTTATGTTTTCTCCACAAGTGCAAAGTTCAGGAGAACACACCCGGCTGGATTTTAGATTTAGTGAAAAGAAACAAAGGCCATGAGCTGGAGAGGGGTTTCTGGAGGATGAAACAGCATCTTCAGGGGGCTTCTTCAGGGGGCAAGGCTTCCCAGGCGGAGGTGCTAAACAAAGGGGGTGGGAGCACCCTGCAAAATAAACGAGCGGGGAGATTACACAGCACGAGGCCTGAGAGGTGCAGGGCCAGGCCCCAGTGGATTCAAAAAGGGGGTAAACATACAAGCGGGGATAAGGTCCAAGGGCATTGCAAAGGCCAAAGCGAGGCTGGAGGCTAGCAGAGATTGAAGGAGGGTGTGTTCCAAGATGGAAGCTGTAGGATTTGGTGACGGACTGGATGTCTGAGGGGCAGCTAGCAAGGCAAGTGTCAGCAGTGGCCCCTAGGTTTCTTTTCAAGAAGCATTCTTACCATGCTACCCTTGATCCTGTCTGATCTTGGAAGCTAAGCAGGATGAGGCCTGGTTAGTACTTGGATGGGAGACCACCTAGGAAGACCAGATGCTGTAGGTGTAAAAAGAAAAAGGAAGCATTCTGGACCGGCTTTCTTTTGTTCTGGTCACACCCATAGGTGGTATTTCCTCAGCTCCTAATTCATAAAGCTTGTATTACAATTCAACGTATTAGTGCTTTTTTCTCTGGATGTCTTACCGGCATAAATTCTCATAGCAAGATTATAATCTTCTGAAGAAGATTGCTCTAAACAGTCTCCCTATTCAGGGCTTTAACCAAGAGATGGAAGGTGAGCATCCTCAAGCCTTGGTGGAATCCACCACCTAAGTGATCTGCCCACCCAAGGAATGTCGAAAGGTGGCTGTTGTGACACTGCCAGCCAGCACTGCTCCTCTCCTAAGTTATCAGCTCAAAGTCCAGTCCTCTGTGAGGACCATCCCACCCCGTGTTGCTGGGGCTCTTTTGATCCACACAGGGGGAGAATGCTCTCATAGTAATCAGACAGGGTCGAATAGACATTTAGTAAAAGGAGCAAAGCCCATAGGCAATAAATTAGGCCCAGCAGTGATGCAGACCCCCATCGACTCAGCGGTAGGTTTGCCTTAACAAAACAGTCGTGCCCTTGATCTAAACTTTATTGGACTTTCCTTTCACTAAGGAAGAAGATGACAGGGAGGTTAAGAGCCTATAGGAGGCAGAGGGGATTCCAGAAGAGAACATATCCAGGAAGTAAGTGATGGTTTGCAATGGAGAAGTTATCTGTCTGGTAAGAAGCTGAACCCCTCAAAAGCAGCTATGAGGAAGATTTTATGCTTTGGAATGTATCAGATCAGGATATACTATTTTACCATTAGATGGTATCTATTTTTTCAAATTACCCATATTTAAAAAATAAACACAATGGCAGCCTCCATCTATACTGCCAAAAAAAAAAAAAAAAAGATTCTTTACACACAATTAAAATTACAAGATAATTAGGAGTTATCAAGTGATATCTCCCACAATAAACCATCTTGAACTTTCAGCCTGGGTTTACTGAGACCTTAGGAGAATAATCATGAAATATCTTGGGAATTTAGCTCTCAACTTGAATAAAGAAGTCCACAACTGACCTTAATATTAAACACCTAATCACTAAGAAAACTTTAAATAACCGTGTTGACCAGTGCTCCCCCGTAATATTATTATGAATGGAACAAGTCATTTTTTTGTGATGACAAATCATTACATACAGTGCTATTATTAAATGATTCCTACAAAGGATTAACTTCTAAAATAATCTATTATTTACAAATCTTTTTGTTTTTCCTTTTCCCCTCTGCTCCAAAATGTTCAGAATCTCAATGAGACAGCCTTTGGGACTAAGAATGACACTTTCTCTTCAATCAATAATATGCCTGGTTGACATTAGAGAGCAACACCAGATAGGTGAATCTCCTCCAGTTATTAACGATTTGGTGATTAAGAAATGACAAGATCTTACACGCAGCATAGCAGGGCATTTTTTCTTGTGGTGAGGAAGACCAGCTTCTGACCTTGAAAGCAGGTATGTTAAACTTGACTCCAGCTGTGGGCCTATAGTTAAGTGCCACAGGTAACAGGCTAGGACCAAGAACCCTTTCTTTCACCACCTCAATGCCACTCACCTGGATATTGCAATTCACATTCTCCCACTGTGGCTGAAGGATCTTTCTGGAAATGCAAATTTGATTCAGTCTCTCCACAGCTTAAATACTTCAGTGGCTTCCCATTGCCCTCCGGGTAAAGTCCAAACTCCTCAACAAGGTTGAAGAGTGGGGCCCTTCCTCCTGCAGGAGCTCCGTCTACCTCCACCCCCCTGGCCTCTCAACAGCACACCACGCCATCCTGTTTGGAAGTCCCTGAGCTCTGCATGCACTTTCCCCTCCCACCCTTTGCCCTCTGCCTGGAACATACCCCATTTCCTTCAGTTAGCTTACTCCTATGCCCTCCCCACCTTACTTTTAAGTTATGAGACACACAGAGATTGCATAAAACGCATATGGAGAATTTAAAGAATAATTACTTAACAAGCATCCCAGAATCCCACCTCCCAGAATCCTCTTCTGTGCCTCTTTAGAAACACAACTCCACTCCTCCCCACTTCCCTTGCTTTGGTTTATGGTCTTACCCACCTATGTATGTGCTCCTAAAGCAGTGGCTTATTTGTGTCTACTTTTTGAATGTTGTATGAATATCTTGCCTTTTCCCCCCACCCCAACATTGTGTTTATGAGATTCATCCAAGTTACCGAGTGTAGATGTAGTTCATTTATTTTCATTGCTGACACTATTGCATTGTACAACTATACCATTATGTATCTGTTCTGCCCATGAAAGTAGATTGTTTTCTCTGTGGGTGGCTATTGTCAATGTAAGAAACGTCCAAATCTGCAGAGAATTTTTTTTTTTTAATGGTGACATTGATTAACGAAATCCTAAAGTTTCAAGTGTATAATTCAACAGTAAGTCATATATATTGCTTTGTGTGTTCACTGCCTATAGTTATATTTCTCTCCATCACCACATATTTGACCCCTTTTACCCCATCTACCTCCTCCCTCCCCCCACCCTCTGGTAACCACTAGTCTATTGTCCATGTCCATGAGTCTCTGTCCTGTTTGTTTGTTGCTCTTAGATTTACATCCCACATATATGTGATATCATGTGGTTTTCAACTTTTTCTGTCTGGCTTATTTCACTTAGCATGATTATCTTAAGATCCATCCATGTTGTTGCACATGGCAGTATTTCATCTCTTCTTATAGCTGAGTAATATCCCATTGTATATATGTACCACAGTTTCTTTATCCAATCATCAATTGTAGGACACTTGGATTGTTTCCATGCCCTGGCTACTGTGAATAATGCTGTTCTGAACATCAGTGTGCAAATACCTTTTCAGATAAATGTTTTCAAGTCTTTTGGGTAAATACCCAGTAGAGAGATTGCTGGATCATATGGTAGATCAATTCTTAGACCTATAGAAAATTTTAATGAGTTTATTTGAACCCAACTGGCGACAAATGTCAGGAAACAAAATCTCAAGAGATTAAGAAAATGCTCCTGAAAATGGCAGTTTCGCAGATACATTAGCGTCAAAGGAGGAGACATAAGGGTTACATGAAATCGTTGGTGGTAGACTAAGGAGGCGGGAGAAAGCGAAGCAGGGAAATCTCTGGGACTGGATAAAAAGTAAAATGGAGAAACGCACTCTTCTTTTACATCGATGGGGATAGGAGAGTTAATAATTAACATTTACAGCACGTGGAGAGGGTATGTCGGGGACAACATAACCGTGCGGGGTTCTGCGGTCTCGTGCAGAGTCGACTCTGACATTCCAAGGGCTTGTTATTTCGGATGCAAAAGGACAATAGACAGGCTCGCTTAAGGTCAAGATTGACCTTTGTCAAGAAAGCTCCAAGCCTAGGCGACAACAACAACATGGCTATGAACTGCGCTGAAGCTGACGATTTCTCCTGGGAGCCTCCGACCAAAGCGGAAACAAAGATGCTGCAGGCGTCACAGGAGCAGCAGGATCGCATCTGCAGGCTCACGGGCGACTCCTTGCTGCGTGGTCACCGCATGCGGGCCGAGACCTGCGCAGACCTGCGCAGACTGCGGGATAACCTTCCTCCAAGACAAACAGCGGGAAATCTACCGTGTGGCTTGTCAGGAGCTCGACTCAGACGTGGATAAAAATAATCCGGCCCTGAATGCCCAGTTTGCCCTCTCCCAAGCTCGGGAGCACGAGCTCGCCTCCACCCCAGAGCTCCCCTCAGGCTCTCCGCCCACTCCTCAACCCCCAGTACCCCATCCAGAGCACTGTGAGGGAGCTGCAGCAGGGCTCAAGACAGCCCAGGTGTCGCCCCCTCCTGCAGTGCCTCCAAATACAGATGTCCTGGCCTGCATGCAGGAGGCCCTCCAGCAGCAGCTGACCTGGGCCTCAGATGAACTGGGCTCCAGCACCTCCCTGAAGATTAGCATCCAGCTGTGTAGCCTCATCCGGGCTTGGGCTGAGGCCCTGTGCAGCCTGCAGCAGCTGCAACACTAAGAGACCCCCTTCGGAGAAAAACCCTTTAGAAAAACAATACAAAACAATACAAAACAAAATAAAAAAAGCTACAGGCCTGTGATGTGACTACCCACCCTGACCCACTTTTAGTTAAGTATTTTCATGTTCAGACCATCCTATGTGGTTACTCTCAGTCTCCGAGTTTGTAGGGCCCGCCATGCTGGCCTCCCCTGAACTTGTCAGGTTTAGTATGTGGCCCCCTTTTCATCCAACTATTACAAATAATACTGCTGAGGACATTCTTATACATGTGGACCAGTGCATATATGTACATGTGCAAAAAGTCCTGCTCAGGGCTGTACCTGGGAGTGGAATGCTACCTCCCAAAGTATGCAAAACGTTAACTTTTCTACATAAAGCCAAGCGGTGTTCCAAAGTGTTGGTCCCAGTTCGCTCTTTCGTCAACAGTATATGTTGATTTTCTAATGCCTCTTCTCTGCTCAGGTCTCAGTTTTGACCCCTACCCCACAGAAAGCCAACCCTAACCTTGAAAGTCTGGATCAGATGCACCTTATTTGTATTCCTTTAGCACCTGTGCTTATTCCACATCCACAAATCGTACCCTTGCTACATGCACATGACAGAAGTGAAAAGATGATGCTCAGATCCCTAACTGCTGTCCCTCTGGATCCACTGCTCCATTAGTACTAAGGCCACACATCCCTCAGGCTGCTCTCAGCCAGGGATGGAGTATAGTGGAGATGACAAAAAAAAAGGACCTTTGACCTATATCTTACACTATATGCAAAATACACAAAAAATCAATCATAGACCTAAACATAAAAACACGAAGCTATAAAACTTCTGGAAGAGAGATCTTTGTGACCCTAAGTTAAACGAAGATTTCTTAGTTGCAACACCGAAAGCACAATTTGTAAAAGAAAATATTGATAAATTGGACTTCATCAAAATTAAGAACTTTGACTCTTGAAAAGACATAGTTAAGAAACAAGTTACAGACCATAAGAAAACATTTACAAACCACCTGATAAAGGCTTTATGTCCAAAATATATAGAGAAACTTGAAACTCAAAAGCCAAGAAGAAAATAATTCAATTTTTTAAATGAGCGAAATATATAAACAGACACTTCATCAAAGAAGATGACTAATAAGCACATGAAAAGATGCTCCACATCATTAGTTATTAGAAAAATGCAAATTAAAACCACAATGAAATACTGCTACATACTTATTGCAATGGCAAAAATTAAAAAGACAAGACCAAACGTTAGTGAGGAGATGCAACGACTGAATCACTCATACTCTGCCGATGGGAATGTAAAAAGGTGCGATCATTTTGGCAATTTCTTAGAATATTATACTTAGACCTACCATAGGATCCGGTCATTCTACTTCTAAGTTTTTACCTAAGATAAATGAAAACATATGTCCATAGCAGCTTTATTTGTAGTAGGCAAAAACGGAAAACAACCCAAATGGCCATCAACAGATAAACAAATTGTGATATGCCCATACAACGGAATACTATTCGGCAATAAAAAGAAGTGAGCTATTGATATATTCAGCAACATGGATAAATATCTATTATGCTGACTGAAAGAAACCAGGCAAAAAAGAGAATATATTGAATGATTCCATTTATATAAAATTCTAGAAAATTCAAACGATAGTGATAGAAAATGATAGAAAACAAGTCAGTGATTGCTTGAGATGGAAATGAAGGAGGGAGACTACCAAAGGATGTGAGGAAATGTGGTGGGGGATGATGACTATATTTATTATCTTGGTTGAGGCAATAGTTTCATGGACGTATACATTCAGAACTTAAACGGTATACTCTAAATGTGTATAAGTTTTTGTGTACCAATTATACCTCAAAAAAGCTGTAAGAAATATAAATCGTTTACATCATTATTATGCTCTGAGGAAAGTCCTTTTAGTTCATCGTTCTGAAATACTTCTAGCCTCATCTTCCCCTATTTCCCCTTCCTCAGATTCTTGGATGAGAGGTCCAAGCCCACACTCACCTCTGGTATTCATATCAATTAAGAAAAAAAAAAGTCTATGTGGAAAGAATTTTGTTAAGTTCTATGAGATATTCAAAGATAGATAAGAAATAGTCCGTATCTTCGAGAAGTTATAATCTAGGTAGAGAGAGAAGATATAAATATGTTTACAATTAAAATGTCTAACGAGATTTAAAAATCAAGGTTAAAAAATAGAAAACATGTAAAAAGAGAGTGATTAACTGCCTAATGAAGATTACAGAAAAAAAAATTCCAAAGAGAGATTACTTTAGTCTGGGATGGTCTGGGAATATTTTATGTCAAATGTGGGATTTGAGCTGGAATGTGAAGAATGGATAACATTTGGATACATGGGAAGAGAGGAAAGAGAATAAACACAGGATGTTTTGGTGGGGTCAAAGAATGGTGACACGGAGGAAATAAGTTTGACAGGAGGAAAGTTTTCCTTAAAAGAATCTCAGGACTTTACTAAAGAAGAACTCGTGAGTCAGTGAGTCATTGTAATCATTCAGCAAAGACTATATGAGCAGATGTGAGGAATGTGGGAAGGGTATAACTCCCTGAATAGACAAATCCCTCTGAATCCTAAGACACTGGTCACAGATTCATGGGCTTTGAAAGCATCCTTAGAGGTTGCACTGAATATTTGTCTGATAGAACACTGGTTCCTCTTGGAGGTGTTGACTCCCACTCCAGAGTCAACGTGGATAGATTTTCTCCTCTCCACCCCATGTTCAGCCAGGGAATAGAAGACGATCCAGGTACAATGATCAGACTCTCTCTCGTGATTCTGAATCCTGAGTGAAGGACCTGGTTACATGAGAAATAGTTAGAGGTCATTTATCATATTCACCAGACCCTTCCTGCTCCATGGCTACGGCTATGCTTCCCACTAACCAGCCCTCCAGAGTACTCTTGGTTCCTGGCCAGTACTCTAGTCTCTGGTCAATTTTGTGATTTCCCCCCAAATACCATTCTAGTAAATTTCACTTTTTGCCTAAGACATCACAGTCTATTTCTGTTGCTTGAAGCCAAGAACCCTGACTAATGTAGAACTCTTCAGATCTTAGTGCTTCAGTTTCCTGCATAAACCTCTTGGCCTTAGTTCAGCACCCTGGGGCCGTATGGAACAAGTCTATCCTTTCTTCTACATGAGCTCTTCTTACATCTGAAGATGGCTCTTCAGCCTGTGCTAACCCCTTTCTTCCCTGGGCTAAGCGCCACCAAGTTCCTTTGGGCATTTCTCATCTCACATGGGCTAGATCACTTCGCCAGCCTGGACACTATTTCCAAGGGTGCTGAGGTGTTCACATTCAGACTTTTGTGACTCAGTAAATATTTGTCGAACGCATGAATCTCACCAATTGAAAGTTTCGCTTTGGGCTACAGTGCCTTTTGTAGGCAATAGTCATTCATTCTTGTTTTTCCATGCAAAGACTATGTTATAGTTAAGGTACTGGTTCAGTTACTGAAATAAAAATCAAAACAACAGTGACTTAAATAAGATGGTTTATTCCTTTCACATGAAAACATCTAAATATGAGCAGGGCTAGGGACCCAGCCTCTTTCCAGCTCGTGACCCTCAATTTGTAACACATGGCTTCTCTCTTGTGGTCCAGCATGGCTATTCCTGCTTCCAGCACCATATTCACCTTGCAGGAGCAGGAAAGAAAAAGAGAAGAAAAGTCTTGGGGCATTCTTTCTAAGGAGTGTTTCGGAAGTTGCACCCATCACCTCCACTCATAGGTCAGAACTTACT
Source organism: Pteropus vampyrus (assembly GCF_000151845.1). Classification (NCBI taxonomy): domain Eukaryota; kingdom Metazoa; phylum Chordata; class Mammalia; order Chiroptera; family Pteropodidae; genus Pteropus; species Pteropus vampyrus. Next base: position 3,007,652 of record NW_011888895.1, read on the forward strand.
CTTGGGACCTTGGAATGAGAAGTGCTCAAAAGAACACGGGGGCATTGCCTTCAAGAGGGCCTGGGAAATGTAGGTTTAGCTGGGAGAAGATGATGAACCTAGCAGTTTCTACCACAGACCACCAACTGCAATTTGACTATCTTCTGATAAACTACTCTAAGTACAGTGAGATGCTACACAAAAAGTGGTTAATTGGCTGTAACTTTCTTATACTCAATGTTAGGTATTTTGCAAGTGATTACCAGGCCAGAGTTACTCTAAGATTTGAGTTTTAGAAAAATTCAATTTCATGGACTTAATAGGACACATACCTTGGACAAGTCCCTGTACGTATAACCCAAAGTAAGGTCAGATCTACAATTGAAAGTTCTAATTGAGACAACCAAGCAATTTATTTCTTTTGAAAATAAAACCCACAAGTTTGTTTCACACAATAAGCTTAATATATTTTCATATTAATTAGACAGTATTCTTTCAGTTACAAATAATATAAACTGACTCTAATTTGTTTAGAAGGGAAGGATGAATTATTATAAGTGGACCAGATGTCTCCCAGGACTCAAGGCAATGTGCTGCAGACTGGGCCTCTGGAACAGACTAGAACCAGGAAGCTTTCCATCTTTCGTTTCTATTTCTTTGACCATCAGCTTAATTCTTCTCTCCCTGAAAGGACCTTTTATCTCTGCTCTCCAGTTTGCCCAGTAGACAATAGCTATTCCCAGCTGCTTGTTCTACACATAATCTCTTTAGCCACCTAGAGATAGTCTAAGGCTCTCCTTCAATGAACATTCTTATTAGTCTTGCTTGGGTTTGTGGTCCATCCTTGGGCCAATAAGCAAAATCTAAAGGGTATCCTTTATGACATATCCTTATGACAGCTGGTAGCTACCTCTGAACCCTATAGATTTGAGGGTGGGATATGGGTGAAGAGAAATACTTTGTAGCAAAGAGGGGGGCTAGACAGACACCTTAGTAGACATGCCATCCACCCATGCAAGTGTGGAGGGTTGTCATAAAAGGAATGAAATTTAGAAATGTAGGTGAGAGGTATACAACACTGAGACAGACTAGACATGATGTAATGGTGTTGGGAAAGAAACTGTGTCTTCCTCAAGACTTACTTAGTGGTAGGTAACAGAAACCCATCCAAAGGCTCTTAAGCCTCTCACTTGAGATTTTTAATATCTGAAAAAGGCTTCGATGTGCAGAGGGTCACCTACAGTTACTTGTTTTAATTAATATTCAAGGTGTTAAAGTTGCAGTATTTTTTTAGAGACTTTATTCTTCAGAGCAGTTCTAGATCCATAGCAAAACTGAACAGAAGGTACAGAGATTTTCAATATACTCCCCCCCCAGCCTACACACAGCCTCCTCTATTATCAACATCCCCTACCAGAGTAGTACATTGGATGAACCTACATCAACACATCATCGCCCAAAGTCCATAGTCTTAGAGTTCACTTCTGGTGTTGTAGATGTTGTGGGTTTGGACAAAGGTATGACATGTATCCACTATTACAGTATCATGCAGAGTATTTTCACTTTCCTAAAAAATCCTCTGTGCTCTGCCTGTTTATCCTTCCCTCCTCCCTAATGCTTGGAAATCATTGATCATTTTACTGTCTCCATAATTTTGCCTTTTCTAGACTGTCATATAATTGGAATAATAGTGTGTAGCCTATTTAAGTATAACACGAAATTATTCTTTCATAATTTATAGAAGAAAAAAACAACCCAATTAAAACAATGGGCCCAGGCCAAAGACCTTAACAGATACCTCACTAAAGAAGATATATGCATGTCAAAAAAGCATATGAAAAGATGTTTCACATCATATGTCATTAGGGAAATGAAAATTAAAACAACAATGAGATATCGCTACATACCTATTAGCATAGCCAAAATCCAGAACACTGACAACACCAAATGCTGGTGAGGGGATGGAGCAACAGGAACTCAGTCACTGCTGGTGGGAACAAAACACGGTGCAGCCCCTTCGAAAGACAGTTTCATGATTTCTTATAAAACTAAACATACTCTTACTATATAATCCAGCAATCACGCCCCTTGCTATTAACCAAAGGAGTTAACAACTTATGTCCACACAAAAACCTACACATGATATTTATAGCAGCATTATTCATCATTCTCAAAACTTGGAAGCAACCAAGATGTCCTTTAGCAGGTGAATGGATAAAAAAACGGTGGTACATTCAGACAATGGGATGTACAGCAGTAAAAAAGAAATGAACTATCAAGCCATGAAAAGGCATGGAGGAAATTTAAATGTATATTACTAAGAAGCCAATTTGAAAAGCCATAATATTTTAAAACCTAATTTTTCATAAGACTTTATGTTTAACTCACAAGTCTTATTCTTATTTATGTCTAGTGATTTTTATATAAAATAATATTAATCACTTTTACTTTTTCTCTTATTACTGTTTAATTGATTCAAGTTTAACATAGTAAGTCCTCCTAAATAATTAATCCTAAACATTTAATCTTCTAAAACATTTTAAAAGCATTTAAAATTAAAATACATCTATTTCTCTAAGGCACTTCAAATACCTGACATGGCAAACATATAACACTGACAAGTGAAATCTTTCTAAGCCTTTTAGCAATTATTGAAGTTTTATCAATCTAGTAAATGAAGTTTCTTAAGATTCATGATGGAGGAATGTCAGATGTTTCCTAGTGTTAATTCTCCCTTTTCTCCATTTAGCTAAAACCCCAGAGTTTAGCTGGACACGTGTCTACCCGACAATAGACTATATTTTGCAGCTAGCTGTGGCCATGTGATTCAGCTTGGGCCAATGGGACATGAGCAGGTATGATGGGTGCTATGACCAGGTCAGCTCATTTAAGACACCTGTTCTGGGCTCACTTCTTTCCCACTCCCCTTGGATGTGGTGGTGAGCCAACATCAACCACATTGTGAAGATAACACTTTAAACCATGGCAGATCAAAAAAAAGAGAAGGATCTAGAAGACCTTACAAAGCAAAGCTGCTTGGCCCACAGCTCTAGACCACTCACTACTTGACTGTTACATGAGAGTGAAATAAATGTCTATAACCTTTGGGCCACTGTACTTTAGAGTTAGGTTGTACTCCAATAATAGACTTTCAAAGATTATCTACAAACTTAATTTTATCCTCAAACATTTAAAATTAAAATCATGAGTTTAACATGCCAGGCTCTCTAATATGTTAGATTTTCTTCAATGTTTCAAGTTCTTTAAATAACACATATATTGTAATGATGATTAACAACTTATTCCTAACCTTACCACAAAAGAAAGGCTAAATTCATGGGCTCTAAGATGTTTTCAATTATAAGATGCAACATTATTTTAATATCATCAAGGAAGAAGAAATACCACCTTTACAGTTGTATGATGCCATTGACTGTAGAATGCACCTCAATTTTCAAGATGTTAAAATTAATAAAATATAGCAATATTCTGATTTTGATTCAGCTCATCTATTCTGATCTCTACATTTTCCTAGGTTTACAAAGTCACTTACCCAATTGAGAGGAGATTTGTTGTCTTAGGCCAACTGAATCTAATGGTGGAAAATTCAGGACCTTAAAGTAGTTACAGATTCAACTACTTGGTAGAATAGTTAACGCTGGACCTGAACGTGGGTGCTTGGTACCTCCGGAATGATTCTGACTGAGCAGCTGTGAATACTAAGGCTGGAACATGAGAGTAGGAAGCTGCCTGCTGTGTTAAGAGGGAACTTTGTGCCCACACCTTTTACCTGAAATTTAGTTTCATAACACTGTATCGTGTGTTTTCTGGGTAGCTTTCAAGTTTCAACTTTAGCCGATTTTAATTGAAGCCTCTTTCAACTTTGATCACCTGATTAGGGTAGTCATACCCTATAAATACGTGCAGGCTCACACCCGTACATACCCACGGCAGATTGTATCTACTCTTTTTGCTGTAAGATAAGGATTAATTGAATGCTGTCTGCAACACTCTACATTTTTGCCTACCTCACTAATCATCATTTTGCAATCATTATAATGAAAAAACAAAAACAGGGATATATCAAAGAATTCAAGAGTATATCTTAGAATCCAGGAACAGGATGTGTAGCTGGGGCTTCTGAGGAACTGGATGTGTCATTTTTGGCTTCTCTGAGATGACGTGTATTTATTTCTGCTCTGCTCATGAAGCGTCTGACTCTGCCTCCTCCTTCCTCACACCCCATCTTGTCTCTCTGCTTCTCCATGCCCGCTGTGGGATGTGCTGGCCCATAGCCTGAGTGTCCTCAGGACACTCATGCTGAGTTCAAGTGTTTACCAATACTAACCGTCAACTCTGGTCCAGAAGAGGAATCTTACTTGAGATCCGCCATACAAGGGGTATCCAACCTGAATCCAAGAGAGTATGGCCGTGAAGTACAGATGCTTGGTTCTCGGCGAAGAGTTTTGGGCAGGGCAGCTCTCACTAAAGGTGGCTGATTAGGGGCAGCCGAGCTCGGGGTTAAGCACATGACGCCAAAGCCAGACTGCCTGGATCCAAACCCAGGTTCCACTGCTTAAAGGCTGTATGATCTTGACCAAGTAACAAAATTCTCTGGGTCTCAGTTTCCTTATCCATAACATAATCACACCTAAGGCATAAAATTATGGTGAGGATAACATGATAGTGTGTGGAAAGCAAGGGGAAACCTGCCTGCCATGCGGGAAGTGTTTAATAACCATTCACTGTGTATTCTGATGGAAGAGATGAACAAGTAAACAGAT
>NW_011888895.1:3013414-3029030 GCF_000151845.1 Pteropus vampyrus
GTTCTCAGTAGCCAAGAAACTGCAACAAAATTTCCCCAGGACCAGGAAAGAGGTCAGAGGATACAGGAAGAGGAACTGGGGAATGACTGGAAATGCCTGATTTCTATGGGAATCTGTGCCAGAGAAAGTGAGTAATGTGTCTAGACGTGTAATTGCCCACGTGCAGATGTGGTGTACCCAGCCCTCCCTCCAGCCACCCTACCCCAAACAGCTGATTGCTCAAGTGCTGTACAGCAGAGGCAGGGTGGGGAGAATTGCAGCAGAAATATAAATGAAGGCCAGGATCCCAGAGGCATAATATTGAATGGAGACGTTCTAAGCTCCTGGAAGGTGACGTGGAAAGTGACCACCACCTGCTAGCCAGTTTTGGGTCACCTCTCAGATTCTTCCTCTCACATGCCTCCAGAACCACTGCAGCCCCCACCCTGGAGGGCTCCCTCCCTGAGCTCTCTCCTCATGCTGTTGGGTTCCACACACTACTTAGACCGTGCTGGCATCCATATCTTCTTTCAGCCCAGACCTCTCTCCTGGGCTCCAGGCCTGCATCTTGGCCAACTCTTAGCCACCTCTCCCAGGAGGTTCCAAATGCAACTCAGATTCAGGAGTCCATCTGAGCCCATCTTTGGGTCACACCTTCTCCAGTCCCTTGTCCTGTGGTTGGCACCACCGAACACCCAGACCTTATGCCAGACATTTGCAACCCTCCTAGACTTAACCTGACTTCTCACCATCCATCTAGTCGGTCACCAGGTAGCTCTTCAATTCATCCCTTCCTCCTGATTCACCTCACTACAGGGTCCTCAAATTCACTCCCACAATTACCCCTCTCTAACTGAGTCTTCCTTTGTCTACTCTGTGGCCCCCAAAGTTGGTCCTTCTCAAATATCCATCTGGTCAGGCCCCTTCCCTGCTTAAAACTCTAACTGGTTCCTGGAGCAAGCGATGCTGCAGGTAACATTCCAAACCCGTTCACTCACTTGGCAAATAGTTACCAAGGTCCTATCATCTGACAGCCACTGTGCTAGCAGTGGGTATACACTGGGAAATCAAACAGACATCGTGATATAATATTCGATGAAATTCAAGGTCATTTGTGAATGGCTCTTTTCAGTTTCATCTCTCAATGTATCCCTGTTTGTACCATATAGTCATACTCATAACTTCTCTGCTCCCCCAAAGTACATTACTTCTCTGCCTTTGACAAGTCGCTTGCCCACTTCTTTGGATAATTGTGGTCTTTCTAATTCAGTTGTGCTCCCAGCTCCTTTTGAAAGCTTTTCCTAACACTCTCCCCCCATCCCCTCCGGATTCGCCTGCCTTTTCTCTATGCCACCAACACCTGTGTTTACCTCTACAATCGTATTTACTACACAGTGTGGTGACATTGTTTACTTGCCTGTACTCTCTTTCCTGCCAGCCCTCCCCCGCACACACTTATAAGCTCCGTAAGGTAAGGATAATTTTTATCACCTGTGCCCAACAACGCATGGTACTGAATGACCATTTGGTAAATGAACTATATATGTAAAGATTCTTGTTAATATCAGATTTAATGTATTTATTTATATAATCATTATAAGTGCAAGGAACTATCTTGGTTGCTTTGGATGCAACATTAAATAAACTTGTGAGAGAGTAGCATTAAGTTCATCTGTTCAGTGCTTACGGAACAATTTTTTTTTTTTTGAGTGTGCCAAGCATCGTTTTGGTATTGGGGATATGGCGACAGAAAAGCTAGACAAAGTCCCTCTCCTCGTGGAGCTTGTATTCTAGTGGGGAAAGGTAGACTATAAACACTTAGGTAATAGGAATCTCAGAGAGTGATAAATCCATGAAGAAAACACAAGAAAAATGGAAGCGAGCATTGGGGAAGCAGCAGAGGGGCCCTCTACATTAGCCAGGGTGACTTCAGGGGGCCTCTCATTATCTCATCTTCCTGATCTGTGAGCTGGGAATCATCAGAGCAGCTCCAGTATCGGAATACTTGGAGGATTACGTGAGAAAATTTGGACACAGCACTGACATTCCATAACAATTGTCCTTATTGCAGGTTTTCGAGCCAGAGAGAGAGGTGATCTAATTTACATTCTGAAAGGAGCGCTCACTGCAGGTGGGGAATGCATTGCAGGGCGAGGAGGGCAAGCAGGGAGCTGCCCAGGGGCTTTGTGATGGAAAGATGAAGCTTCTGACTTTATGTTTCTGGAAGCGGAACCGTCAAGTGTCCCGGTGGTTTACTAACAATCGGCAGTATAAAGACAAGCTTAGGAGACTCATCTCATGGATATGAAAGCACGTTTGTGCCTGACAAATGTGTGAGAACATGCCTGTGTTTCTGGAACTCACAGACTCACATACATGTCCTACATCAAGTTCTTCTGTGACTAGGCACCTGGGCAGTCATTCATACCTGTTTTTCAGGTGTGACTGTTTCTCTTTACTGTTCCTTGCCTGTTTCCTTGGGGTTTCATTTCCATCACAATGTCTAATTGATTCTTTAATGTTTTATCAACATTTCTACCAGTTTCCCAGGGTTCCTAGAAGCTGTTTCACCACTGTTATACTTTTAAGACTTTTAAAGATTTGATGAATCTACAGCCATGCCACCCTGAACATGCCCAATCTTGTCTTATCTTGGAAACTAAGCAGGCTCAGGCCTGGTTAGAACTTGGATAGGAGACCACCTACGAAGACCAGGTGCTGTAGGGGGGAAAAAAAAAAAAAAAAAAAAAGATTTGATGAACTAAGTAAATAAGAACACATACAGTTCTTAGACTGGGTAACTAAACACTCAGAAATGCACGTCGTTCTTATAAACATTATCTGCTTGTCACCAGTTCATGGTGAAGTTTTTTAATGTTATCAGAGTGAGAGCTTCATGCAATCACCAAATGCTTGCCCACTCAGTGGTAATAGCATGTCTTCAAAAACTCTCCAGTGTCTCTATGTATAAATCTACTTCATTTTGTCGAAGTGCTACTCAGGATGCAGCATGACATAATTTATGTGTATCTTAATATATTTAACCATTCTTTTTTTTTTGGTAACTGTGTGTGTGTGTGTGTGTGTGAGAGAGAGAGAGAGAGAGAGAGAGAGAGAAACCCAAATACAGATAGGAAAAAACAAAAATGTTTAACTCAATGGTTTATCCCAGAGTGAACATCCATATAATTAGTTCAAGAAATGGAATATCACTAGCACCCCAGAAGTCGCCTTTATATGTCAATCACCATCCCTCTTTGATAAAAGTAGTCATTATCCTGATTTTTATGGAACTCACTTCCCTGATTAAAAAAAAAAAAAAGTTTTACCATTAAAGCTTATATCCCAAAACACTATAGTTTAGTTTTACTTGCTTTTTGAATTTCATATAAATGGAATCTTGCAGTATGCATTCTTTTGCATTTGGTTTCTTTTCTTTGGTTTCTTGTTTCGTGCAGCTAATGTTCATTCATTTTCATTGCTTATATTATTTTATTTTCTGAATATACTATGATTTATTTATCTATCCTACTATTGATGGACATTTGTGCTGTTTAAGGTTTGAGATTTTGGAGAACTGCCCTTGGACATTCTTGTGCATGCATGTGTACATATTTCTACCTAGATACAGGAGTGGAATTGTGAGATCATAATATATGTGTATCTTCAACTTTAATAGGTAATGCTGATCTGTTTGTCAAAAAGGCTGTAGCAATTCGTTCTTTTACTCGCTGTGTATGAGAGTTCCCTTTGCTTTATATCCTCATCAACATTTAACATTATCAGTCTTTCTAATTGTAGCCATTTTTACGGATGTGTTTGTTGTTGAATCTCATTGTGGTTTTAATTTGTACATCTCTGATTTATAGATTTATTGGCCATTCGGATAACCTCTTTAGTAAAGTACCTGCTCAAGTTGGTTGTCCTTTTTACTACTGAGTTATCTTTTTCTTATTGGTTTGTAAAAGACTTTTTAAAAATTTTAATTAGTTGCTTGCCTTTTCATTCTTTAAATGATATCTTTTATTGAACAAAAATTCTTAATTTTAATGAAGTGTGATTTATTGATCTTTATTTTAATGGTTAATCCATTTCGTGTCCTGCTTAAGAAGGCTTTCCTACACCAAAGTAAAAAAAAATTATATTATCAACTAGGAGTTTTATTTTACCTTTCACATTTAGATATATAATCCATCTGGAACTGAATTTTATATATGGTATGAAATATGGGTTGAGTTTCTTTTTTTCTATATGGATAGCCAATCGTCCCAGCACCATTTATTAAAGAGAATTGTGTCAAATGTCAAGTGTATGAATATGCATGAATCTGCTTCTAGATTTCTCTGTTTTATTCCACTGAAACATTTGTCTACCCACCCACTAATACACACTTAATTACTGTAGTTTTATAATAACTTGATATCCAGTAGAGCAAATCTTTCTGCCTTATTATTTCCCTTAAGAGTGCTTTGCTATTCTTGGCCTTTTGTATTTCTATACTTGTGGGTTCCCTTGGATATTTTATATATAATATGATATCATCTATGAATAATGAGAGTTTTATATTTTTCTTTCCAATTTACATACTTACATTTCTTGTCTTGCTTTTCTTCATTGGCTAAGAACTACAATACGATGTTGAATAGGAATAAAAGTGGACATTTGTGTCTTATTGTCATTTTCAAAGGCAAACCTTTCAACATTTCACAAATAACTATAATATTTACTACAGGGTTGTTGTCTCCTCTTCCCTCAGGGAACTTTTATCAGATTGAGGACGTTCTCTTCCACTGCCAATTTTCTAAGAATAATTTTATGAATGATAAATTTTATCAAAAGATTTTTCTGGGATATGACAATGGGATAGTCATAGTTTTCTTTATTTGTTAATGTGGCGAATTACATTGATTTATTTTCTAATGTTATTCTTAGAACGTATTTAATTTGGTCATGATATTACCTTTTACATAACGTTGGATTTGTTTGGCCAGTGTTTGTTTGGGGTTTTTGTTTGGGGGTTCTAGAGTATGATTGACTTAAATTTTCCTTTCTTGTAATGTCCTTGTCAAGTTTTGGCATGAAGCTTATGCTTTCTTCATGTAAAAAGTTTTGTAGAATTTCTTCTTTTTCTATTTTCTGGGACCAAATGTGTAAAATTGGTGTTGTTTTCTCTCTCTCTCTCTCTCTCAATGTTTAAATTCACCATTGAAGACTTTGGGGACTGGAGATTTTTTGAGAATAAGTTTTTAATAATATATTCAATTTCTCTAATAGTTATTCAGGTATTATGTTTTTCTTGAGTCTATTTTGATTCGAGGAATTTTCTGGGAATTTCCCATTTCATTTTTGGCATAAAGTTGTTCCATGATCTCCATTTATGTTTTTGATGGCTGTAGGATCTGTAGCGATGCCTCCTTTTTAATTTCTGACTTTTTGGACTACTTTAAACATAATTAGGCCTGGCTCTTTACTGTCACAGAAACCATTTCTTGTGTTGTTTCTCTCACCTGAAAAGCCAGACTTTACTTCTCTGCCTTTTCAAATCACACTCATTTATTAAGGCTTCATACAAGTTTTACAGTTTCCATGTAGAATTTGATGACTATCTCATCCTGCACTGATTTCTTTGTTCTCTGAACATTTATATATTTTTATCTCTATATCCCAATTTGTTCTTAATTATAAACTTTTTATGAGTTTTTTGTTTGTTCGTTTGTTTGTTTGTTTTGTGCCCTCTAAGCAAACTACATGTTCTGAAGGTAAGGACAAAGATATTTTCAAATTTCCCACAGCACTCAGACAGTGATAATTATACAGAAGGGCTCAGTTAAAAAAAAAATACTGATTGAAAGATAATAATCCTATAAGTTCATATAAACTCATTACTACAGAAATGTCACAAAAGAATTTAAGAAAAAGTTTTGTTAATAAAACAGTAAAATAACATCCTAAGAAAGAAAAAATAAAAGCTCAACTAAAACTGTTCAGATGTCAACTCTTGAATAATAAAAGAACATCACCCTTTACACCAATCTCCAAGTAGTCTCTATTGTCATAAAAATTAAGGTATGATTTAATAAACTTACATAATACATGTTAAACTGTGAAGTTATGGTTCATTTAAAAAATTGTAGAGAAGGAAATAAATAAAATGAAACTAAAATAGAGAAGAAAACTGCTTCTAACTGGAACTAACAAAAACTCCAACCTTTTATTACAAACTCTGATGAATGTTGTCCAGATATGATGCAATGTGGATTAGATTGAACAACACAATTACCCAGGTCTAGTGCAATGGAACAGGTAAACCTGTTTGGAGAGCCATTGGGGAAGTAAAAACATAAAGACGCTGGGAATATTATAGAAAAAATGATGGAACTTTCCAAAAAATATATAGTTTTCATTCTTGTCTTAGTCTGTTCAGGCTGCTATAACAAGAATATGATAGACTCGATGGCTTATAAACAACAAGAATTTATTTCTCACAATTCTGGAGGTTGAGAAGAGTCCAATTTCATTCTTTTGCACATGTGGATATCCAGTTGTTCCAGCACCATCTGTTGAGAAGATTATTTTTTCCCCATTGAATTGTCTTCACAGACTTGTTGAAAATCTATCAACTATAAATGTATGGGTTTATTTCTGGATTCTCAATTTGATTCCATTGTTCATATGTCTATCCCTGGGCCAGCACCCCACAATCTTGATTACTGCAGCTCAAGTTTCGAAATCGGGAAGTGTGAGTCTTCCAACTTTTTTCCTCTTTTTCAAGATTGTTTTGGCTATTACGGATCCCCTGCATTTCCATATGAATTTTAGAATTCGTTTGTCAATTTCTGCAAAAAAGGAGCAGCTGGGATTTTGATAAGGATTGTGCTGAACATGAAAATCAATGTGGAAAGTATTGCCATCTTCCAAACCATGAACACAGGATGTCTTTCCGTTTATGTAGGTCTTCTGTAGTTTCTTTTACCAACGTTTTGTAGTTTTCAGTGTACAATTACTTTTTTTTGTTAAGTTATTACTAAGTATTTTATGGATACTATTGTAAATAAAATTGTTTTCTTAATTTTATTTTTTGATTGTTCATTTAATTTTTGGATGTGTTGCTGCTCATTACCAGTGTGTTGAAATATAATTGATTTTTGTATATCAGTCTTGTATATTTGTGGATTCCTTGGGATTTTCTATATGCAAGACTTTTTTTCCTCTTTTGGTCTTTTAGCCATGGTTTCTTGTTGTTGTTGTCATTATAACATATTTAACATAGGTGATTTACTTTGTACAGTAAATTCAATGTCTGTGATTCCTCAGAGACTGTTTCCATTGACTGCTTTTTTCCTGGTCTATGGGACATACTTTCTTTTTTCTTTGTATGTCTCATAATTGTTTGTTGAAGACTGGACATTTAAAATAGTATAATGTAGCAACTCTAGAAATCAGATCCCATCCCAGGTTTGTTGTTATTATTGTTTGTTGTTGCTGAATGTTTATTTGCTTACTGAATTTTCTGAACTAATTCTGTAAAGTGTATATTTATTGTTGTATTAGGCCACTGAAGTTTCTGATTAGTTAGCTTAATGGTCAATGGACACTTTCTTAGATAAATGGAACCAATAAGGCTCTCAGTCTTTGCCAAGAAGTTCACTGTGTGTTTTGAAAGACACCTTCAACATTCAGCCAAGCACTTTACAACTCCATCTTACCCAGTGGCAAGAGCTAGGGCCTTATCAGGTCCTTCTTAAACACACACATAGCCCTGGACATGTACATGGCCCTACATTTTTCCAAAGTCTTCTAGAATCCCAGAAATATGTTGCAGATTTTGAAAGCTTCTTATGGACATCTCTTTCCCAGCTTTTTCTTTTAAATTTTTTCGTTAGCCTATTGTTTGTCCCAACTGTTATCCACCACCTGAGGCAGCTGTGATGTTCTATAATTGCATCACCTCTGATTATTATCAATACCTACCCCTGGGAAAACAGCTATTTGCACTAGATGAGCTCTGAGTCAGATCAAATGCAGGCAGCCTTGCAAGTGGGGTCTTCCAAGGAACCATAAGACAGGTCAAATAACAACAATTCTCTAAGAATGGGGCTTTGAAGGAGCTCCACTCCCATTCTGCCCCCTCGAGTGGCTACCAGGCTGCTGGTGTTCACTGTGATTGCAGACTGTTTGGATTTCAAGGCTACTGCGGTGCTGGGGAGGAGGGTATGGGAAAATGGCAAGTTAAAATGACACAAAGCTCATTGTTCTTACCAAGATTCAGCTGTTTTTCTTGAATAAATGCTCCCCAGATTGCTGCAAGCCCTTGGTTAATTTCCAGAGTTCTAAAAATGTTGATTCTGACATTTTTTTTCTGCCAGTGTTCTTGTTGCTTTTATGAAGGAGAGAATTTTTGGAGGTCTTTACTTCACCGTTTTTGCTGATGTCTAGAATATAGTTTTGATGGAGACTTTCAAATCCCCAGAAGTGGTCTTGTAGTACAGTAGCCATTAGCCATATGTGGCTATCGAACCCTTAAACTGTGGCTAGTGTAAATTGAGATGTGTTGTAAATATAAAATACATACTGGATTTTAAAGACTTAAAACAATAAAAAGAAATTTTAAAATATCTTAATTTTTTTTACTTCGAGTGTTTATTACAGTGATATTTGTACTATAGTGCATTAAATAATATATATTAGTAAAATTAATTTCACTTATTTTGCTTTTTTTAATGTATGTGATAATTAAAATCTAAGATGATCCCCAATGAATCACACCTTTGTATCTGCTAGAAAATTTTAAATTACTTATGTGGCTCTCATTATGTTTCTATTAGACGGTGTTTGTCGGGAAGGAAAAAAAGTACAAAGAAAACTATTAATCTGGTAAGATAAAATCCATAAACTATTAGAAGGAAACAGCAAGAAAGAATAGTAAACAGAAAATATAAAACATGATTAAAGGGACTAGACTAAACATATTTGTTAGACTCTGTTTAACGGAATATTCGGTAGATATTGAGAAGATGGAGCATTGTCTTAGACTGATTCCTAGGAAATAGAATCTGAGATGGTATATAGGCTGGCCTTTTATCAGGAAATGCCCTCAGAGAGCTTGGAGACTTTTCAGAGTGAAGGCTGAGCCTTACACTCTGCTTTGATCGGCCCCCTGGATATGAGCTGTCCCTTGGGAGAAGGCATTGCTTTGGCCAAGGGCAATTCCTGAGTAAAGACTAGGCTGCAATCTGTCACCAATTAACTTCCTGACAGCTGGGGAAATGTGTGCCTCGACTCTGAAGCAAAGTCTGGGGAGCACATCATACTATCCGCTATAGAAGTCTGCAGTACAGTATGTGAAAAAGAAGCTCATGGATACTATGATTCATATGTTAAGCATTAAAATATAAGTTTATATACAGGCATTAGGAAGGTTAGGTAAGATACCCATCAAATCACTAACAGACTCTTTGGGGAAGGCAAAGGGTTGGCAGTAGCTGGGATGGGGAAAATATATACTCAGATATCTTTTTTTTTTTTTTTTTTTACAATGACCATATATTATGGCAGGGCAGGGGGTAAACATATGGAAATTAATTTAATAAGAGATTTCCAGTGTGAGCCTGTCTTATGGTGATCAACTGTAGTTCAGCATTGAAAAGCTCCAAATTAGAATTGCTTTCTGAATTCTGTCTCCAACATTCCCCAAGACTCTACAAATAGATGACAACTCTGGTAGTTTTGACATTAAAGAGGAATGATCCCACCTTCAATGAATTCCTACTGGGCCAGATGGCATCTGCTCCATTATACAAATTTCGACTTTTTTAGGACATATGTCTGCTTATTTTATCTGGTTGAATTATTCCGGGGACTTTCTTAGTACAAAAACAAACAAATAAATAAACAAAACCCAGCAGACATTAATTCTGGTCCTTGTCAATGGAGCATCAACGTGAGTGGGAATATGTTTTAATTGCCTCATTCACTAGGGTGACAACTAGTTAATAATCAGTGTAATAACAGGTGATGGCCAGTTAGAATGGACATAGGCCCTTAGGGAGGCGCAGAAGTGTCCAGACAATGATTAGTTGGCAACCAATGTGAAAGTAATTCAATATTTTAATAGACTGAGATGTACCTGCAGAATATCAGGCCTGACCACAGATGCAAATGCAGGCAAATACACGGGAAGAGGGCGGGTCGGGAAGCCTGCTAGCTGAGTGAACGGCTCCAAATCCAAAGCGGCCTAATGATCCTTCTAACTTAAGCTCTGGAACATGTCAGGTGGATATGCAAGCACACCGCAAAGTCATTCAACCATGACTCGCCCACTTCCTTCCCATGATCCAACCTGAGTCACCAGCGTCTGTAGGTTTATTACGGCAATTCATTTCAGCAGAACAGAGGTGCACAAAATAAAGGACAAACCGTCTCCCCTTGATTGAAAGTCCGTGTGTGTGCTGGCGTCTCCCAAACACCAGGAGTGGGAGGCAGGAAAAGGAGGGTGGGTTTTTTATTACACTTTAAAATGCCACCGGACTTGGGGTAAATTGAAACATTGTTTTAAGGAATTGTAGGTATTTCCAGGCAGGAGAAATGTGAGATCAGTTCTATCACAGTAATGTTGACTTTAATTTTAACTAGTGTTCCTTGGGCAGAAATCTAAAACGATTATGGACAAATGGATGTTCTAAAACACCTAACTGTGGGCAGAGCACTAAAGGTTTGGGATGTGTTGCTGCTCTGAATTTAAATGTGAAGAATTTCACAAGTAGTCTCTTTCTATCTCATCTGACCTTTGCCATTAGTCTCCTTTACAGGTCAAATCAGGTGACAAGTCTCACCAAGGTCCCACCTTCCCACTGGGTCCAGCCTTCCCTCTGGGTATTATCTTCCTCTCTGAATAACAATGTCTTCATTGAGTACCATCCTTGGGACCAGGTACACCTCCTCCCTGAGCACTAACTCCTCCCCGGGTACCAGTCCCCTCTCTTGGTGCTCATCCCCCCACTGGGTGTCATTTCCTGCCAAAGGCAAGTACTCCCTCGCACTACCTGAAGGAATATTACCCCCCAACCCCGACCAAGAACAATAATCACCGTGTCTATGATTGTTGAACAATAATCACCGTGTCTTGACAGTTGACTAGGCACATTTGTTCATGAGGTCTCTTTTGACCCTCGCCGCTACCCTGGGAGGAAGTGAGAGTGGCATCCTCCATTTCACAGATGAGGAAGTGAGAACTCAGCAAGAGTAAATGACTCCATTTGTAGTGATCCTCAACATTTTTGGCACCAGGAGCTGGTGCTCCTATAAGAATCTAATGCCTGATGATCTGAGGCGGAGCTGAGGCGGTGATGCTAGTGCTGGGGAGCGGCTGCAAATACAGATGAAGCTTCGCTCCTTCACCCACCGCTCACCTCCTGCTGTGCTGCCCAGTTCCTAACGGGCCATAGACTGGTACCCGTACCTGTCTGCTGCCCGGAGGTTGAGGACCCCTGATTTATAGCCTCATCTTCTGATCCTGATCCCCTGTACTTTTTTATAGTTTAGAAAATATTTTAATATCCAAAGAAAAGTACTTAATTTTAACATTAAAAATTTTTTTCTTAAATGGTTGATAATGGTAAAAATAGAAAATAATTTTTTCTCTTCACCCTTTTTCATTCCTTGACACAACTACTCTTAAAATTTACTGTATATCTTTACACATCATTCTTTATGCTGACACAAATGTGCAAATATATATATATATATATATGTATTCATAATTTTTTTCTTTTATTTTAAAATAATGAATATTGGATCATATTATTCACATTACTCTGAAATTTGCATTTTATATTCCACAGTAAATCATAGAAATGTTTCCTAGTCAATAAATATAAATCTTATTCATAGTTTAATTTTTTTTTAATTTAGATTTCTTTTCTTTTTATCACACGGTAGTTTAAAGAGCTAAGTTGTTCTGGAAGGCTTGTTATGAAAAGCTTTAGCCTCCCACAGCCCCCATTACTGGTTCCTCAGAGACAACCAACTGCCTTCAACTCTTTCAGCTCACAATAACGTGTTTATATGGTTTCTTATTCATTTTTCAATTTTGAGACCTAATCTGTTTACTTCCCAGTATGGAAGATAAGGATTCCTCTTCCTCACGTCCAATTTCTATCATGCTCCCTTCCTCACACATCTTCTTGATATAATTATATCATAATTATGGCTGAAAACCCATGATCCCATTCTTTTCGACTTCTGTGCTAATTGGCTCAACCTGAAGAGGACAAGCATTGCCCATACCCCATGCTTCTCTCACATTCCAGAACCACAGGCCGTGGGTTCCCAGGGTACCCAGTTTGGAAAGAGATGGAGAAATGAGGGCACCTGGTAGGAGTTGCCTCTCTCTTTCCCTACCTGCCTTCCAGGTACGGTGAGAAGACAGAGGTGATGTAGGTCAAGCCTGCATTGTCATACATGGCACAACAAGTGGCTGGTGTTGTTATGAGACCAATGAAGATGCTCGGGGGGAAGGTCTCATCCAAACCCTGTGCAGCCCTTTCCATGCCGAAGCGAATTGACCGAGCAGTTCTACCTTACTCAGCATTGCGCCGGGGGCCCATCCAAATGCCTTAGGCCATGCACCACACACCCCATGAGGCCTCCACTTCTGTGTAAACTCATGCCCGTACCGCATGCCACACTCACTTTTCAGAGCTATCACGACTGCTCGGTGGGGAGAGAACTTGTGCCACCGTGTGCAAAGAGGGTTCCCAGACCAACAAATGACAGCCAGGGTCTTGCGCTCCTATCATTCTCAAAATAGCTAGCAGACCACGGAAGCATGTCAGGTTTATACTGATATAAACTCAGTAGTCCCAAATGGTGTACCAAAATATAACACTAGCTCATACGGAAGGTATGTGCGTGGAAGTTTATGTGCTCTGCAAGATATGACCACACAGGTGTTATAAATGGAAAGAGATGGGTGAAGTGTTTTGGCAAGCTGATGAACCATTTTTTAAAAATCCATGATCTGAACAAGTTTGAAAATTGTGGGGTATAAATCAGCTGACTCCCGAATTCCAGATCCTCTTTTAGGTGTCAAAACTTGGCTCACCAAGATAGCATTTGGAAAACAACCACCTCTTTGTTCTTGAGCTTAACTTCAGAAGGTTCTGGAATCTAGAGAGATCAGGTTGGAAGTGGCCATGGCGAAATTTCTTTAGGTGAAAAAACAGAAACAAAAATAACAATACAATCCTTCCATTCCCCGCTGCCCACCCCCAACAAATACACGCTCTAAAAAAAAAAAAAAAAATCACCTTTTCTTTGAGTATTTTATCAACTACTGCAGTGGGCGGCATCTGGATTACTGGTGTTTTTCTACTCAGAGGAGCAAGAAAATTCCATTAACTGAAGAATAATATGGTCAACTGCCCCAACGGGAAAGGCATCCAGCATGCTGCGTTCTTGTTTCCTGTGTCACTGTCAGTATCTTGGGGTCTAGACTAGCAGGCTCCTGCTCCCTGGACTGTCTGGGCCTCTGGGGTTGTGACTCACACCCACAGAGAAAGTACAGTGCGTGCTAATGGGGAGCACAGGGAAAAATGAATGGGTGCGATTAGCAGGTGAATTATTTCTTTTTCGAGAAAAGAAAATAAAGGGAAAAAAAATCCAGGCATAAATCTGTCCTAGAGTTCATGCTGAGGACTCCGGAAGTAATCAGGGTCTAGAATTATCCAGAAAGAACCCAGGAATTGACTCCCCCCTCCCCCCGCCATCTCTTACCCTTTGGGATAAATGACCCAGACTTATTTGTTTGGGTTTTTTTTAAGAGTATCCAGTCTCCTACTCTGTTGGTGGACATGTAAGATGGCATAATCACAAGGAAAAATGAAGTGTCTTACCAAATTAAACGCATACCTACTCTATGCCCCAACAACTGCATCCTAGGTATATCTACGCAAGAGAAATGAAAACATCTGTTCACACAAGGACTTGTATAAGAATGTTCCTAGCAGCTTTATTCAGCATAACCCCAAACAGCAAACAACCCAAATGCATCGAGAGGTGAACGGATAAACAGACTGTGGTGTATTCACACAATGGAATGATTTTAGTTTCCTGTTGCCACTGTCGCAAATCACCACAAACGTAATGGCTTAAAAAAACACAGTTCTGGAGTTCAGAAGTCTGCTATTAGTTTTATTGGGCTAAAGTCAAGGTATCGGCAAGGGCTGGTTCCTTCTGGAGGTTCTAGGAGAAATTCTTGCGACGTCCCTCCCGTCCCTCGGCTTATGACCTTTTCAAAGTGCATCACTCCAATTTGTGACTCTTCTGTGTTCAACTTTCTCTCTTCCTCCCTCTTACTTATGATTACATTTAGGACTCACCTGGATAATCCAAACTCGTCTTCCCATCACAAGATCCATAGCTTAATCATACCTGTAAAGTCCCTTTTGCAACATAAAATAAGATTCATAGGTTCCAGGAATTAGGACTGGAACGAGTTGCTGAGACACACAACACAGATGAATTTTAAAAACAGTATGTTGAGTGAAAGAAACCAGACACCCTTCCCCCCAAAAAACCATCTGTATGATTGCATTTATATGAAGGTCTAGAGCAGGCAAAACTAATCTACGTTGATACAAATCAGAACAGTGGTTGCCTGGAGGCAATGGGATTTATTGGAAAGGACACAGAGAACTTTCTGGGATGATAAAAAAGTATTCCATATCTTGATTAGAGAGTTGATTACCTGGATATATATATTTATCAAAACTCATAGACCTGTACTTTTCGTATCTGTGCATTTAATTATATCGAAATCCTTTCTCAATGGAAAAAAAAAAAGAATATGAGGGGAAAATAAATAACAACAAGAAAAAAAAAAAGAGGGAAGGTGGGGAGAGAAAAACGAGCCTAATCTATTTGGGGAATAGATTTTCCTCCTTCATTATCACCAGGACAAGCTCTCTGGTATGAAAAAGAGATGGGACACGTTGGAGGGAGCGGCTGCAATCTAACCTGCTTGAGGTCAGCTGTCCTCGAGCCCCGTCCAGCATTTCAGGCACCTAAGGTCATCAGTCTGCCTTAGATAAATTTATAAGACAAGACACTCAATGAAAAACCCAAATTATATCGAACATTGACCTCCTCTCATTAGAAATGAGAAGGTAAGCATATTTTACCTGTATCAATTGTTTTCACTTTCCCCATTCTCTTCCAGAATTTTTATGTATTTCTGTATACTTTCTAGATTGTCGTTATCACGGCAGAGGGATCATTTGTCTTCTGCCTTTTTCGTTTACTATCACACAAAAACATGTTTCCATTTTGCTAGAGAAGCTTCAGAAACATCCCCTTTGATCATTGGATAAAATTTCACTAAGGTGATTGATTTACCACAGTTCACTTAACCTTTTCCTTCCTATTGGACATTTAGGCTATTTGGGGGTTTTTTTCCCCCCTATGGAAAAATAATGAAGCACTGATTGGCTTTGTTCTTCTGCTGAATTATTTAAGAAGTGGATATTGAAATAAGAAATCAAGAAGAGGAGGAGGAAGCAGCAAAGAAATCCCTGGCACACAATTTAGAGCTCAAGGAATCTCCAGAATTATCTAGTCTAAAATCCTATTTTTAAGAAGA
>NW_011888895.1:3029080-3031322 GCF_000151845.1 Pteropus vampyrus
TCCTTCATTATCACCAGGACAAGCTCTCTGGTATGAAAAAGAGATGGGACACGTTGGAGGGAGCGGCTGCAATCTAACCTGCTTGAGGTCAGCTGTCCTCGAGCCCCATCCAGCATTTCAGGCACCTAAGGTCATCAGTCTGCCTTAGATAAATTTATAAGACAAGACACTCAATGAAAAACCCAAATTATATCGAACATTGACCTCCTCTCATTAGAAATGAGAAGGTAAGCATATTTTACCTGTATCAATTGTTTTCACTTTCCCCATTCTCTTCCAGAATTTTTATGTATTTCTGTATACTTTCTAGATTGTCGTTATCACGGCAGAGGGATCATTTGTCTTCTGCCTTTTTCGTTTACTATCACACAAAAACATGTTTCCATTTTGCTAGAGAAGCTTCAGAAACATCCCCTTTGATCATTGGATAAAATTTCACTAAGGTGATTGATTTACCACAGTTCACTTAACCTTTTCCTTCCTATTGGACATTTAGGCTATTTGGGGGTTTTTTTCCCCCCTATGGAAAAATAATGAAGCACTGATTGGCTTTGTTCTTCTGCTGAATTATTTAAGAAGTGGATATTGAAATAAGAAATCAAGAAGAGGAGGAGGAAGCAGCAAAGAAATCCCTGGCACACAATTTAGAGCTCAAGGAATCTCCAGAATTATCTAGTCTAAAATCCTATTTTTAAGAAGAAGAAACCAAGGCCCAGGACACATTTGAAGTGAAATGCCCAACACCACACTACAGCTAAACGCAGAGCTGAAATTCAAACTCAGGGCTTCTGACTGAGTGCAGCCCTCTCGAATTCAAACAAAATAAGCACAAGCTACACCCTCTGCTTTGTCTTCACAGCAAGCACCAACAGGGATAAATTTCACTTGTCTGAACGTCTCATAAAATTGTGTCTCCCAGGTCAATTGTGAGAGAAGTAAGTTAAACAAAAAAAGGAAAGTTGGTCAGAGCCTGTAATGTTAGCATGAGATTAGAATTTAAACTTCCCTTTAGTTCAGTTGAAAAGAGAAATATGTCACCTGAAAAATGGAGAGAACATATTCTTCTTTGCATCTGTGTGTCTGGGAGATGCTCCGAGCACATGGCATTAAAATGAAAGAGTGTTGCCCCTCGATAATCTATACTAATAGCAGGAAACCCTGTCACAGATCATACAAAACAGAAACTAATGCAAAAATAATTTGCAAGTGCTTTACATAATTTTCTGACAGCAAATTAACCTTCTTAATTATGTTTACCATAAAACTTAAGTTTCCAGAATATTCATCAATTGGAAAGTAGGCAGTGGCATGATCTATAACGTGCTAGAAGGAAGAGGAAGAAAGAGAGAATGACTATTTACAATATGCCTGTTTTGTGCCAGGAATAAACTAGACGCTTTACATATGCTCACTCATGGATTTTTACCCCCAAGAAGTAGGAACCTGAGGCTCAGCTGGATTAAGTAACTTTCCCAAGGTCATCCAGTTATAGTATCAAAGTCGAGATTCCATTCCGGCACACTGTCAAGCTGAAACCCACGTGTTTTTCAGCTCTACTGGGAAAATCGGATCAAATTTTATTAAATAAATATTTATTTATCTGCCGTCTAGGTATCGAATCCTGTTTGCTAGATAATAAGGTTATAAAAATAAATAAGAGAAATGTTAATTCTGGGTAGCGCATAAGCCAGCAAGGCAGAGACAGAAGCAAGCACACATAGTAGGGTCTATGTATTTGATAAGAGAGGGAATGAAGCCACTCAGAGAGGTCTGCAAAGAAGCTCACATCTGTGTTGTCAGTCGTGACGGATCATTTCAAATGCCAATTGGTGTAGTTATATTCTTGATTATGTCTTACACAATGTGAATTTCATGCAAATATTGCCCTACTCTAACTGCGAGTCAAAAAAAGTATTTTCATTCCCATTTCCCAACTGGATTGCCAAAATGGATCTCACAAGGTGAATTCTCTGAACCTTTTGTGTGTCCGATTTTGCCTAAAATGAAATATAATAATCTAAGGATAATAACTTTTTTACATAATGTGATTAAATTCACGGTTTCTGAATGGGGATATTTTTGGTTGTGAGCAACAAAAAAAAAAAACAATTTACCAATTCAGAAAAGGTTAATAATAGGAAAAGTTTATTATATCCCATTTAAAAACAAAATCTAGAGAAAGCACAGCCCAGGCCTGATTGTATTAGCTGCCTAATGATGTCATTGAGGCCCCAGGCCCTTT
>NW_011888895.1:3033202-3043374 GCF_000151845.1 Pteropus vampyrus
TCTTCGAGATGCCATCTATTCCAAGTCTCCCTTGGACCTCTCTGAAATCTTTTTCTCATCTTCTTTCTTGGTCTTCTCTCCCTCAGCCCATCCTCCTATCATTGGTGTCTCTCGGGGCTTACATTATTTACAAGCCATATAAAGAAATTATATAGTGTGTATGGTAACGTTGTGTTTTATAAAGCACTTTTTCACCCACAGCCTCATTTGAGATAAGCAGGAATCATTGTCCCCTTTTAACAAACACTCGTAAAGGTGAAGTTTCTTGCTCAGGGTGTCACAATAAGAGGAAACTCTAGATCATTCCCACCTCTCTCAACTCCAGAGCCAATGTGCTTTCCAGAAAAACCCTGCTGCCTTCCTGAATCATGTTTTACAAAAACATAAACCACATTAATCATCCTCAGCCAACATATACTCATGAAAAGACCTCTGGCCCTCCTTGGGTCCCCATATTTTCATATCCCCAGAAAACTTTCACCAAATGCTAAAGCCAACATGGAAGCCCAAAGGTAAAACCTTCTGGAATTCTTGGACGTAGCCACTGCACCTTTTTTTTTTCCAGAAAGCTTACCGCCTTGCTCCAAGTACATGTTCGGCAGATCCATTCGGACAACCGCTGAAGAATCCTCTCTAACACTTTCGACCCATCTTTGCCTTTGGATGTGTTGATTAAAACATGTGGGGTTCACAAAAGCTGCAGGCAGCATTGCAGGCGGGAGTCGGTTCACAATCATTAATATGTTGCCTATCCCCCAACAAACAAAGTGTCACTCCATGTAGACAAGAGGAACTGAGAAAGGAGCTGGGCCAGAAAACTCAACTGTCAAACAGAATCTCTACCATGTGAGAAGAGCTGACCCCGTTGGAACGGCTGGGCTGTGCAGGATCACAGAGTGGAGACGTGAAGCTGACTACCATACTTCAGCGAGGCAGCAGGAGCGGCCGGCAGGGTTGGACCGTTCTTGGTAGTTTTCCACTTGCTGCTCACACGTTCTTCCCCTATTTGGTTCTTTGTCACTTGGCCCCAAACAAACGCCCACGTCAGGGAACTTGAACACTTGCTTATGCCACCCACCAAGCCAATGGCATGTGGGGATGAGGGTTAGAAGTTCACATGCTCTTCTCCTTTGTTCTCTTGTGTTTTTTTTTCTGCATAAGCACCTCTAAACAGGCCAAATGGTTGTCGCTGTTGCCACATGATTTCGTCTTGCCTTCCATCACCCCATTCCTGAGGGAGGCAGGAACAGGGGAAAGTTAACTATTTGGTAAACGGTTTATAGGATGAGTAGGCACAGACAGCAAAGATGAGACTGGATGCTTTTAAAACAAGCTGCTTTGTAATTAAACTTATTTCTGCCCTACAATACTCCTTTGCAGTTAAATGGATACTGCAAAGGGTGAACACTCTTATCCTTCTTGGGAAAAAATTGTTTTCTCCGGAAGCTGGAAAATTCTCCAGTAAGTGTAAACATTTTGTGGGGGAGGGGGGACTAAGCCCCCTAATTCTATTCCTAATTCTAGTAACTCTGATCGGATTGGATGTCCTCATGCCATCTCTGTTCCTCTCTAAGGTGTATGCAGCCCATATCCTGCTCCCGCTAGCTTTCAAGAAGGAAAAAGTAATCCTTCAATTTCTCTCCCTGCTTCTGATTCAGACCGTTCAAACAGCTGGAATCCTTTGAAAAAATGACTTTAATCATGACAAAAACATATGACTTGCAACACAGAACTGAGAGATAAAAGGAAAACATTTTCTGTCATAGTTTTTCCTTTGGGTTTCTGAAAAGCGAGGGAAATTTTCATTTAAAGAAAAGCCAGAAAAGTGTCTTAGGATACACTCCACGCAGATGAGAGAAGACAGCCATTACAATAAATGACAGAATAGGAAATAGCACTATTATGATACTCTACTGTTTCTTTTCAGAAGTATCTTTTTCCAGAAACTTTTAAACATATAATAAAAGCAAAATGCTTTTAAATTATGAGTGGCTTTTCAGAAAGGTATCCCTTTGCCTCATTTATGACTAACAAAAACAAGTGAATAAAAAAAATCTGAATAAAAGTAAGAACTGGATCAAAATGAATTACCTTCCTTTTCAGCTAGAGAGTCATCTTAAGGGTTGTGCTGAACCATCATTTCTGGTGATTACGGACTGAAGTCTGTGGAAGTATAACTTTCCCGATCAACTGGGAGGCACAGAAAGTGGTTACAGACACCTCAGAGTTTGTGCCAGGTTCATATCCAGACAGAGTCTTCTCCTCCAGACTGAGCAAGTCATTCAGTTTCTCTGACCTGAGTTTCTTCATCCACAAAATGAAAGTAATAACAATACCACCTCATCCATCATAGGCTGTCGAGAAGATTAAAAGAGAAAATAAAATGCTTAGAGATACGAACTGCTTAGTATGGCACCTGGTACCTTTTAAGCAATTGTTAAAAGGCAACCATTATCATTGCCATATGGAAGAGTCAGAAAATTAATTAATTGCTGCACGACACATGTGACTTTTCCTCATGGGTGCAAGAACTTGATGCTGAAGCAAATAGTTCAAGGTATCCTCACACAGAACTGTGTTTAGAAAGAACTCAACACTGATTTGAATGATATTTGCAAAATCAACTAGCAAACTTTCATGGTGTTGGGTCACATGACACAGTCCTCAGGGACGGGGAAAGAGTGCTGTGGACTGAATTTTGTCCTCTCGAAATTTGCATGTTGAAGTCCTAAGCCCCAATGTGATTGGATTTGGAGATGGAGCTTTTAGGAGGCAGCTAAGGCTAAATGAGGTCATAAAGGTGGGGTGTTAACCTGATAGAGTCGTCAGCCTTCTAAGAAGGTGAATGAGAAAGATCTCTTTTCCCAATGCAGGCACCAGTGAAGGGCCACGTAAGGACCTAGTGAGAAAGTGGCCACCTGTAAGCCAGGAAGAGGACCCTCACCAAGAACAGAGTAGGCCAGCACCTTAATCTTGGATTTTCCAGCCTCCAGAACTGAAAAATAAATTTCTGTTGTTTAAGCGGTCTGTGTGGTACTTCGTTATGGGAGCCCAAGATGAGTAAGTCAAAGGGAAAGATGTCAGCTTTTTCTTATAAAATGTATAATGGTTTTATCTGATTTTGAAACATGAATAGATCAAATCCCATTATTTAGGTTAAGTAACTTTCACATAGGGGAAAAAATTCACCTCCCATTAGAGAGCCATAATTTGTACAACTGTCAGTTCGAGAATATATTTTGTTGCACAATTCAAACCTATAGGCAAGATTGAGTAAGAAAGCTACTTCAATGAGTTTCGTAAGAAACCTGCTCGAAACTAGAAGGCTTAGTTTTCTCCTGACACATTTCTGTAAATGATTCACATCTAAAGACAGATGTTATCATCAGTTATTGAAATTATAGCTCCTCTCAAGGGAATGGGCAGTGTCCCAAGAGAGAGAAAAATGTAGAAAGAGGATGAGTAAATCCTGAAACGTTCTAGTAATTTCGGCAGAAACAAGTCAGATGGCCACAGCTCTGTCTCTCGGCCAGCTGTTCTCAAAGAAAAATGCTACACGTCCTTCTGAACCTTGAAAAGGTGGCCGCTGCAGGACAGCGGCAAAGGTGCTGGGCTTGGGATTCAGGAGATTTGGGTTCAAATCCATTAGCTCAGTAACTATTCACCTATAACGAGGACCTATTACACGTTACAGCAAAGTGGCAAAGAAGAATGACTAGAGCTGGACTACCTGGTCAGTAAAGCCTTGGCACTGTCTTTACCAGGGCTGTGTGACCTTGAGAGAGTCAGCTACCTTCTTATGCCTCAGTCTCCCAAGGTTAAGGGGATGGATTGAGAACGGTACCTGCACATCATCATAAGCCCCACGTGGGTTTGCAGTTATCATTACTACTACCTGGGCCAGGGGATATCTCAGGTACTAGCATCATCGACCCCCTTTCTGATCCGTCATAGGTCTGTATGACCTTTAGCAAAACATTGAACTTGCATGTGCTCCAGTGTCCTCATCTGTAAACTGGAGATGGCAGTGCCTGCTTCATGGGATTATATGAGGACTAAGTGACATAACACATGCCACCTACATGGCATAAAATGATTACCCGACGAATGTTTTCCTATTGATAAGGTTAATTTTCTTTTTTCTGCAATATCCATCACCCCACTCCCCTTACTACCACTTAATTATTTACCATGGAGAGTCCTTCTTAGCCTCTGGCCACAGACAAACCCTAATCGTGTTCATGGATGAGAGAGGATGCTGTGTTCTCTCTACATGAACTTTCTCTCTTTGATCACCTGTGGTCAGGGTCTTACACACATAGCACAGAGTGGAAATTGAAATGAATATTTAAATTGAGGTCGACAAAGTTCTTCTGTAAAGGGCCAGATAGTAAATATTTTTGGCTTTGTGGGCCATAGAGTCTCTGCCGCAACTATTCGACTCTGCCGATATAGTGTGAAAGCAGCCTTAGACAATCTGTCAAGAAATGAATATAATGTGTTCCAATAAAACTTTATTTACAAAAACAGATGGTGGGCCGGATTTGGCCTGTGAACTGTCCCTTGTTGTCCCCTGATCTAGATCCATCCATTTGACAAGATACACTATGTACTTCATACATGACAAGCACTGTCCCAAGTGCTGGGGAAATAATCGTACATGAAATAAAGTCCTTGTCCTAACGGAGCTCACATCATATTATAAAAGCATTTGTTACTGTCTATTTCCCACACTGAAGAGACTAAGTGAAGACGCTTTTTCAGAAAGGGAGTAACTTTTAGCAACATTTGTGAGACGTTGCTAAAAGTTCGATTAAGCCAAATACTAAGAACTGGCCATTGGGTTTGGTAACAAAGTCAGTCTTCATGGGACGGTAGGGACAGAAGCCCGAGTGGAGTGAATTCGAGAGAGACAGGAGGCGAGGAAATAGGAACAGTGAGGACAGGGCAGGGGGGGCTTAAAAGGGACGTGTGGAAGTGAGGTGGGAGGTAGAGGGGGTTCAGGCTCAAGGGAGAGTTTTGTTGTTATCGTTGTTGTTTCAAGATGAGAACATTAGAGCATGTTTGCATCACACGTGATCCAGAGGCACCAGAGAGGGACAGATGGACAACATGACACAGGCGAGAGAGAAGTAGTGTTCTAGAGTGACGTTCCAGAGCGGCAGGAGGACGTGGGACCCAGCGCCCAGGTGAGGGCTGGCCTCTGCAAGGAGCAGGTACAGCTCCTCCCGGTACCTTTTAAGCAATTGTTAAAAGGCAACCATTATCATTGCCATATGGAAGAGTCAGAAAATTAATTAATTGCTGCACGACACATGTGACTTTTCCTCATGGGTGCAAGAACTTGATGCTGAAGCAAATAGTTCAAGGTATCCTCACACAGAACTGTGTTTAGAAAGAACTCAACACTGATTTGAATGATATTTGCAAAATCAACTAGCAAACTTTCATGGTGTTGGGTCACATGACACAGTCCTCAGGGACGGGGAAAGAGTGCTGTGGACTGAATTTTGTCCTCTCGAAATTTGCATGTTGAAGTCCTAAGCCCCAATGTGATTGGATTTGGAGATGGAGCTTTTAGGAGGCAGCTAAGGCTAAATGAGGTCATAAAGGTGGGGTGTTAACCTGATAGAGTCGTCAGCCTTCTAAGAAGGTGAATGAGAAAGATCTCTTTTCCCAATGCAGGCACCAGTGAAGGGCCACGTAAGGACCTAGTGAGAAAGTGGCCACCTGTAAGCCAGGAAGAGGACCCTCACCAAGAACAGAGTAGGCCAGCACCTTAATCTTGGATTTTCCAGCCTCCAGAACTGAAAAATAAATTTCTGTTGTTTAAGCGGTCTGTGTGGTACTTCGTTATGGGAGCCCAAGATGAGTAAGTCAAAGGGAAAGATGTCAGCTTTTTCTTATAAAATGTATAATGGTTTTATCTGATTTTGAAACATGAATAGATCAAATCCCATTATTTAGGTTAAGTAACTTTCACATAGGGGAAAAAATTCACCTCCCATTAGAGAGCCATAATTTGTACAACTGTCAGTTCGAGAATATATTTTGTTGCACAATTCAAACCTATAGGCAAGATTGAGTAAGAAAGCTACTTCAATGAGTTTCGTAAGAAACCTGCTCGAAACTAGAAGGCTTAGTTTTCTCCTGACACATTTCTGTAAATGATTCACATCTAAAGACAGATGTTATCATCAGTTATTGAAATTATAGCTCCTCTCAAGGGAATGGGCAGTGTCCCAAGAGAGAGAAAAATGTAGAAAGAGGATGAGTAAATCCTGAAACGTTCTAGTAATTTCGGCAGAAACAAGTCAGATGGCCACAGCTCTGTCTCTCGGCCAGCTGTTCTCAAAGAAAAATGCTACACGTCCTTCTGAACCTTGAAAAGGTGGCCGCTGCAGGACAGCGGCAAAGGTGCTGGGCTTGGGATTCAGGAGATTTGGGTTCAAATCCATTAGCTCAGTAACTATTCACCTATAACGAGGACCTATTACACGTTACAGCAAAGTGGCAAAGAAGAATGACTAGAGCTGGACTACCTGGTCAGTAAAGCCTTGGCACTGTCTTTACCAGGGCTGTGTGACCTTGAGAGAGTCAGCTACCTTCTTATGCCTCAGTCTCCCAAGGTTAAGGGGATGGATTGAGAACGGTACCTGCACATCATCATAAGCCCCACGTGGGTTTGCAGTTATCATTACTACTACCTGGGCCAGGGGATATCTCAGGTACTAGCATCATCGACCCCCTTTCTGATCCGTCATAGGTCTGTATGACCTTTAGCAAAACATTGAACTTGCATGTGCTCCAGTGTCCTCATCTGTAAACTGGAGATGGCAGTGCCTGCTTCATGGGATTATATGAGGACTAAGTGACATAACACATGCCACCTACATGGCATAAAATGATTACCCGACGAATGTTTTCCTATTGATAAGGTTAATTTTCTTTTTTCTGCAATATCCATCACCCCACTCCCCTTACTACCACTTAATTATTTACCATGGAGAGTCCTTCTTAGCCTCTGGCCACAGACAAACCCTAATCGTGTTCATGGATGAGAGAGGATGCTGTGTTCTCTCTACATGAACTTTCTCTCTTTGATCACCTGTGGTCAGGGTCTTACACACATAGCACAGAGTGGAAATTGAAATGAATATTTAAATTGAGGTCGACAAAGTTCTTCTGTAAAGGGCCAGATAGTAAATATTTTTGGCTTTGTGGGCCATAGAGTCTCTGCCGCAACTATTCGACTCTGCCGATATAGTGTGAAAGCAGCCTTAGACAATCTGTCAAGAAATGAATATAATGTGTTCCAATAAAACTTTATTTACAAAAACAGATGGTGGGCCGGATTTGGCCTGTGAACTGTCCCTTGTTGTCCCCTGATCTAGATCCATCCATTTGACAAGATACACTATGTACTTCATACATGACAAGCACTGTCCCAAGTGCTGGGGAAATAATCGTACATGAAATAAAGTCCTTGTCCTAACGGAGCTCACATCATATTATAAAAGCATTTGTTACTGTCTATTTCCCACACTGAAGAGACTAAGTGAAGACGCTTTTTCAGAAAGGGAGTAACTTTTAGCAACATTTGTGAGACGTTGCTAAAAGTTCGATTAAGCCAAATACTAAGAACTGGCCATTGGGTTTGGTAACAAAGTCAGTCTTCATGGGACGGTAGGGACAGAAGCCTGAGTGGAGTGAATTCGAGAGAGACAGGAGGCGAGGAAATAGGAACAGTGAGGACAGGGCAGGGGTGGCTTAAAAGGGACGTGTGGAAGTGAGGTGGGAGGTAGAGGGGGTTCAGGCTCAAGGGAGAGTTTTGTTGTTATCGTTGTTGTTTCAAGATGAGAACATTAGAGCATGTTTGCATCACACGTGATCCAGAGGCACCAGAGAGGGACAGTTGGACAACATGACACAGGCGAGAGAGAAGTAGTGTTCTAGAGTGACGTTCCAGAGCGGCAGGAGGACGTGGGACCCAGCGCCCAGGTGAGGGCTGGCCTCTGCAAGGAGCAGGTACAGCTCCTCCCTGGTAACAGGAAGGAAGGCAGTGCAAAGGGCAGACTCGGTTCTGAGAGAGTAGAACCGTTCTCTTCCCATTGCCTCTATTTTTTTTTTTTTTCACTAAAATGAAAAGTAACATCATCAGATGAGAATGAGAAGTGGAAGGAGTTCTAAGAGATTTAAAAAAAAAAAAAAAAAAAAAAAAAAACATTCATAACAGCCAAATCAGAAGATGTGAGAGTGCCTGGATCGGGGACATGGAATCAGCTTACCAGGCAGTTCCAAGGTCTCTTGTGAGGGGTGACCAGACAGCAGGGTTGTGTTTTCCTCTGGCTGTTGCCCTTGTGAGAAGAACATTACTACTAGGACCCTTACTTGGCCTCTGACCAGTCTGGAGAGTGAGTCCCTACAGGTTGGATGTCTACTTCTGGTGCAATCAGCCGAGTCCAAGGGGACAGCCTTCGGGGCATGAATCATGGCCTGTTCTCTCTGTATATGTGTCTAGCTCTGTCAGAGGCTGTATGTTGGATGGGGGCAGTTTCCCTAGAGTGATCCATAGGCATCAACCCCTAGACGGGGGTGAGGGAATGAATCACAGTCTGGATTTAGGCCTGGGAAGATCCTCTTGGCAACAGGTGACCTTGATTTTTCACATGACAATGAAGCACAGTTTACATAATATTCAGATTGTCCAAGATACAATACAGCCAGAGCTTTTCTTTTTTTTTGAGTTTTTGTACACAATGATGTGTCCTATATCTGTAGTGGGAGGCAAATCCAGTTTTGTACTACCTTCTACCCAGTCCTTAGTATGTGCAAGGTACTGTGCTAATAGCACTTAAAATATATTATTTCAAGTAATTCTAAAATAGTACAGTGGCCAGAACTGTTGTTGAGTCCATTTTACAGATGAAATATCCAAAGTTGAGAAATATGAGGAAGTGTGTCCAAAGTCACGTAACAGAACATATCACTAGGCCCATCAGACCTCAAAGTCTGCACTCTCAGTCGCTAAGGTAGACCGAAAATACCCGATTCAGTTAGACTGCAAGTAACAGACGCTCCCAAAATATCGACTTAAACAAATGAGGGGGTATTTTTTTCTCATGTGAAAAAAATCTAGTGGTAAGCAGTTCAGGACGGGTATGACAGCTGCACAGCGCCCTCTAGAACTGACATTTTTTCTAGTTTTCTGCATCCCTAGCCTTAATTTATGGACTTGGCACTCACGGTTGCCTCATGGTTACAAGATGGCAACTCTTCCTCCAGCATTGCATCAGCACTCCTGGTCCAGGGACCATACCTTGAGAATCGCTGCTCTAAATGCTTTTCAGGTAACAGAAACACCAAATGAAACTGCCACACTCTCCATCAAGTAAAAGAAAGGGAATTACAGATGCCAATTAATTCCTTCCACTCCCACCTTTTCTTCCCTGTCCTCATTTAGAGAGCTTTCCTGGAAGCTCCACCCCACAAATATCTGCTTAAATCTCACTGGCTGAAACTGCCATAGGGGCACCTCTGGCTAAAAATATGGAACTTCAGCTGGATCCATTGCCACTCTAAAGAAAAATGATGTTTTGCTGCATAAACTCCCCCTGCTCCCTGACAACCACCGATCTTTTTACTGTCTCCACAGTTTTGCCTTTTCCAGAACATCATACAGTTAGAATCATACAGGATGTAACCTTTTCGGATTGGCTTCTTTCACTTAGAAATATGCACTTAAGTTTCCTCCATGTCTTTTCGAGTCTTGTTAGCTCATTTATTTTTTGTCACTGAATACTATTCTACTGTCTGAATGTATCGCAGTTCATTTATTCATTCACCTACTGATGGGACATCTTGGTCGCTTCCACATTTTGGCAGTTATGAATAAAGCAGCTATAAACATCCATGTGTAAGTTTTTGTGTGGACATAAGTTTTCAACTCCTTTGGGTAAATACCAAGGAGTGTGATAGCAGGTTTACATAATGTTTAGTTTTCTAAGGAACTGCCAAATTGACTTCCAAAGTCTCTGCACCATGTTGCATTCCCACCAGCGATGAATGAGAGTTTCTCTTTCTCCACATCCTCACCAACACTTGGTGCTGTCGATGTCTTAAATTTTAATTTAATACTTCAGTTTTTAAATTAATTCATCCAATAAACATTC
>NW_011888895.1:3043424-3045414 GCF_000151845.1 Pteropus vampyrus
CCTCTGGCTAAAAATATGGAACTTCAGCTGGATCCATTGCCACTCTAAAGAAAAATGATGTTTTGCTGCATAAACTCCCCCTGCTCCCTGACAACCACCGATCTTTTTACTGTCTCCACAGTTTTGCCTTTTCCAGAACATCATACAGTTAGAATCATACAGGATGTAACCTTTTCGGATTGGCTTCTTTCACTTAGAAATATGCACTTAAGTTTCCTCCATGTCTTTTCGAGTCTTGTTAGCTCATTTATTTTTTATCACTGAATACTATTCTACTGTCTGAATGTATCGCAGTTCATTTATTCATTCACCTACTGATGGGACATCTTGGTCGCTTCCACATTTTGGCAGTTATGAATAAAGCAGCTATAAACATCCATGTGTAAGTTTTTGTGTGGACATAAGTTTTCAACTCCTTTGGGTAAATACCAAGGAGTGTGATAGCAGGTTTACATAATGTTTAGTTTTCTAAGGAACTGCCAAATTGACTTCCAAAGTCTCTGCACCATGTTGCATTCCCACCAGCGATGAATGAGAGTTTCTCTTTCTCCACATCCTCACCAACACTTGGTGCTGTCGATGTCTTAAATTTTAATTTAATACTTCAGTTTTTAAATTAATTCATCCAATAAACATTCATCGTGCTCTTAATTAAAGTCACATGCAAGAGTCAGTCTCTTAAGGTATTTAGAGTTCAGAACATCTTTAAGTTTAACATGGAAAGTTTGAGAAAGTCCTTCATCCTTTTGATCAATGGTTCTTAATCTTTAGCCGGCATCTGGAGAGCTTATTAAAACATGGATTGCTGTGGGCAGGGGAGGGATGCAGGCTCACCTCCAGAGTTTCTGATTCAGTAGGTCTGGGATAGAACCCAAGAATCTGTATTTCTAACATGTTTCTAGATGACACCACTGCTCCTGGTCCAGGGACCATACCTTGAGAATCACTGCTCTAAATGCTTCTCAGGTAAAAGAAACACCAAATGAAACTGCCACACCCTCCATCAAGTATCAAAAAATACCAAACAGGATGACCACAACCACCATAGTAGGTTCTATTTTAAGGCTCCTGGGATACACTTAACCCAAGGGAAAGTTCATGCCATCTATTCTTTGCCTGCTCCTAAAATGGCTCAAACCTTTCTTTCTGAGAAGGCTTAGTGTAAGTCTTATTTTCCTTCCAGGACAGGAAACCATTTTCTAGCCACATTGTCACTGACTATGGGAGCAGCTCAGGGGTGGGGAACCCTAGCATGACGGTCCTTTCTGGAACATGAGGAAGACGTCGATGTTGGAGGCTGTACTGATGTATTTTTATGGGCATGAATCACGGGGATTTATTGGCAGCAGATGACTCCTCACCTCCTGGTGCTAGAGCTTGTGCTGAGCCACCAAATGTCAGGTGACCACAGACCTTGATCATTTATGGTTTACTTCTCAAAAGCAAAGTCATCTGCAGAACAGACTTAACTGTGACCTCAGGAGTCGGATCGTTCCACAGTCACTTCTTCGGCTCTGCCTTGACAGCCTGTATTAATTACAGCCTCTTCTGTAACTCTGTCCTAAGAATTAGCTGATACTCTAAAGACAGTGTTGCTCCAGGAGGGACCCTAGCTGTCACTGCACTGATTGCCAGCATTTACTGTGCCCAGCAGTATGCCAAGCATTCTGCATGCCTTCCCCTTAGTCTTCCCACCAGCATCTAAAGATAGGTTCTATTAGCATCCTCAATTTACACATGAAGAAACCAAGGTTCGGTGTAGTTGAGAAACTTACTCCAGGTCACATAGCTAATAACTGGCAGAGCCAGAATGCAAACTCAGGTCAGGCTAATATTACAGATGCTCTCATGGAAGAGTAAATAAGATACGGACCTAGAAGATAGAAGGTAAATCTAGAATCAAGAACAAAAACTTCTCTGATCTATATGCCCAGTTGGTCTATACCCGCTCCTTCCACCTTCCAATTACCGTGAAGCTCTGTTCACACCC
>NW_011888895.1:3045464-3048132 GCF_000151845.1 Pteropus vampyrus
CCACAGACCTTGATCATTTATGGTTTACTTCTCAAAAGCAAAGTCATCTGCAGAACAGACTTAACTGTGACCTCAGGAGTCGGATCGTTCCACAGTCACTTCTTCGGCTCTGCCTTGACAGCCTGTATTAATTACAGCCTCTTCTGTAACTCTGTCCTAAGAATTAGCTGATACTCTAAAGACAGTGTTGCTCCAGGAGGGACCCTAGCTGTCACTGCACTGATTGCCAGCATTTACTGTGCCCAGCAGTATGCCAAGCATTCTGCATGCCTTCCCCTTAGTCTTCCCAACAGCATCTAAAGATAGGTTCTATTAGCATCCTCAATTTACACATGAAGAAACCAAGGTTCGGTGTAGTTGAGAAACTTACTCCAGGTCACATAGCTAATAACTGGCAGAGCCAGAATGCAAACTCAGGTCAGGCTAATATTACAGATGCTCTCATGGAAGAGTAAATAAGATACGGACCTAGAAGATAGAAGGTAAATCTAGAATCAAGAACAAAAACTTCTCTGATCTATATGCCCAGTTGGTCTATACCCGCTCCTTCCACCTTCCAATTACCGTGAAGCTCTGTTCACACCCCATGGACAGCACTTCTCTTGGACCATGGAAGACTAGAAGTATTTTCACTTCATTTGTCTTTTCTGCTCCAGAGTCTTGCCCAAAGTTGGCACTGGGATAAGGTATACGTTTAGGAAATGATGGATTAAAAATGACCAAATCGAGCGCATCTAATGTCTAGATCTTGGTTTCTAAAACTATTCTCCAGCATAAAGATCTAAGGCTCCTTGGAGAAATAGCTTATTCTAGGACTGGAGCAGGAAATATATAAGATGAGCCTGGGACTTATTGTAGTACCAAAAAGTAAGAGAGTGCTCCATCCTCCCACCCAAAAAAGAGGGAAAACACCCCATAACAATGGGAGTACGTAAAAGGGACATAGAAACCAACTGGAAAAGCTCCCATTGAACAAAGCTAAGAAAATTTTAAGCAAGAAAATACAGATTGGATTATAATCCCAATAATAATCAACATTCATGAGTTCACAGTGATATAAATGATTGTATAAATAAGAAAGCAGAGCAGAATAGACAAATCTCCAGGGCAGAAGAATCGCAAATAATTTACGTAGTTATTCCATTCTCAAGGAGATGGGGCATAACTTCCCAGCCTTCATGTGGGGGCCACACATAGTGACTTCCTTCACCAGAGGACTCTATGGAAAAAGAGGGAAAAGAGTAACTTTACAGTGGAGGAATCTGACAGACACTGTCTCGGGGTCAACATCGGCAGTGATAAATCAGGTGGACAGTGTGTATAAGACTTGACGAAAATGGCATTTTGCCCTCTTCCTCCCCCAAACCCATAATCCCAGTCTAATCATAAGAAAAACATCAGACAAATCTCAACTGAGGGGCATTCTACAAACTGCCTAACCAATACTCCTCAAAACTGTCAAGGTCAACGAAAACCAAAGACGTGTGAGAAGCTGTCATAGGCAAGGGATACCTACGGAGACAAGACGACGACCTGTGATGTGGTATCTTGGATGGGATCTTGGAACAGAAAAAGGACGTAAAAGGACATTATTTTTTTAAAAAAACAAGGAAATTAAAATAAAGTATGGACTTTAATTAATAAAAATGTATCAGTATTGATTCATTTGTAACAGATGAACATACTACTATAAGATGTTAATTATAAAGGAAAATGGGTTTGGGGGCCTCTGGGAGCTCTCTGTACCATCTTGGCAATCTATAAATCTAAAACTATTTTAAAATTTTAAAGTTCATTTTTTTTTAAAGCCAGATCATGCCATTAAGTAAGTGGGGTTCCAGACTATCTGTTTGGGGAGGACAGGAGCGGTATAGAAATGGAAAGAAAGCTATTTACAGTTCTCGGCATGAATCGTCTTCCCATCAAAGATGCACTTGGTAGATTGATTGTTATTCTAACGATGTTTGCTACATTTTCTTTGCCATATTAGGTCAATATATTAGCTAAACAGTATGAGTTAATACAACTCTCCAAAGACATAGACTTTTCCTTGGAAAGAATTAGGATGGCTTCGTAAAGCGTCTTCACCCCAGTTTCACAAGCCCATTTCAAAGAGGAATTTCTAAAAGGTGTGATCCATTCTTAGGGGCTGTCGCGTTGTGGTTCTGCTAGGGGTTAGAAATGAGTTCCGTGTTTCTAGCAGGAAGTCAGTCCCGCCCGGGGCAATGTGCGGGTCAAACCCCTCCCTCCCCCCTCCCCTGCGCTGATCACAGAGGAACCGGCTCCTGCAGTTGAGTTTTCCAGGCTCCAGGTGAGTTTGGCTCAGGGGCAACACTGGCAGCAAGTCGGGGAGTGGGAAGAGGAAGGAGCCAGGGCATCTCTCCCCTACTCCCTCTGCCTCACGGAGCATCTCAGCAGCTGCTGCATCTCCCGCATGGCTCCAGCTCCCCAGTGCCCACCATGGGTGCTGGGTGACCCAGCTCCTGGCTCTGGCAGTGCCCTTCCTCCCTTTGACTCTAGCCTGGGGGGGTAGCAGCTTCCTGCTGTTGCCGACTCGCCATTCCTTCACTCCCCTTCGGCTTCTCGAGCTTTCCTCACCTGCTTAAACAGTTTCCTGTATTAAATGCCCTTTATTTAAAATACTTAGAGTGGATTTTGATTTCCTGCT
>NW_011888895.1:3048182-3050906 GCF_000151845.1 Pteropus vampyrus
GCGTTGTGGTTCTGCTAGGGGTTAGAAATGAGTTCCGTGTTTCTAGCAGGAAGTCAGTCCCGCCCGGGGCAATGTGCGGGTCAAACCCCTCCCTCCCCCCTCCCCTGCGCTGATCACAGAGGAACCGGCTCCTGCAGTTGAGTTTTCCAGGCTCCAGGTGAGTTTGGCTCAGGGGCAACACTGGCAGCAAGTCGGGGAGTGGGAAGAGGAAGGAGCCAGGGCATCTCTCCCCTACTCCCTCTGCCTCACGGAGCATCTCAGCAGCTGCTGCATCTCCCGCATGGCTCCAGCTCCCCAGTGCCCACCATGGGTGCTGGGTGACCCAGCTCCTGGCTCTGGCAGTGCCCTTCCTCCCTTTGACTCTAGCCTGGGGGGGTAGCAGCTTCCTGCTGTTGCCGACTCGCCATTCCTTCACTCCCCTTCGGCTTCTCGAGCTTTCCTCACCTGCTTAAACAGTTTCCTGTATTAAATGCCCTTTATTTAAAATACTTAGAGTGGATTTTGATTTCCTGCTCAAACTGCAATATTTTCAGACCTGACATTTTTTTCATTCTCATCTTGATCGGGAAAAGGAAACACGCACACGCGCGCACACACACAAACACAGAATCTTGGCATCTTTGTACCGCCCTCATTTATAAAATGACATTTCATGTTTATCAGGAAAAAGGTGGGTCTCTATCACTATGATGGAATAGGGAAGTTGTAAGAGGACCTGAAAATGATTTAGAGAAGCATGGCTGGACTTTGTATGGACCTCCAGGCAAAATAATTAACTGCATCTCCTCTAAAACTAACATTTTTTTTTTTTTTGGCTACACACCTTCAAGACTCTCCAGAGTCACACAGTGGAGGAAGGAACTTTCTTTGTTCACTCCGATTTTTCGGGGGGTCGTCCTGGTATCTCTAGGTTAACTAAATGAAATGCAAAGAGAGCTTCCTTAATAGCTAAAAGGTTCCATTGTTCTTAAGAGTATTGTGGCTTTGTTTTGTTATTGGTATCTTCGTGTGGTCACTAGATGCAATAGTTTGAGTGTTTCAGAGGGTTAGTGATTTTCCAGTGATTAAGAACTATTCGGTTGAAGATCTGTTTGTTTTTTGGGGGGGCAGAGTGGGAGGGAGGCATCATTGTTGTCCAATGTAATAGATTGTTTAAGTTAACCTGATAGTTTAAAACTAAAAAGTTGAAACTAAAACATTCACTTTGTCCTAAAATAAGCAATTTAGATCCACCCAAATGTATCTGAATTTGGTCAATGCTCTATTTGACTCTTGGCTACTTTGATCTAATGTCAGCATCCTTTTGGCAACAAACATCATTCTAGATTTGTGTATAGTGAAATTCCAGAAAGCATGCTCTTTGAGGACTGGGCACCTCAGACATGGGTGATCACATGTGCATGAATCAGTACATGAATACACAGGACATACATATCCTTTCATGGAAGATCGTGAATAGTAAGTTTCACTAAATTGCTTTTTTATGCCTTAAAAACTGTTCCTTCATAAAAATGAGAAATTCAACACTTCAGAAAGATGAGAAATTCAACAAATTTGTTTTATTGTTTTTCTTTTATCAACATGTTGCAGTCACACATATTGAAGGACAAATTCTTCCCAGAAGACGCAAAGGAACAATTTCTTAGAAATACCATTCTTGGGCACGTGATGACCCATAACTGCAAAAGGACAAGACACACATTTCAATCAGCAGAAACAAAGACTTTAAGTAGTCCTCGCTTTTTGTGTTCCAAACTTTCCTTACGACAGATATACAGTTAACAAGTTCACACGGACGTTAACAAAAAGAAGCCAATCTTAGTCTCTGCTGCCACGATTTGTTGTGATGGCTTAAAAATATATGAAAGATTTTTTTCCATTCAATGGCTCACAGACTTTGGGGTATATCAGGATTGCCTGGGAGGTTGCTGCAATGTGAGTTCTTGGCTCTCGCTCCCACACATTGGCGGGTGATTTAGAGACCCAAAATTTGCAATTGACACAGGTCCCCTGATTCTGAGGCAGGGAGGTCTCCAGACCATGCTTTGAGAAATGCTAAATGAGATACTACTCATGAGAAGACGCAGCCCTAGATCTTGAACATAATACATTTTTACCTTAAAGTCAATTTCAGTTTTAATTTGACAGGCGCCACCAGTTGTACTGTGGTTGGATTCGCTGGCCGAGGGCAGGTATCATAGGGCTGGGACAAAACGTTCTTTACATGGTCCATGGGTGGGGGCCCCTTCTTGCTCCTTCACACCTCTTGTGTCAAACACTTGTGGGGACACCCGAAGCATCCCTAGCACTTTCATTCCATGCGTTCTTTTCTAAGGAGAGAAAGGTCATTTGAAGAGTAGATCACTTGCCTTCCTTAACTAGAATCCCAGAGGAGACCCAGAAAGTATTTTTAAGAATGTGGCACTCTGCCCAGCCCAGAGGTGCTCTCCCAGCTGGGGCCTGGACAAGGTTTGACCATCTGGGCCAGATGCAGAATGGGTTTCTGAAATCCAATATTAGAGCACTTGTGACTGAGATCTACCCAATCATGTGTCAGGAATGCCCAGTTCCATCCCTGTGAAGAGTGGCAGTGTTTAGTGAGAAAACACAGCTCTGAAAATTGAGACATTCCATGTATTTATCTATATTCATTAAAACTGTAACAAAACTCCAGGAAACACAGACACTTCCTGTCATCGACGCTTCACCTATTTCCTGTGTTTA
>NW_011888895.1:3050956-3062679 GCF_000151845.1 Pteropus vampyrus
CTCCAGACCATGCTTTGAGAAATGCTAAATGAGATACTACTCATGAGAAGACGCAGCCCTAGATCTTGAACATAATACATTTTTACCTTAAAGTCAATTTCAGTTTTAATTTGACAGGCGCCACCAGTTGTACTGTGGTTGGATTCGCTGGCCGAGGGCAGGTATCATAGGGCTGGGACAAAACGTTCTTTACATGGTCCATGGGTGGGGGCCCCTTCTTGCTACTTCACACCTCTTGTGTCAAACACTTGTGGGGACACCCGAAGCATCCCTAGCACTTTCATTCCATGCGTTCTTTTCTAAGGAGAGAAAGGTCATTTGAAGAGTAGATCACTTGCCTTCCTTAACTAGAATCCCAGAGGAGACCCAGAAAGTATTTTTAAGAATGTGGCACTCTGCCCAGCCCAGAGGTGCTCTCCCAGCTGGGGCCTGGACAAGGTTTGACCATCTGGGCCAGATGCAGAATGGGTTTCTGAAATCCGATATTAGAGCACTTGTGACTGAGATCTACCCAATCATGTGTCAGGAATGCCCAGTTCCATCCCTGTGAAGAGTGGCAGTGTTTAGTGAGAAAACACAGCTCTGAAAATTGAGACATTCCATGTATTTATCTATATTCATTAAAACTGTAACAAAACTCCAGGAAACACAGACACTTCCTGTCATCGACGCTTCACCTATTTCCTGTGTTTATTTAATATAAATGCCATGGATGCTACTCCACAAGGACGCACCGTGTAACAGCATCCGCCAGGCCACTGTCCCTTTTCTTCTCGTCCTGCCTGGTGCGAAGCAGTGGGAGGAGAGGTGTGGGGGTGGCAAATTAAACAAAACCTTTAAAAATAAGATTCTGGCTGGGCCTTCCACTGCGCAGATTACCAAGTGGATAGGCATTTCATTTTGCTAAATGAAAGGGCTAGTTTATATCTCCCCTGGATCACTCTCTAACCTTACTGCAGTGGAAACATTCTCGGAAAGAAAGCCTTTCTTGTTTGTTTGCCCTTTATGTTGCCACTGGTCATCCCACTCGTAGAACTTGGGCAGCGACCTGCTGCTTCTGCTTGGGGACCAGGCTGGCCAGCAAGCGCCTCGAGTCGGAAGCCCTCAGTATTGCCATGTTTGAATCTAGACCGCATTCCAAGCCCATCCTTTGCGGATGGAAATGGTTCATTTCACTGGCTCCGCTAGGCAGGGAATCACATCTGACCCAAACTGTTGAAATTCCATAGACTGGTCCTTCGTTTGTTTCGAGTTTTGTTTTTGCTGGTAAGCATCTAGCAGTTTTCTTTTGAAGGGAAGCCATGAAAAGATGGCTCCCCCAAGAACCACAGGGAGTCCCCTGTAACGAGTCCATCCCTTTACAATCAAACCTCACGGTTTCCTTCTCGTGAAATAAAGGTTGGCAGTGGGGCGTGGCCCATGTCTGCCCCTCTTGAGATCTGACAAGGCCTGGGTGCTGGCTCCCCACTTTCTCACTTTCTTCCTTCTGCTGACAGCAGCCGTGTGGCAGAAATGGACCAACCCTGGGAAGACATCCCAATTCTCTGTATCTACATCCCAATTCTGTGTCTACCCACGTGGCTGTTGGCAGGTTTCTGTGCTGTTCCGAGCTGCCTTTCCCCAACGGGCAAAAGAGGCACGAATAAGACTGCAAAGGAGTGGGTTGGGTCAGCTAAGGTATGTACTAGAGACCAAAGGGATGGGTCTTTCTTTTCGTTTGTCTTTTTTCCATGACGAGGGAAAAGATTCAGGGATAGGAGGAAAGCGTGGTTGTTCAATGGGCACTTGGAAGATTGTTTTCATTAGTGGAATTTGAGGTGTCCTCAGTCTGACCCACGACCATAGTGACGCTTCCAGTTGTCTATCTGCTGAGATCTGCCTATCTCAATCTGAGGGCATGGCACAGAGCCCCAGAGCGGGCCTTGCACTCAGCCTCTTTGGTGACAGTAATGATGAACCATTTTCTGCATAGAGGAATAGAGAAACGGTTCTCGCTAAAGTGATCGAATTTCACAGGAACATTCTTTGTGCATATTTTGAATGCACATGAAAAGTAAATTTAAAATCGTCATTTTAGAGTTCCATAGATGGGACCTTTTCAGGGTCTGTAATACCTCTGAAATTATATGAATAATTATGTATGCCGCACATGAAGTTTCCAAAGAGAGCCTCCATAGCTGCACTTCCAATAAAAATATAATGAGTCGTATATCCAATTTAAATTTTTCTAGTAGCCACACTAAAAAAGTAATTGATTCTAATAACCTATTTTATTTAATCCAATATATCCAAAATACCACTTGAACATGTTTGAACGTTTATTTGAAAATATTATCCTTGAGTATTATCGTTTAGTTCATGTAAAAATTGTTAATGATATAGTGTACAGTCTTTTCTTTCTTTATCTAAATTTATATTCTAGGGCGCATCTCGACTCAGACTTGCCCTATTCCAGGTGCTCGATGGCCGCATGCGGCTACCGGCCTTCGTATTGGACAGCGCGTGTCTCTAGGTTTTTTTCAGATTGTCACTTCCCATTGATAACCTGCAGTGTCACGACATAACAACAAGAAGTAAGCATTGAAAACTCCAAAACCAAGTTCTTGGTAGTCCCAGTAACGATTCGAAAGTCTCCTTATGAGCTCAAAAGGACTTGTAGATTCATTCTTTCATCAGAGCCTCATGACAAACCATGACACAGACGAGGCAGATGTCATTTCTTCATATTATAGCTGAGAAAACTAAGGATTAAAAATACTAAACATTGGCCCCAAGTCAAACAGCTAGAGGTTGAGGAGTTAGAAACTTGAACTGAACTTTGGGACTCTGAGCTCCCAGATGTAGCTAAGACAGAGGCGCTGCCTCCCCCTGTCTTCACACTGCTGTGGACTCTTGTTGACATTGCCCACCAAATTATAAGGTCCAAGAGGACAGAAGCTGATAGGCCTCCTGTCTCTGTACTAAGCATATGGTTCCTACCTGATGAATGAAAACTCAACTGAATCAAAAGGGCGAGCCACACTAGACACCCTCATAGTCATTGCCCAAATCATCCCACCTTTGAAAGCTTTTGGCGAAGTCAAAACCAAAAAAACCACCTACACGCCAAGATCCTGATTGCTTTTGTTGACCCTTTGACGCCCCCTCATTTCCCAACACACAAAATATATTTTAGTGTGTTCTTTTCTGGGCAAAAAAAACCATCGTGGCTGTTTTAATGCCTACTTTGCACTTTTTAATGGAAATTTTTATCTCCCGTGGAAAATGCACCTTGAAAGCAGATTCAGTCTGACTTGTGATTTGGATGCCAACCTCCACCCACCCAAGACCACCCGAAGAAGCCCAGGGACCACCCTGTGAAGCCGGTGATGCTTCTGCACAAGGGAAATTCCTCATTGGCCCTACACCTTGCCAGCAATATTGGGTTGCATCATGCAGACC
This sequence comes from Pteropus vampyrus, assembly GCF_000151845.1. Classification (NCBI taxonomy): domain Eukaryota; kingdom Metazoa; phylum Chordata; class Mammalia; order Chiroptera; family Pteropodidae; genus Pteropus; species Pteropus vampyrus. The sequence continues at coordinate 3,054,398 of NW_011888895.1, forward strand.
TGCAAGAGCAGCAAAACCCCTGACAAGCAATGTCAGAGGATGGCTGGAAAGCTTGGTGGAGACACAGTCCTCTTCCCAGCCACCCCGGCATAATCTCCAGCTGGCCCCTAGGTGGCTGCTACCCCCTGTCATCATCGGCATTCTCCCCTGAAGCTCTCTTGACTTCCTGTGTGGCGGCCTGGCCTCCATGTCTGGGTTACCATGCCAGGGTTTCATGGAGAGCATGGGCCAGGTGATGAGAGCTGCTACCTTCCCACAGGTGTTAGAAAGTTGGAGCAAGGCAGAGATCCAGGACCAACACTCTCTGCCCCATGTTCTCATCAGCTGTTTCTTGCCAGTTTGCCACTGGGCATCAATGGGGAATTTAGAGCAGGGGATACAAGCAAAAGCTTATTCCAAACTTTTATGAGCTCCTCAAATCTGATTGGCAACCATGGCGTAGCTCAGGACCCCACATGTGCCCCTACGAATGCAAACTGGGGTCCAACTGAGTCCTGTGTTATTTCTGTCATATGAATCTTGTTTTTGTAATGCTTCCCCATGAAAACACCCAAAGTCCACGTTTTGCTTGAAATAATAATTTTTAAAACTTTATTAAATGAACCAACTGAGCTAAGTGCAGTGAGAGATTTAAGATTCATCCAGTTAATCAACAAATTCCTGCTCCTGCATATCAAAGTTCTAGGCGCTAGAGATGCTAAAAGTGCTAGAGATGCTAACGTGATTAAACCAGTCTCTTGTAGAGTTTACAACCTAGCAGTGGGGGGTAGGGTGGGATGGGGAACAAAGGCACAGAAAATTAATAAGGAGACAAATCAATAGACATCATCACTCTAATAGTCATAAATGCTATTAAAACAGGGTATCAGGGCACAGAATCATGTTGGGTTGGGGAAAGAAGGGTGGTCTGAGAAGGCTTTTGGGAAGAGGTGACATTAAGGTTGTGTGATGAATGATAAGAAGCAGCCACGTGAAAGCCTGTGGAAGAGTGTGTTGAACAGAAGCAACAGTTGAGGCAGGAATGAGCTTCGAGTGTTGGAAATGGCCAATGTGGCCGGAGCATAGTGACCAAGGGGAGAGTAGTGAAGCATGATGGTGGAGGGTGGGCATTAGGACCCAGAGGAAAGCAAGAGTTCTGGTGGCTGCCCTGAAAGACCTGTCAGTCTAGAGAAGGGACAGGGACAGAATACCTAAAACCCAAGTCAGAGAGAGTTAAGTTTTACAGCAGAATTTAAACTAAAGGCTGAGACCACCACAAGTGAGAAAAAGTCTTTCCAATTAAGGAGATGGGAGGATTTGGTAAAGCTACAGTGCCGGCTAAGCCTGAGGCCTCGGGTAGAACACACCTTGAGTCAGGTCTTCAGTAACCTTGAATTTCTCAGCCATCTCATGGGATGACTCTGATGCCACATAGCTGTTCTCAGTTTCCCCATCCCCGTGGAGAGCACGATCCATTTCTCCTTGAGCCTTATGCTCTGGCCATGGAGTATACAGCCAACCTTCCTGTGGGAACAGTACGCTTGAGGCAGAGAGACATCTGATTTCTTGGACGGGCCGTTCAGAAGATGCTGGAAACCACAGAGGGGAAGGCCTGATTTCCTGGTTAGATACTAAGAGATACATCCTGGATGGAGCCACCTTGGCAAAGCTGCAAAGCCCCTCCTGATTTGTGAGGATCGGAGCGGTTCAGAACTGCACGGGACCACGCCCACCACCCAGTCCAGCACCTCTGGACTCTAACTGCTATCCAGAGACAGCAGCATCAGTATCACGGGAGCGCATTAGAAATGCTGTCTCCAGCCTCGTAATCTCAGGAACCACAACCTGCATCTTCACAAGATCACCAGGTGGTTCACGTGTATATTTTATTTTGAGAAACACTATTCTAGAGATTCTTAACATTCAATGAGCAACAGACTCACCAATGCAGTTTTTAAAAAAATACTATATAAATTGCCTGGGCCCCACCCTGGGCAATCATAAAGTATTTCAATTGGTCTGGGGTGAGTCCTGACAGTGTTTATGTTATAGACTTTTTTTAAGGTCCCTACATGGCCAGGGTGGCTGGGTTGAGAATCTTTGATGTAATCCAAAGTCCTTATTTTATGGATGTGAAGCTCAGGCTCGATAAATTAGGGAGATATGTAGCCTGTTAAAATGCAGACATCTTGTTAAAAAGTAGACTCGGTGGGGCTTGCATTTCTAACAAACTCCCAGGTGAGGTCGACACTGGTCCTTGGACCATACTGTGCAGTATAACATATAATTTTATATGTCCAGCATAATGGTTAATTTTATACGTCCACTTGGCTGGGCCATGGGGTGCCCAGATATTTGGTAAAACATTATTCCAGGTGCGAGGGAGGTTTTGGATGGGGTAACATTTAAAGTGGCGGACTTCGAGTCAGCGGATGGCTCTCCATAATGCAGGTGCGCCTTATCCAATCAGTCGAAGGCCTTAATAAAACAAAGACCAGCCTCCCCCAAGCAAGAGCGAATTCTCCAGCAGACTGCCTTTATACTCAACCTGGGACATTGGCTCTCCTAGGTCTCCTGGGATTTTCCAGATTTTGGACTTGCCAGCCTTCATAATCACGTGAGCAAATTTCTTATATTAAATTTTATAGAAGTTGTTTGTAATATATTCCCATATAAATATTATATAAGATTTATATAAATATTATATAAAATTTTATAAATCTCATATAATATTTGAGATATATAGCTGCATCTTGTAAAATAAGATGTATTTACACTTTATTTTAACTCACATAAATCTTATAATAATCCCTTACAATAATCTTATAATAAATAAACAAATATATCCTATTTGTCCTATTTCTCTGCATTGACTAATAGAGCAGGGTTTGCAGAGTGCTCTGCTGAAGTTCCAGTTCCAGCCACGATGGAGAATCCCCATGAACCATTACCTGTCTTCCCCGGAGTCAACCCAATTAAGGCAGGAAACCCGAAATCCAGGAACAAAAGGAAATGCTATGAGAAATTTGGAAGTACAACTGTGTGCATTGGGCGAGGGAGCATGGTTGCATCCTGGGGCAGGAGCAGCAGCTGGCGCCACTCCAGGAGGATAAGACAGAAAATATAAAATGGGGGTGTCTCCTCTGGGCTTGCCCCTTTTCTCTCCTTGCTCAACAGAACATAGGAAAATAAAACAAAAATAGAGAGAAATACAAGGTATAAAACACAAAGTATCATGAGATTAAATAACATAAGTGGGCTCCATGGCTAAATAGATATAGATGAAGAATGAACTAGTGAGTTGGAATATTAGATTGAGGAACTCTCCAGAAAGAAAGTAAGGTAAGATTCAGAAATAGGAACTATGAAAGAAAAGTTAAGAAATTTGAAGTACCAGCATCCAGACAATAAGAATCAGAGAATAGAAAAAAATATAAATGGAAAGAAGGAAGTATTCAAAGAGTTCATGGAGTCTATGGTCATGCTACCCTGAACAAGCCTGATCACGTCTGATCTCGGAAGCTAAGCAGGGTCAGGCCTGGTTAGTACTTGGATTGGAGACCACCTAGGAAGACCAGGTGCTGTAGGCGTGAAAAAACAAAAAAAATAAGGGATTGTAAACTGACAAGGTCCTTGCAATCTGTGAGGTCAATCAAGGGTTGCCTCACCTAAAAAATAAAAAATAAAATAAAAATAAAAACAAAGAGTTCATGGAGATAAATTTCCCAGAATTAAAAAAGATGAATAACTTCCAATTAAAAGGGTACATGGAAAATAAAATACAATAAAAAATAAAAGGGTGCATGGAATTCCAAAAAGAGACAGAAGAAAAATCCAACACTTGGACACATTAGAATGACATTTAAGAATACCAAACTTAAAGAAAAAATTCCGAAAACTCTCTAAAGAGCATATTACCTGCAAAGGAAAAAAAAAAAAATCAATGGCCATCACATTTTTAAACTACAGGAATAAATTTTTTTAAAAAGATAGTGGGTATTAGATTTAAAGCACTGAAAGAAGCATTTTGAAGCTTGAATTTCATTCCTGGCAAGATTGTCATTCAAATATCAGGAGGTAATAAAAGTATTCTTGAGCATAGAAGGCTTGAAGAAGTTAGCTATGCTAAGGCTCATATTAAATCCACTTTTTGAAGAGGTAATACTAAAACAAGAAAAACGAATCCAGAAGAAGCAGCAAGAAATACATGAGGTAAAGGGGACCACACATCTTGGAAATATTTTTGCCATAGATATTAACATGGGACAATACATTGAATGGGTATGAAGGCATGCTAAAGCTGTTTTAAAAGAGAAAATATAGATGTAAATTTTTTCAAATAACAGAAACAGAAATTTTTAATCTTTTAATTGAAATTAAAATTAAGAAGATAGAAACAAGTTTAAATACATCAAAATCAAATCAATATAAAGACCTAAATTTGCCAATTAAAAGATAGAAATTGTCAGATTGGATTTAAAAATTTAAATCCATAGATTATTTGTATGACATACTTAAAGCATTAAAAACAGCAAACAGTTAAAAGTAAAAGAATGAAAAAAGATAGCAGATATATGTCACATGAAATATACGTTAGATGTAATATATTTTAAGAAGAAAAGCATATCTAGGGTTAGAGTGGATCACTCAAAAACGACAAAAGGTTTAGTTCTCCAAGAAGACGTAATTCTAAATAAGAATGCATCTAATTAACCATCCTCGAAATACGTAAAACAAAAATCGATAAAAATACACGGGAAAATTAAGAAATCCACGCTCAGAGGGAGATTCCCATTCTTGATAGGTCTCAGGTATTGAATGGTCAGGCAGATAAAAAGCAGCATAGTTAACAAGTTTAATGGACAATACAAAATTCTGCACCCAACAGTGAGAAAATGCATAGCCTTCTCACACATGCTTGAAACTTCTTTTTTAATCTTCTGATAAGTAGTGGAGGTTTTAATTGGGTTTCCAGACACCCAGATAAAGATTGCATTTCCCAGCTTCGCTTGCTCCTAGGTCTGCCCACGCGACTAACAGCTAGCCAGTGGGATGTGAACGGAAGTGATGTATGCAACTTCTGGAGCATGCCCTAGATTATAAAGAATTTTTATAAAATTTAATATGAGGAATTGGCTCCCGTGATTATGCCTGGATCAGGAAATGGTTGAGAGCCATCTTAGATCATGCAAAAGGGGTCTACGCCCTGGAGATGGCCAAGCCATAAGACAGAAGCCGTCTGGGTCCCTGACCCTAAGGGTTGTTAGACTGCCTATTTCCAGACTATCTCATGAGAAATAAAGAAAATTCTATCTCATTTAAAGCTCTTCTTGAAGTGAGACGAGTTCCTTTTAGTTTTGTCTCCCTCATGACCCTTAGCGCAGGGTATATATGGAACTGAACAAAACTAAAGCTCACCAGACCGATCCCAGGAAGAGAAGACATTGATAAGGATGATGGATAGGAAACCAGCCTTTGTCTTGCAGCAAAAACCTTAAGATACTGGTGGAGATTTTGAAGGGAGACCTGAGTACGATCAGACTCTTCTGCTCGTCAGTTCCGGGACACTAATCAGACACGTGGCGCCTGGTGCAAGGAGTCCTGCCCACTCTCGTCCCCACCGAGGGCGAAGGGCAGAGGAATAAAGAGGAACCGGGAGAGGAAACACACGCCTCACTCATATGAGGAAGCGGTAGCACTGGTGCAGGGGAGCAGCCGTGACCTCAGAGCAGGCAGGCTCGTTGTGCCAAAGCCATGTTTGTTTAAAGACTGGATTGGAGGTAGGAGTGCTCCCTTGTAAAAATAACCAGTTTCTGAAGGCAACAGAAAAACCGAGAGGCAGGTGGCAAGCGTAGGCCACAGTGAAAAAACATATCCCTATGTCACAAATCGCTGAAGATGGGCAGACACAAGACTGAGAACTGAAGGTGGTGAATGACTCAGAGGAGAAAAACTTTCCGCGGTGACCTCTGCAGACTCATGAGCCACCGATACACTGTGAAGCCGAAGCTTCAAGGTCCCTCTGGAGAGTCCCAGCATGCTACAAGAGCATACAGGAGCAAGTGCCGGGAGTTCCAGAAGCACAGGCAACGTATGCAGTGGAAAAGTACCAGTCTTATATGGTTGCACCAAAGTCTCTTTCCCAGTATCTCCTCAACAGGCTGGTACGCCCCGCCCAGGGAAAGGGAGAGGCTGGAGGTAAGCACGCTCCGAGGTCCCAGGGTGGTGGGCCTACACGACAAAGGCCCAGCAGCCAAAGGCACCCTCTCTTCTCTCTTCCGGAAGCCTTCTTAACCACCAAGAACGTCTCTACTTTGTCCCCTTCTTCCATGACCCAAGGCACCCAATGCTGCCATGCTCCAAGCCCCTTCCAGAATGCTTTCAGAGCCCTCCCCGAACTCCACCTCCCCACATCATAAAGGCCCAGCAGTCCCACTGGGTGTCTGGGAAGGAGGCCTATTCAGAGCATTTCCCTCGGGGCCATGAAAAGTCCAGGTGAGGCAACCCTTGGTTGACCTCACAGAATACAAGGACCTTGTCAGTTTATGATCCTTTGTTTATTTATTTTTATTTTTTATTTTTTATACCTACAGCACCTGGTCTTCCTAGGTGGTCTCCCATCTAAGTACTAACCGGGCCTGACCCTGCTTAGCTTACGAGATCAGTTGGAATCGGGGTTGTTCAGGGTAGCATGGCCGTAGACCATAATTTACAATGGAACCTTGAAAACACAAAGGAGCCTCCGAGTCAGTGCCTCAGCCCTGGGAAGGCATCCGAATGCCCTGTGGAACTTTCCAAACACAGATTTGGTATTTCCACTCCATGTCAGAGTAAATAGAATGCCTGGGCATTCTGGGTAGGGCTGAGGACGTGCAGTTTTCAACCTTTTGTTTAAAAGATTCTGATGCCTGCCAAGGCTGAGAACCAGGGCTGGGAGGCAATGTCCCAGAGGTACTATGGAGCTCCAAGTTCACGAAATCACAAGGCGTAAAAAAATTAAAACGAGAGTAAAAACATACCAAGAAATACATGTATCTGAAATGGAGCGATACTCGTGTTCACGCCCTGTTCACCCATCTTCCGGGCTCCCCTGCCCCTCCCGCAGCCCATGGGGTCATCCAGTCCAGCTTTCCAGTTTGGAAAAGGAAAAGGGGCGAAGAGAATGGAGGAAGGAGAGGCATGGCTGATGCTCGTCAAAGCCACCTGCACCTGCACCTCTCTACACATTTCTCCTCCCCAGAGACGGGCAATAAATGGCTATAAATAAGTAGCAGCTATTAATAATTTCCTTCCCAGTTAGGGTAATGTTTAATCTCTTCTCAACAGGAAGTGGCTGTGGACAAAGGATTTCTAATTTATTATAGTCATCAGTGCCTTAGTGTTCGTTTTCCTAAAAAATTATTTTCATTTCACTTTTATTAAGAAAGTGCAGATTCTCGAATTTCTTGGCAAACCTAAACTCAATCGATATTTTTTTTGTACTATTGTTCCCCAGCCTCTAAGTCTTCAAAAACCCAGCAAATCATGGTCCTGTCTATTAAGGGCCTTAATTACTCTGCTAATAGGCATTTGATGTTTAAGGATGTGATCCTGAATAAGCACAAAGAAGTTATCGACCTCAAATGTAATTTTCATCAAGTTACTCCCTGAACCTGGCCGTGGCCCCCATCATGCCTCAGATTAAATTAAAACCAGATTTCCCGCGGAGGCTCTCCACCATCAGCCCTCTCCTGCCTAAAAGCCTTCTTCCCCGACTCCCTTCCCCCAGTGGATCGCTTCCTTTTCCTCTTCCTGGAATTCTCTTCTCTTCCCTGTGTTATCTCGCGAGCTCTCATTCGTCCTTTGAGATGGAGACCTACAGCCCCCTTTTCTCTCTAGGAAGCCTTCCATACCCACTCTAGCAGGGTTTATGTCACCCTCCTCTGAGCCTGCCTTTACCAGAGTTCGGACATATTGTCCTGGAAACTCTGTACCTCCACACCCCAGATTTTGAACTCCTCAAGTGCCAGGAATGGGTCTTGGTTATCTCTGTAACCCCAATACGTTGCACACATCTGGCCCATGGTAGGTGGTCAATAAAGGCTACAATAAATGCCGCAATGAATGGCTGAAATTGAATGAACATGTAAATAAAACGAGCCCACTTGCAACCCACTTACACCACACTCACTCTCCCCTCCATCTTTCTCAACTGTCTTTCTTACAGCCTGAAATAACCTGAAACCACATACCTACTGTGAGGGCAGGGGTGGCGTCTGTTCCATTCCCTGTTGCACCTCCAGCACCTAGAACCATGCCTGAAT
>NW_011888895.1:3062729-3064900 GCF_000151845.1 Pteropus vampyrus
AAATAAAGAAAATTCTATCTCATTTAAAGCTCTTCTTGAAGTGAGACGAGTTCCTTTTAGTTTTGTCTCCCTCATGACCCTTAGCGCAGGGTATATATGGAACTGAACAAAACTAAAGCTCACCAGACCGATCCCAGAAAGAGAAGACATTGATAAGGATGATGGATAGGAAACCAGCCTTTGTCTTGCAGCAAAAACCTTAAGATACTGGTGGAGATTTTAAAGGGAGACCTGAGTAAGATCAGACTCTTCTGCTCGTCAGTTCCAGGACACTAATCAGACACGTGGCGCCTGGTGCAAGGAGTCCTGCCCACTCTCGTCCCCACCGAGGGCGAAGGGCAGAGGAATAAAGAGGAACCGGGAGAGGAAACACACGCCTCACTCATATGAGGAAGCGGTAGCACTGGTGCAGGGGAGCAGCCGTGACCTCAGAGCAGGCAGGCTCGTTGTGCCAAAGCCATGTTTGTTTAAAGACTGGATTGGAGGTAGGAGTGCTCCCTTGTAAAAATAACCAGTTTCTGAAGGCAACAGAAAAACCGAGAGGCAGGTGGCAAGCGTAGGCCACAGTGAAAAAACATATCCCTATGTCACAAATCGCTGAAGAAGGGCAGACACAAGACTGAGAACTGAAGGTGGTGAATGACTCAGAGGAGAAAAACTTTCCGCGGTGACCTCTGCAGACTCATGAGCCACCGATACACTGTGAAGCCGAAGCTTCAAGGTCCCTCTGGAGAGTCCCAGCATGCTACAAGAGCATACAAGAGCAAGTGCCGGGAGTTCCAGAAGCACAGGCAACGTATGCAGTGGAAAAGTACCAGTCTTATATGGTTGCACCAAAGTCTCTTTCCCAGTATCTCCTCAACAGGCTGGTACGCCCCGCCCAGGGAAAGGGAGAGGCTGGAGGTAAGCACGCTCCGAGGTCCCAGGGTGGTGGGCCTACACGACAAAGGCCCAGCAGCCAAAGGCACCCTCTCTTCTCTCTTCCGGAAGCCTTCTTAACCACCAAGAACGTCTCTACTTTGTCCCCTTCTTCCATGACCCAAGGCACCCAATGCTGCCATGCTCCAAGCCCCTTCCAGAATGCTTTCAGAGCCCTCCCCGAACTCCACCTCCCCACATCATAAAGGCCCAGCAGTCCCACTGGGTGTCTGGGAAGGAGGCCTATTCAGAGCATTTCCCTCGGGGCCATGAAAAGTCCAGGTGAGGCAACCCTTGGTTGACCTCACAGAATACAAGGACCTTGTCAGTTTATGATCCTTTGTTTATTTATTTTTATTTTTTATTTTTTATACCTACAGCACCTGGTCTTCCTAGGTGGTCTCCCATCTAAGTACTAACCGGGCCTGACCCTGCTTAGCTTACGAGATCAGTTGGAATCGGGGTTGTTCAGGGTAGCATGGCCGTAGACCATAATTTACAATGGAACCTTGAAAACACAAAGGAGCCTCCGAGTCAGTGCCTCAGCCCTGGGAAGGCATCCGAATGCCCTGTGGAACTTTCCAAACACAGATTTGGTATTTCCACTCCATGTCAGAGTAAATAGAATGCCTGGGCATTCTGGGTAGGGCTGAGGACGTGCAGTTTTCAACCTTTTGTTTAAAAGATTCTGATGCCTGCCAAGGCTGAGAACCAGGGCTGGGAGGCAATGTCCCAGAGGTACTATGGAGCTCCAAGTTCACGAAATCACAAGGCGTAAAAAAATTAAAACGAGAGTAAAAACATACCAAGAAATACATGTATCTGAAATGGAGCGATACTCGTGTTCACGCCCTGTTCACCCATCTTCCGGGCTCCCCTGCCCCTCCCGCAGCCCATGGGGTCATCCAGTCCAGCTTTCCAGTTTGGAAAAGGAAAAGGGGCGAAGAGAATGGAGGAAGGAGAGGCATGGCTGATGCTCGTCAAAGCCACCTGCACCTGCACCTCTCTACACATTTCTCCTCCCCAGAGACGGGCAATAAATGGCTATAAATAAGTAGCAGCTATTAATAATTTCCTTCCCAGTTAGGGTAATGTTTAATCTCTTCTCAACAGGAAGTGGCTGTGGACAAAGGATTTCTAATTTATTATAGTCATCAGTGCCTTAGTGTTCGTTTTCCTAAAAAATTATTTTCATTTCACTTTTATTAAGAAAGTGCAGATTCTCGAATTTCTTGGCAAACCTAAACTCAATC
>NW_011888895.1:3065210-3067361 GCF_000151845.1 Pteropus vampyrus
GAAGGCCATTGCACCATAGGATAAAATGGCAATAAAAAGCTTATGCTTGGAGCTTAAGTTAATCCTTTTAAAGGCACCTGCATTTTGAACGCTCTATTAGGACACAGGTGAAAAGCTGGTCTGACCACCTGCGTCCGGAGAGACAGGTGAAAAACCTAGAAGGTCGATCTCATCGTATCTTGTAGTTAGGCCTGGAGTCCAGGATAGATGTGTTACAACGTGGCTGTCAGGATATTTCTAATAATAACATCAACGACAAGAACAGTAATGGCTACCACTTCATGAGGTGGGTGTTGTTATCCCCATTTACAGATGAGAAAACCAAAGCTCAGACAGGTCGCCCACGGCCCGGGAGGAAAGCGAATAAGCGAGTTGTGGTGTGACGCCAAGGTCAGTTCCCTTAGCCGCTCTGCTCATCTGAGGTCACTTGCGGCCCTGTTCTGTCCGTGCACGTGTGCGTGCACATGCATCCCAGTGTTAGAGGACATTGGTGATTATGTTGGCTGCCCAGCATCCCTGCACTCAGGAAATGCTCCGTCTTATGGACGGAGGTGGAAGGAGGCAGAGTGCAGAACGTCCTGGTGAAGAAGCAGAAATCACTGACTGCTCCCTTTCCCCGCCGACCCTGCCGTTAGGGCTCAAGTGTGTGGCCTGGGCTCAGGCCCCCCAGAGTCTGACTCAGGGAGCGAGAGGGTGATGGTGAGAAGCAGAGCCCACAAGAAGCCATTCCGGTGACAGCCGCGGAGGCATCTGCGCTGTGGGGCAGACCCGGCAGGGCCTGTGGGCGGTCAGTGGTCACCTGGGGTCCTGGCTACAGTCTTGGCTTCCTTCCATCCTGTCTGCAGCCTTCCATGAGCTCTGTGAGCCTGGCTGGCGACTAAAGGCTGACGATATGCCAACCAAGGGCAACATCTCAGAACCAAGAACGTCAGTGCCCAAGTATGGACACAGGCACCTGGGATGGTGGGAGCTGACCAACCCACGAGCCTCGGCAGCCTCCGCCGTGGGACTCCTTAACTCCGCATGTGGGGACAGTGCTGGACAACCTTTCCAAGTGGAACAGCCCCTTTTAATATCTATATTAGTTTGCTGGGGCTGCCCTAACAAAATACCGTCGACGGGCAACTAAAACAGTAGACATTCATTTTCTCACAATCCAGGAGGCCGGAAGCCTAGGATCCGGCTACCACCGGGTTCGTTTCTCCCCAGGCCTCTCTCCTTGGCCCGAGGATGGTTGTCTCCTGCGCGCGCCCTCACATGGCCTTCCCTGTGTGCGTGTCTGTGTCTTAACCTCCTCTCAGGGCACCAGTCCCATCGGGTTAGGGCCCACCCTGATGGCATCATTTTAACTTAATCACCTCTTTAAAAGCTCTATCTCCGGTCGCATTCTGAGGCATTGGGGGTTATGGCTTCAACATATGGATGTGCAGGGGTGGGGGTGGGGACACAATTCGGCCTATACTAGGGTCAGATCATTTCGTTTGTCCTCATTATACTTTAGTATATGTTAAACGTTAATACATGTGAAGCGAGGATTTATTAAACGAGGATATACGAATAAAATACTGACATTGGAATGTCATTTATCACAAGCCTCACATGTATGAGAAATTTGGTCTTGAGGAAGTGGGAGGCCCACACTTGGCGCAGAGCCTGGTTCCACCCCTCCAATGCTCCCAATGCTCCCTGGTTCCCCACGTCTGGGACCCAGTGGCTGGGACCTGGCGGCTGGATGCTGCTCCAAAGTCTGAGCTGGCTGCAGCCACCAGGGATGCATCTGAGAGAGGAGAAGCACCTCCTCCCAGCCTGGCTGTCCGGCCATCCTGTGTGTCCCCGTGTGTCCCCGCTCCTCACATATTACTTGGAGTCTGGGGTTTGTGGGCTTGGACTCCAAGCTTATGGCCTGAGGCCTTCTCATGCTGGGGGAGGGGAGAGGGGCTGAGGTCACTCTAAGGTCGGCAGCTGCTTGGAGCCAGATTCTGCCTCCCCTCCCCTGTAGAGACCACGTGGCAGACAGAGGCACTGGCTTGTCAGTGATCTGGCCCCTCAGCCACCTGAGCTGTTTGCCTGCTACCTGAGCCCATGTTTAAATGCAGATAAATACCGAAAGGGTGTTGCTTTAAATTTGGCAATACAATGAATGAGTTTAAA
>NW_011888895.1:3068841-3106129 GCF_000151845.1 Pteropus vampyrus
GTGAGGGGAAGGAGAGGGTGCCCTAAGAGGGCCCAAAATGGAATTAAGAGTCCAGCTTGGTGTCATCCTCTGGGTTTATGTGTATTAATTGATACATGCCAAAGCTGTGGGGTGAGTTTTGTTGAAATGAGAGCTTAGAGGAGAATTGTTTTTGAGCCCCAGTAGAGAGAAAGATGCAAGAGTGTCTATTTTTGATCTGGGGTAAGGCTGGGGGCAGCGGGTAAGACATGGGTGGCAATGGGTTTCTTAGTCCGTTTGGGCTGCTATAACCAAGTACCACAGACTGGGTGGCTTATAAATCATGGAAATTTATTTCTCACAGTTCTGCAGGCTGGAAGTTCAAGACTGGGGCGACAGCATGTTGGGTGTGGGCTGTCTTCGGGGCTGAAGACTTCTTGCTGTGTCCTCACATGGTGGAAGGGGTGAGGGAGCTCTGTGGGGTTTCCTTCATAAGGGCACTAACCACAATCATGAGGCTCCACCCTCATGACCTAATGACCTCTCAACAGCCTCACCTCCTAATGCCACCGCATTGGGCATTAGGATTCCAACATGTGAATTTGGAGGGGCACACAAACATTCAGGCCACAGCAATGGGTGACACAGATCTGATCATAAAATCATTCTGTGCAAGGACTGTGCTACCTTAGTGCACCCTGGGCTCAGGCTACCAATTGATAGCCCTTTGCACATAACTGTCACCTTCAATTAGCAAGCTCCCTTCTCCCTCAGATTTTAGTCAAGGCTTTCCTCAGGTGTAACCTCCTTCATGAAGCCTTTCTGGATCCCCTCAGGGGTGAACCTCCATGAACAACCCCACCCCCACATACCAGGCTCCATCATCTGAGAGACCAAGCACAGAGTCTGAGGACTCAAGCTTGGATTTCAACTAACAGTATGATTTTTGCAAAAGTTACTTCTTCTTTTTGGATGTCAGGATAAGAGTCCTTCCCAGACCTGCCTCTCAAGGTTGTTAGTTGTGAGGCTCAAATGGATAATAAGCACGGAAAAGCTTTGCCAGCTATGATGCCTTGGGCAATTGTCAAGTTTTATTATGACCCGACATATGTTCCGTGAGGGCTCAGGGACACACAGGTCTTGGCTGACCTTTGCATTCCTCAGAATACCGAGCTCAAAATAACTAACCTGCTCGAAATCCTGGGCATCTTGTTTGGTCCCCACGGCCTACAATCAACAAGTGCTAAGTCTTCCCTCTAGAGTCCAGAGCCCCAGAGGGCAATGAGCCCCAGCAGGCGAGCACCTGCGCACCTGGTGTGACGGGCTGAATGATGTCACCCAAAGTCATGTGTTGAAGTCCCAAGCCCTAGGACCTCAGAATGTGGCCTCATTTGGAAGCAGGGTCCTTGTAGATGTCACTAGTAAAGATGAGGTCACACTGGAGTCGCACGAACCCCTACTCCAATGCAACTGGTGTCCTTAGAAACAGGAAAAATTTGGACTCAAATATACACACAGGGAGAACACCATGTGACAAGGAAGGCAGAGATTGGGGTGATGCATCTACAAGCCAAGGAACACCAAAGATGGCCAGCAAAACACCAGCAGACGAGAGAAAAGCGTGAGGCAAATCCTCCCTCACACCCCCCGGAAGGAACCAATCCTGCCAACACCTCGATCTTGGGCATCCAGCCTCTAGAACTGTGAGACAATCAATTTCTGTTGTTTCTGCCACTCAATTAGTTTGTGGTACTTTGTTACACAGCCCTAGCTTTGTAATATACCTGCCCCAGGATTCGCCATATTTGCCAGATAAGAAACTAGTGGCTGGGAGAGGGGAACCCTGGGAAATACTTTTCCAGGCTGTTCTCTTAGGAGTATGAGCTTGCCGGAAGATCTGCCTACACAACCCCACGGGTCCATGGCTTGTATGTCTGTGTAGGGGATGGCGGGTATGTGTGTGTGTCGGTGTCTGTGTATATGATGGTGATGTGTGTGTGTATGTGTGTGTGTGCGTGTGTGTGTGTTTGAGGGAGTGTGAGTAGGATCAGAAGCAGAGAGGTGGGCCCTGTAGCCAGACCAAGCTCAGAGACAAAAGGCTTCTCCTCAAGCCACTTCTCTGCCACCTCATCTTCTACCTGGGGCCCATTAAACCAAACTAGTTTTATTTACCTTCCCATCAGCCCAGAGCAGAGAACTGAGGAGAGAGGAGAAGAAATATGAATCCTTCCTAAGTTTCTCTCGTTTCCTTTTCCTCTCCTCCTGCCTCTGGAATCCAGTGCCAAATGACAACCTTGAGAACCGAGGGGAGCTGACACTTTCTTAGCAAGCAGGTCAGTTCCACGCCATGGAGCAAAAAATAGACATCTGTCTTTTTCGTTGGTTTTGAAAATAAAGTTGGCAAGACAAGAATATGAAAAGAAAAAAGTAAAACCAGAAGATTATACAGACCCTTCCACTCTATGCCCCTTCCCCTCCCCCCATTAATAACTCCACATGTGAAGTCCTGTGTGGGATCCCCACCAGGCCCGTAGCGGAGGTCTGGAGATGAGAACAGGATTTACACAAAAACGAGGCGAGCACACGTTTGGGGATCTGAGTGGCACTAGCCACCGTGTCCTTTGACGTTGGAATCTGAGCCCAGCACAGACCCCACAGGTGAGGAAAAGGTGAAAAACCAGGCCTGGAGGGTGATTCTTGAACAGACAGCCAGGCTCTCCCCAGAAGTCCTAGGCAAGGGCCCGCGAAAATTATGCAGCCTCATGTGCCGAGCTGGGGCCGCTCATGCACCCGCATATTTTGGGCCTTCCCTCAGCTTATGGGATCTGTTTGCATAGAATGACCTGGTGCCTCTGGGCCAGGGACGACTTTGTTTTTGAAAACATCATTTCCTGTAATAACTGTGAAGAACTAAACACCAAAAATGGAATGCATCCAGGCGCCAGAAACACTCTGCTGCCACATTCCCCCATCCAAGATGATTGTCGTCAGACGTTACTGTCTCCTCCACCTCTCCCTGAGGCAGGCGCCCAGTCTCACATGTGCTTTGGGCCAGGCCTCCACTTCCGGCACGGATGGCGTTCTTCCAAGGACAGCCCACCAGGAAGGGCAGTGTGTGCTGTGGTCATCCAAGGCAACTGTGGGATGAAAATTCTGTCACGTGAGAGAGGGCTCCTAGGTATGTGTTCCCACCGGCTCCCTGACAGCGACCCAGGCGCCCTTCTCCTGGGGGGTTTATACTCACAGAAGAGGAGAGGAAACAGACAAGATCACACCACTAGACTGAGGGAGCTTTGACCCCGCTTTCTTCCTGTCACCCTAGAACGCCAAGTGTAAACAACGCGCTGACTTAGATAACTCCATCCAGTTTGTTGCGTACAAATGAGTTATTGTAGATTTCGTGTGAGATGTTATGGGTTCATGGTCATGTGTCTGAATATAAACTGGGATGCCTCTTCTTCACCCTTAAGAGACAATGGACTGTTCTTTGGGCATCAAAGAGCTTCAAGAGCCAGCTCGCAGCACACTGGGAGCGTAAGGGGGCGGAGCACAGAGGGGAGAAGGAGGGGTGCCTGGGACAAAAGCAAACCCAAAGGGACCAGCAGGCCCACTGCAGCCGAGTAGGGAGCTGCCAGGAGATGTGGATGAGGAGAGAACAGACCCCCCAGATTAACTCTTCAGCCAGCAGGGCCAGGCGAGAGGCAGCACAGAATAGGGACTCGATTCATATTGGGTCCAGGAACCACAGGGACTGTTCCTAAAGTGTCCAGAGCTGTCCTCTGCCACCATGACTGCCCCCAGAGGTTCCAGTCAACTGCGTCTCAGTGTCCTCACTGCCCAGGTCACTACAGTGGTTATGGAAGACCTGCCTGAATGAGTAGCCATGGCCCACAGGAAGAAGTCACTGAAGGGACCACAGTGGGTGACTTACTGGCTTCTCTCAGAGCCTCCAGCCACAGCCATAAAGACAAGAGAGCAAGCAGCGAGCTGGCTCAGGCTGCCCCAGTGTTGACTCAGGAGGGTTATTGCATTTAATAAACCAAGTGATCAAACATTACCCAGGAGATTGCTGGCGGGAATAAAAAATGGTGCAGCCACTATGAAAACCAGTTTGGCAGTTAAATGTAGAATCACCACGTGACCATGAATTCCACCGCTAGGTGTACACCCAAAAGAACTGAAAGGAAGTGTCCGAGCAAAAAATCTATACAGGAGAGTTCATAATAGCACTATTCACAAGAGCCAAAAGATGACAATGACCCCAAAGTCCATCAACGAATGGATAGGTAAACAAAAAATGACATGTCCATACAATGGAACATTTCGGCCATAAAAAAGAAAGAAATGCTGCTCTTTTTCGAGGCGGTCGACTGTTTCAGGTGAAGCTGAACATCTCTTTCCCAGCCACTGGCTGCCAGGAGCTCATTAAAATGGAGGGTGAACGAAAACTTCATACCTTTTATGAGAAGCGTATGGCCACAGAAGTTGCTGCCGATGCTCTGGGTGAAGAGCGGAAGGGTTATGTGGTTCAAATCAGTGGTGGAAATGACAAACGAGGTTTCCCCAAGAAGCAGGGTGTCTTGACTTGACCCACAGCCGCGACCACCTGCTACTGAGTAAGGGGCACATCTGTTCAGGGTTGCATTGTGGATGCCAATCTGAGTGTTCTCATCTTGGTCATTATGAAAAAAGGAGGGAAAGATATTCCTGGTCTCACTGATACTACTGTGCCTCGTCACCTGGGGCCCAAAAGAGTTAGCAGCCATCGCAAACTTTTCAATCTCTCTAAAGAAGATGATGTCCGCCAATAAGTTATGAGAAAGCCCCTAAACAAAGAAGCTAAGATTTTGTCAGAGTAACAAATAAATAACACCAGACATCAAAAAAAGAAGAAAAAAAGAAAAAAAAAAAGGAATGAAATGCTGACACATTCTACAACATTGTTGAACCTTGAAAAATTATGCTAAATGAAAGGAGACAGACACAAAAAGCCACATGTATTGTATAATTCCATTTACATGAAATGTCCAAAATAAGCAAATCTACAGTGACAGAAAACAGATTTGTGTTTGCCGGGAGTCGTGGAGGGGCGAAAATGGTGAGTTGCTGTTTGATGGGTATGAGGCTTCGGTTTGAGGCGATGAAAAGTTCTGGATCTAGAATTTACTTAATGCCACTGTATTGGACGCTGAAATGGTTAAAATGATAAACTTCATGCTGTGTGTATTTTACCACAACTGGGGAAAAAAAAAAAGTTATCTAGCAATTTTCTGAATTTACAAATCCAATTTCTCAAAAAGAAACTTGATCTACAACAATCAAAATTTACAGTTCCAAGCTTTGAGTCATTCTGTGATGTCGGATTCACCTCATGTGGAAACGTCACATTTTCAGGATTTGTGCTGGAGAGACTGATGCTGAAGTAAAGGGACGTCCTCATGGACCGCGTCCGAATTGCCATCCAGGGAACCCCTTAGCTGGCCGGGCACGAGTCCCCAAATGTCCCCTCATCCTCACATCTACAGTATGAGAGAGACAGGACTGCAGATCTTTCCTTCCTACAGAGCAAGAAGCCGAGACTCGTGGGGATGAGGGGCACTGATTTGTCGTAAGTCGCCCACCCTCGGCTCAATAAATGCAATTACCACCCTGGACAATGAGATCCCTTCAGGTGCCTCAAAGACCGAGAAGGTAAGTAATGAAATCCTGTATGTGAAATACCGTGAGCACTTAGGGAAAATAATTACGAAATGCAAGACAATTGGCATACAGCAATGCTTGATCTTTGTAGAATAAAGCTCTTTGCACTGAAATGACATAAAAATTCAAACATTTTCCATTTCCTCCAACCCCCGGTGAGGCTGCCGCTCTGGGGTTGGGACCCCTGGACCCTCACGCCACCACTCACACCTGCCTTGTGACCTTTGGCAAGCCACCTTTCCTCTCTGGGCCCCGGTTTCCTTTTTGATCCTGTAGAAGAACTAGGTTGGTGTCCCACAGGTCCCATCGTACTTGAACATTCTAGCAACTTTGAAAAGTTGTAGCTCATCCTTTCTTTAAAATGTTTGAGATTTTTAAGTTCATGTCAAACTGCTGTTTAATCAGACTTTTTAATTCTTCCATCAGCTGGCGATGCGATGCCAGGAGAAAAATGATTCTACCCAAGAGTAAAACCACAATGATTCATGACTTGTTAAACCTAAATTTAACAAGGGAGGGGAGGCGATACAGAAAAATAGGGAAGTTTACTGATTCTTGGAATGAGCTTCGACTCAAAACTGCTTTGTTCACAGTAACATCATTCATCGTGACGAGCTGCCGTATTTTTCATGAGAGTATAAGACGTGACTCCTCAGATATTCAGATGATCGTAGCATACTGGAGTCCCATCCTGTCAATAGAAAGGGAATAAACTCTACCTTCCGAGAGGCCAAGAGTGGGTCTCAAGAGAGGGCTACAGAGGGGGACACTGTTCTGGGAGCAGTTTCTGGGGTTGAGACATTAAGTGCCTGGTATCAGGAAGGTGGGTGCTGTGGGTGCCTCCCAGCCCTCCCCCACAAGCTCAGGCTGACTCACAGTCCACTGGGGTGAAACAGGAAGCAGAGCAGGCAGGCCCCAGGCACCACAGACTTAGACTGGGGAGAGGGCAGCGGGGAATTTCAGAGCTGGCTTAGAGGAAATTTACCGAATGGAACCTGGGAACTCCAAAGAGTTCATGTGCTTTCCCAGAGAAGGGCCTCAAGGCACTTAGGCCAAAAATAGATGAGAGAGAGAGAGAGAGAGAGAGAGAGTAGCAGGTTCTGGTAATTTATAAAGTCAATACTATGGCTCTCCTCAATTCAAATCCTCCACCTCCTCCCATGTTCTTCAGTGTCTGAGCACGTGTGGCAGAGGGTGGGGGAAGCCCCCCAGAGCTAATCGCATGCACCAAGCAGCTCAGTTGAGCACCTAAAAGGAAGGGAAAGTTAGGCCAACAAGTGTGGCCATCCCTAAAAAAAAAACAAAAACAAAAAAACAAACAAACAAAAATGTTGCTTTCTATCATCAAAGGGGTGGGGCTGTTATATTTACAGTCTACTCTGATCCTTGTGACCAGAATTTGTCCCCATGGAATATAGCGAGAGAATTACAAGTGAAAATGGAAGAAGTTATTTTCACGCATAATATTAAAAATTGGCCTAAGCAGCTTAGGTGCCCACCGCTGCCACCACCACCCACCGATCCTGCCTCATGACTCTTGTACAGATGTGGCCTCAGTTTTCAAGAACCTCAGAAGATGAAGAATCACTCTGGCCCTCTGAGAGCCCCTGAGCACTTTCGGACAACGTGCGAGAATGGCATTGGTTGTCTGAGGACGTGGTGATGACGGGCAGGAGGCAACTTATGTTGATGGCAAAATGAGGTAATTTCACACAGTTCTGCAGATTAGGGCTGGGGGGCTGTCTTTGAATGTGATTTAGGGTTACCAAGGCAGGAGAGGAAGACCAGGGCACGTCACCGTGTAACGGTGGATAGGCCATGGGCATCTGGGCAGGTGCAGAAATAAATAGACTGGGCTACATTCAAAAACAAGCAGACATACAAATAAAATGACACTGTGAGTGAGAACCAACAGTCAAAAGAGAAACAAACATTTCAGATTTTGGGATTACTAGTGACAAACTGTAACAATTCTGACTACTATGTTCAAAGAAATAACAAGTTTGAAAAATTTAGCAAAGAATTAGAAACTATAAAAAAGATCACAGTTGATATACAAAAAAGAACTCGAAAGAAACTAACTTCCAGATGTGAAAAACACATTAGCTAAAATTAAGGACCCAGTAGATGGTTTTAACCACACTTTAAACACAGCTGAAGAGAAAATTTGTGTACCAAAACTAAAGTAGAAGGAACTATCAAGATTAAAAAGAAGAGAGGGAAAAAAATATATACAATGAGTAAACCTAATATACACTTAATCGAAGTAGCAGAAGGTGTTAGAAAGACAGTAAGTCACAGAAAAGAAAAATTTGAGTATAAATGATGGATAATTATCTAGAACTGATGAAGGACACTCATCCATGGAATCAAGGCAACCAGTGAACCCCAAACAGGACAATAAAAAAGAAATCCTTATTTTTAGAAAGAGAAAGAAAGAAGAGAGAGAGAGAGAGAGAGAGAGAGAACGAGAGAGAGACAGAGACAGAGAGAGACAAAGAGACAGACAGACAGACAGACAGACAGACAGACAGAAATGAGAGGGAGGAAGGAGGGGAGATTGAGAAAAAAGCATCCTGAGAATAAAGAGATTTCTTTTAGAGAAGCCACAAATACAGTCAGCCGACTTCTCAAAAGCCACAATGAAGGCCAGAAGATTGTATAATGATGTCTTTAATTTACCAAAAGAAAAACCTAGATCTTCTACCAATGAAAAATATCCTTCAATACAGACATTTGGGGGGGGGGAAAATTCAACCAGTAGATCAGTATCTAAAAGGAAAATAATCCCAGATGGAAGGCGAGAAGAGCAAGAAAGAACGAGATTTAAGAAAGATAAATATCTTCATGTGAAAAGTGACTAAATTTTCATCAGCGTGTTTGGAGCTGCCTAAGCTTAGGCTCCATGGCAGATGGGAAATGGATTTTGAGGAGCCTTGGGCCAGCCTCAAAGAGACAGGCAAGCAGCTGAGGCTGGGCCAATGAGGCCCACGTGGCAACTGGTCACCAGAGGCATTCTTTATCCAGTAGGACAGAGAAAGCAAACTGGTTTTCTAAATATGAGCCAGAAATGAAAGGTCACAAGGACATTTACAATTATAAGCATTGGTTTGCAACAAATCTGATTCTCTTATGACGCTATCCAGTGTCCCCAGGGTGAGAAAGCTCAGGGATTATTCATTCAACATTGGTTAGTAATCACCTGGGCTCCCTAGGAATCAATGAATAAAACTACACCCAGAGCGGGGGAAAATAATCTGTAAGGTAATGCACGTGGGAGAGGGCACTGGCTTGGAGCAGGGTGGTGACGGTGCACGTGGAGGAGAGTGGATACTCATATTCCGCAGGGAAAAGCTCGGCTACGAGCGGATTGAATAGGAAGTCTGGGGCAGGGAGATCAAGGATTACTCAAAAAGATCGAACCTGAAAGATTTGGAGTGCCTTTTACTCAGATAAGAAAGACACAGAGCCCTTTAAAATGTTTTGGACAGGAGTGAGTAGCATGTAGATTCCAGAGTTCCATTTTAGACTTTTAAATCGGTTATGCCTGGGAGGCTTCCAAGTGGAGACACCGCACCTATAATTGGAGCCCAGAAATGGGGTTTAGGCTACAGACACTTTGAACGACATGGGGGTTGGGAGTGCTGACCCCTGCACAGTCAAAAATCCTCATTTAACTTTTAACTCCTCCAAAACTGAACTACTAACAGCCTGCTGTTGACCAGAAGCCTTGCCAATAACGTACACAGTCGATTAACACGTATTTTGTATGTTATATACTGTATTCTTAATACAAAGTAAGGTAGAGAAAATGAAATGTTATTAAGAAAATTATAAAGGAAAGTACATTTACCCTGTTTATTGAAAAAGAGCCTGCAGATAAGTGGACCCGTGCGGATCAAAACCATCTTGTTTGAGAGTCAGCTGTGTTAGCGCATTGCATATGGTATTTAAAGACACTGGTCTGGATGAGAGAATCTACCAAAAAGTGTGTAATTTTAAAATATGGGTAATTATAAAAAAGAAAATAAAAATAATTCATAATCTATCAACAGAGATCATTTATAACACGATGTTTAGGCTTTCTAGAATTTTAATTTCAATTAGAATTTTAATATAATATAGAGATAGAGATAGCGATAGCGATAGATATCAGATGGCATGATAATAGTAATGAAATGAGAAATAATGGTCTTACCCACAATTTCCTTGTACTCTCGGCCCTCTCTTCATTCCTCCCAACTTAAGAGGTAGCAGTTGAGGCATTCGATGCCCACTGCCTCGGCAAAAGAAAGTGATAACAGAATATCTTCTAGTTTTTGAGATTCCAAGGCACGTGAAAAGGACCGAAATCATCCATAGAGAATAGATTTAGAACACCCGGTTAACGAGTCTCCCAGTCTAAGTAAAGTTCCCTCGGAATGGGAGGAGAAAGAGGACCAAAGGGAAGCGATGGGCCTTCGATGCCAGCAGGTGAGAATGAGAAAGGCTCTACACCCCACCCCAGGCCAACTGCCAGACAAACCCCCTTTCCGAATCTGATAGCAGGGGCATCCTGGGCCTCTTTGCCGGGGTAGCACCTAATAAGGGGTGCCCAGATCCCAGAGGGGGAAATGCTGCCAGGGGAAGGGGCCTTGGCCCCCACTGTGGGGCGGAAGCAGTAACAGGGTCCTGTGCATCTGAGTGTGGACAGGAAGCACAGAATTGATGGACTGCACAGAGCTTCCAGTAGGGGACAGATCCTTGGCAAACTGTGTGGACCAATGACCAAGGTCATCAGCGAGAACTGGGCAGACCCCTCCACATATCTTGGCACTTTAAAACTCCCTGGACGGTATATATAACCCCAGGGAAACCATGGGAACCCTAAAATGACATGGAAAGTGGGGGCTCAAAGTAAGAGTTATAATCAGCTAGAATAAAGAAAGTTATACCTTCTGCGATATATAAATAAATAAACGATCGGAGATGGGCTTTACAGAGAGGCGGGAGATCCCGCAAGAGCAGATACTGGCCAGAGTGGAATAAATCTCACCCATCGCTATTCATAGCACAGCATGTGTCTCCCAAGGTGATGGGGTTTGGGAAACGAGGAAGGGAGGGAGAGGAGGGGGCAGAGACAGAGGCTGATGAAGTGCCCACCCTAGTGCCTGGGACGCAGACTACCGCTAAGCTTGGAGAGAGGGCCAGCAGCCCGCCTCGCTCACCACTGGCACACCGCCTCGCTCAAGATTAAGCATCCAATAAACGCTGCGGAATGACTAAACCATAGGAACGCAGAAAACACTTGTCGAATAAACACATATTACATATTCGATATATACGGTTTATTAAAGCAATACAATATGATTGGGGAACAAAATAGAAGGAAAAAATTTTAATTTATCTACATCCTGCTATTTCATAAAATGAAAGCGCTGAATTTTTTTTTGGTGTTCCTGTCCTGTTATTGTACTGAATAAAGGTGGAATCAGAACATCTAGCCAGCCGTTTTCCTGAGAAAGGTTTCCTTCTCTTGCAATAAGTGTTGGCCATTGTAGGCATTAGCCTCTTACAGACAGAGTCTCACGCTGATGTCCCCACTGTCGCTAGTGAAGGGCTAGGTCTGGCGCTTTCCATCAGTACCTGTGCAGAGGGACCACAGACCCGCGTGCCAGTGGTCCTGAGGGAAGAGGCAGGCTGTGGGGAACTTGCCTCAGCCTGAGCCACAGACGGACCCTGTTCCGGTCCTGACGCTGCCAGCACCATCCCTCCGTCAGCAGTCCAGGTTCCTGTTCCCCATCTGAGCAGATGATCTTGGAGATGCCTTTCAGCTTAAATGTTTGATGACTGAGCTTCTTCGATCGAAGTAGCTGATTGTCACGAGGGATTCATTCCAAATGCACGCGTCAGCACAGAAGCCGATGCCCGAAGAAGTCCTGGATCTCCCCAGAACAGGAAACCCAGGCATCGGTAAAGTCTACCTGCCTGGCCAATAAGCCCGGCATTTGCTTACAGTCCCTACTCCCTGGACCTTCCAAAAGAGAGGAGAAACTCCAGGCGGGAGACCAGAGGGCGAGAGGTAAGGAGACACCAGTGCGTCCCCCGCCCTGCGCTCCAGCAGCAGCGCCTCCGCCCCAGCAGCAGCGCCTCCGCCAGCGGCTGGATCTCTTTCGTGGATTCAGTTTCCAGGGATGACCCCAGGCTCCGGTAGCTCTACCTCCTCCCTTCATCCCTGCAGCCAACAGGTGGTCATGGCGTCTGTTGGTTAATCTCTGAGTTTCTTGTTCCCTGTTTGGCCTCTAAGTTTTCATGCCAATTCCTTGCACCATATTCCCTGTTTTAAACACGTAGAGGGCTTTCTGTTTCCCCAACCGAACCCCGACTAAACACAAGGGCTATGCGGCTAGCGGACAATGCAGGCCCAACACAGCCGCTCTCCCCACACCTCCCCTCCGGACAGGTGAGTGGGTACTTGTGGGAGGCGCCACCTACAGTGACCAACTCGTCCCAGTTTGCCAGGACATACCCAGTTTTAGAACTGAAAATCCCACAGCCCAGGAAACCAGCACCCCAGTCCTGGGCAACTAGAGTGGCTGGTCACCCTGTACCTCAACAGGATGGCTCTGCGGAACGTGAAAAACTGTCTTCAGGATGAACAAATCCGTAAGAGAGAGGGTCAGGAGCAGGCAGGTTCCTGGTCCTCGTGTCACGAACAGAGCCGTGGACTCGGGCTGGCCACATGTGCTGCGCCACACTGAGAAGTCGTTCGAGCTCTCCGGGCTGGGACCCTGTGGAGAGCAGGAGAAGACCTCTGCTGTGACATCTCATCCGCCCCCCGAGTTGCTGGGAGTCAAAGGAGGGGCGTCCGCCAGATCGCCTGGAAAGCCAGGAGAGCCAGCCCTGCGGAGGCCGCGTGGGATCACGGCCTCAGATTTCTCGCTTACAGGGGCCAAACGAGGGTCGGTCAGACTCAGGTGATTCAACAAATGAACGTGTCAGGCTCCTGCGATGTGAATTCACAGACGCACGGAGCAGGAGCTCAGGGACGATTCTTCATCTCGTTACTGGCCTTTGGGGGCCCGTTGCGTTCCTTGGGAAAGTCCCTCTCCGGGCCACGCCCAAGTCTTGGCCTCTCCTACCAGGAGCCACCTCAGAGGCCGTGGGCCTGTGACCCCCTCCTCCTGGCTGCTCCCATGGACTTCCCACCACACCTCCACCTCTAGGCCCTGGCCACTCTCCCCGCAGAGGCCAGAGCGAGGATGGCTGCACGCAGTGGCCCCAACCCCTGCCCCTAGGATGTTGGGGCATCTCGTCACTTCCTAGGAAAATAAAACTTTGTGGGGGAAAAGGGATTAAGTACAGCTAAATAGCCTGTTAAGCACATGACCACGCTGCCTCTTGAAAACAAGGGACTTTTGTGTGTCTTCTCTTCCTCTGTAACATCATGACTGCCTTGCGAAGGTCTCGCCCAAGGAAAAGGAAGAAGGCATTTGCCGCTGTGCCCCCAAATGCATTCCAACTCTCGATAGGTTCTTGAAAATTGCAACCGGAAATGAAACGACGTACAACGAAACCAATTTTACCATAGGCTGATCGACATAAGCAAGAGTCAATTTCCTACGGCATCTTTCGGGTCACAGAAACGTCACCAAACTTCTAAATAAGGACCCGAAACGCTTCTAATATTAAACATCGAAATGAATATGAGCTAGACATACATTTAAGAAAGGTGAATTAAAACCCATCTCAGGGTCTTGGCTGGCGGGAGTCTTTCCTGGCCATGCAAGGCAGCACTCACCCTGGACAGAGCACCCTTCCATCACCAGGCCACCAGCACCCAAGCTCAGTCACACTGGGGCAAAGGAGACACTCGTTTCACCTCACGTGCACATCTTTGGGACGTGGGAGGATACCAGAGTCCCTGGAGAAAACCCACACCGCCTGAGGAGAAGGTGCAGACCCCACTCAGGTAGTGGCCCGGGCTGGGAATCAATTCTTTTGCTCGCCAACGTTACAACAGAACAACATTGAACATAACGATGTTATTCAAGGGCCTGCTATACAGGAGAATAAATGTGTATTGTTTTAAGCCAACAAGTCTGTAGTAATATATTACAGCAGCAATAGGGAACTAGTAAAATGAGTCAACAGAGAGTGTTGCTCTGATTTGCCTCCAGCCACCCAGCAAATAAATGAAAGTGGAAGTCATACCCTGGCCTTTTGATTCTAAGCCTCACATTCCTTCTGGCGAGCTATGCTGCTTCTGAGACTGCAGTAGTTCAGGATGTAATCATTGGGAAACAGACAAAATGGGTAAACGTGCGTGCGTGTGCGTGCGTGTGTGTGTGTGTGTGTGTCTGTGTGTCTGTGTGTGTGTGATTAGCAAGAAGAAAGAGAAGTGTGAGAAAGAGAATGTATCATCGAATTGTATTCGTTCCTCAAACGACCCAATGAAAAATTGAGAAGCAGCAAATAAAAACTCAACTAGGACTGTAATGTTAAAAGGATCCCAGCAAACTCAGTGATGACCCTGTTGCCCCCATGTGCTCACTTACGCAAAGGTCCCATCTTGTAAGCCCTACTAGTTAACAGGGCATGAGTGGGAGGGCCACAACCCAGGGCTCCGAGTCAGTGTGCACCTCGCCTGAAGGACACTTGAAGGTGAGCCCATCATCAGTGGGTGTCGAGCCCTTCCTTGAGACCTCATTCGCGTGGAACAGGCTGGATTTTCTCTTTCATTCCTAGCACCCCCCCAAAAAACCCTAGAATGGTAGGGTAGGAAGCTACCTCGCTTTACTTCACGAGGGATCTGAGGCCCAGAGAGATTAAGAAATAGCTCATATGTTACTCATTCCAAAATCCGATGAGTCATCATTACTCGAAGGGGTAAGGGAAGCTTCTCTTACTTTTTTAAAGCTCTCAGTGCAAGAAATATGTCTCTGTTTCTTTATCATCTTCTGAGACAGTAATTTACCATGAAAGCCTGTCTGTCACTGAACTATTCAAGGTTTATACCCTACTCCCTTTGATACAAAACTTTTGACCTCCCCTAGCTTTAATAATCTATGTTATATAAAACCGCATGTCTGATTAGATGCATACTGCTTAGACACGGTGCCACAGTATTATCTGAGAGCTCGCAGCTCCATTTCCTGCCCTGGGTTGAAGAGAGAAAAATAAAAGCCAAAGACCGCCAGACAGAAGATGACAGCATGCCAGGGCTTAGTATTATAGGGGTTTCGTTTCTGCTTTTGGCACATCTAACACGTTAGGCAAACAAAGCACGTAACAAACTCTGGGAAATATAAGTTGGAAGGCTCCCTCTAGTTGATTAAACTCCCTCATTCCTTCCCAAGCCTTCCCCCCAAACTCTAAACTCTCCTTATCAGCTCTTATATGGACAACAGAAGGAAACGGGCATTTTCTGAGCCCTTGGTCCCACTCCCACCTCAGCATGTCAGGGTTCCTGTTTCTTGAACTCGCTCCCCACCCCTGGTTTAAAAGCCACCAACACCTTCATTGTTGCCAGGAATTTTCTCCAGGTGGAACTTCACTCTGCTTGTTTTCATTAAAGGATTGGGAGTGGGGGCAGGGGAGCCATCTGCAGCCCACCTTGGGGTCCCAGTGTGGAATCAAACCAGATTTTTGATGGTCCTAGTAGACATCCTCCACAACAGGGCTCCCCAACCCCCGGGCAGTAGACCGGTACCGGTCCATGGCCTGTCAGGAATGGGGCTGCACACCAGGAGGTGAGCGGTGGACAAAGGAATGAAGCTTCATCTGTATCTGCAGCCGCTCCCCAGGACCAGCATCACCACCTCAGCTCCGGCTCAGATCACTAGGAGCTAGATTCTCATAACAACAGCAGTCCCTGGTGCCACAAAGGTTGGAGACCGCCGCTCCACGAGACAGGGCCCTTCCAATACCATGGCACTGCTCTGCTCACCGAGCCACAGTGACAAAAGGTACTGGTGAGATCCTTGTTCAGGCCTTGGGCCTCTCACTGGGCAAGTCCTCACAGATGCCAGCCACATGCCAGACAAGAAGGCAGGCGTTTAAATAGTAGGGCAGAGGAAACTTGGAGCCATCCGTAAACTCTGCTTCCCTGAACCAGGGGACTTCACCGGGGGAAACAAGCTTATTTCATCAATGACATCTACTGGCAGAGAACTCCGAGGCCAGGGAAACAGTGCAAGTCCCCGCAGGCCAGGGAAATGCCCAGGTACTTCAGCACGCCCCACGCTTCTCTCCCAAGTCGACAGTTTGGCGGTGTTAGACATTATCTTCTAGAACTACTTCTACATCCTTACCTTTCTGTTTTGAGTTATTCTCCTGGGAACCTCATCACATTTTGATGAACGAAAAGTACATGGTCTTAAATCCAGCTGAACGCAGAGATTCCCAGGTTTGCTTTGAGGAATCCACTGGACCCATGGTAACTTGTTCAAAATTCAGCAGCTACGCTATTTGGTTCAATTCAACAAATAGTTACTGAGCAGTGCTGTGGCCAGGCTCTGCCAAACGGGAAGACTCCTGGGTGTCTCTCACCTCACGGAGCTCTTAGTCTAGTTCGGGGGACAATTTAAATAGGGAATCACAAGTGTGATGAGCTTTATGGCATGCACTATAAATAGCAAGTAAATTAGAGCTAACCTAGGCCAGCTGCTGCTGCTGCTGTTTCTGCCATGCAGCAAAATGAAGCCAGAAAGAGAACCAAGTAAAATGCAGGAAATGTGCCTGAAAAAAAAAATAATGATAGCCTGGTGGCCACACACAATGGTGACCGAGTTTTTTCCCAAGTTCCAATGAAGCATCCATTCATTTTCATTTTGTGAAGTTGAAGCAGTAATAGCTGGGTATACAAAGAATTTCCTGTAGATTAATATGAAGCTGGATGGAGTTGATAGACTTCAGGAGGCGATTTGGGCTATTAATCCAAGCCAGTCATTCATTAACCCTCAGGAAGTTTTCTGTGCCAAAGTCATTATTATTATTATAAACTAAGCTCCAAACCCCAAATGGGTGTATGGCTACTTTTCTCTCCAGGATGCTCAATGTGTGAGTCAGCCAGGGAGCCTGAATCATTTCCTAAATTCTGGTTCGTGAGGAGTTTGGCTTTGTAAATGCGTCGCTCCCGCGGGAATCCGGCAAAGAGCCCTTTTGAAAAGTAACTCTCACTCTGACCCTTCTTTTTGTGAGATCCTCAGTGGCTATGGGAGACTGCTCGCTGTCATCCAATTTCTGTTCTTCCATCCTTCTAGAGTATAACATTTTAGCAGGCGGCATGGACATCTGGCTAAAGACTACATTCCCAGCCTGCCTTGCAGTAGGTGTGGTCACGTGACTAGGTAACGTTAGCAGAAGTGATGGGGGTCCCATCTTGATTTTGCCCTCAAAGGATTGGACGTATAATCCTTTCCCCACCCTTAGTCTCTTACTCCTTTTCATTGCTGAAAGGAGATGACAAGAACTGGACAGTCTCCTTGGGCGCAGAGATGGCAAACACATGCTGAGGATACGGAGCTGAACCGACAGGCCTGAACCGACAGATGACCTCTGGACTGTCACGTAGGAAAGAGATCAACTTCTGTCTTGGTAAGTCATTGTGCCTTGGAATCTCTTTGTTACAGCAGCTAAGCCTATACTTCTACAAATACAGCGACGGCCAAGCGAGCCCTGTGGCCCCAGTTCAGGCCCCTTCCCACAGTCTAAATCATAGTCTGATATACTGGGGTGGTAGCTTTTATCCTGAGGATGTATCATGTGAGGCACATACTAGGTAATGAGTGATTTTTATACATGATCACATTCAATTCTCCCAGTAGCCCTATGTGCTTGGTATCACTTCTGTCTCATTTTAAAGATGAAGAAACTGAGGCATGAATACATCAAGAAACTTGCTCAAGATCCCACAGGCCAGTAGGTTGTGGGGTAAGGATTCAAACCCAGGCAGTGTAAATCCGCCTTTGCCCTATGCTGCCTCTAACCAGTAAGATGATGTGTTCACCTAAACGTTTCCTTTGGGGTCCAGGTAAATAGGTACCCCGGGTTAAGCAAGCGCAGAAAATAGTTGAACATTTGCTCCATGTGTGTGTAACGCACAATGTGGTTTCTAAAGGGACGATAAATCAGTCAACCCCAAAATCTCTAGCCAGTGATTCAGTCATTCAGCAGCTCCACGTTGATTCTATTTCTTTTGTGTTCCAGGCATTGAATCTGACACTGGGGACTTACAAACAGGGAACACGTGGCCCTGGGTCTCAAGGTACCTGCAGTCCAATGGAAAAGAAAAAGACTTGGGTGGACTATTTCTGTATAATGAATGTGGCACTTGATTTTAAAAGGGTATGTAGAAT
Organism: Pteropus vampyrus; assembly: GCF_000151845.1. Classification (NCBI taxonomy): domain Eukaryota; kingdom Metazoa; phylum Chordata; class Mammalia; order Chiroptera; family Pteropodidae; genus Pteropus; species Pteropus vampyrus. The sequence continues at coordinate 3,086,838 of NW_011888895.1, forward strand.
GTCACGGTAGGCTGTCATATTTTGCTTTTCCAAGGCTCCTGGAGGGGTAAAGAATTACCCAGTTGGTCCTTGAAGGAAAAGGTAAATAAGAGAACGTCTGCTGAATAAGGAACATAGTCAACAATGTTGTAACATGCACGGTGTCAGGTGGGTGCCAGACTTACCGGAGAATCACTTTGTAAGTTACATATATGTCTAACCACTAAGCTCCACACCTGAAATGAGTACAATATTGATGTCAACTCTAACTGAAAAATAAAAAGCAATTTTTTAAAGGGCCTGATTTTAAGAACATCTGTCCACCCTCTGTGCTATTTCGTAATACCTATTATCTAATTTTTATCCTAAAACTAAGAGGGATGCAATTTTATCTTCACTTTGCAGGTGAGGGAAGTCAGGCCAACAGACGCTAAGCCATGTTCCCAAGACCCTGTACTCCGCAGCAGACGCAGGATTCAAATTTAGGATTGTCTGACTCCAGAGCCTGCCTTTTACCAACTGATCCCAAAATAAGAAATGAGTTGATCTTCAGAGTGGGGGTTTTTTCTTCCCTCAGGTCTTTTGCCTGGAACACAAACCACCTGGAATCTGGAAACAGCTAAGAGAAAGAGCTTATAAAACACTCTTTATAAAACTGTGCATTGTGTCAGTCTCAGAGACAGAATGCCTCCTGTTAACAATATGGAAAAAGAAGCCAAGATTATGCTGAAAGCTGTTTCCTTTCCCCGTTCCTTTGGGGAGCTACTTCTCCCCCAAGACAATGTAGGTCGAGGGGCTGGGTCACAGTGCTTTGCCTCTTGAGGAGGTGGTGACATGGCCAGTCACGGTACCCTCTCCCTCCCGCCCACCTGAGGAGGAGCACGTGATCAAGCATAGCCGTCCAGCTCATCTACGATTTCACATGTCCCGGCTGGGGGAAAGAGAAGCTCCCTCTGCCCCGCTGGGCATCAAGCCATGGAGGCCGGGGCTGAGGCTGGGCATTCTCCTGGCGGGAGAGCATAGTCTTCAGCCCGACAGGAACCGATGATGCCCAAGAGAGCCAAGCTACAATGACAGAGGAGAGGTGGAGAGATTCAGACCTCATCCGTCCCTGAGCCCACTCCATCTGCCTCTTCTAACGATAGAAGCAATAAACAAACAAACAAACAAATAAAACCTCCTTTATCCTAAGTAGGGTTGAGTTCAGTTTCCTCTACTCGCCAGCTAATTCAGTAGGGAAGATAAGTCTGACTACAAAAAGCAAGCTCACAGTATAATCTCAATGCTTATATTTCTTATATTTATTTCTTATTTCGTATGTTATATTCATATGTTATATATCTATTATTACTTGCATTTGTTTTATAGATATGATATATGTTGTATGTACATTATGATTTATTATATTACATATTATATTCTTATATATATTTCTTATATTTGTAATTTCAATTCTTAGAGTTTAATAATTTCTGAGACTCACAGGCACACCCCATTTTCAAGTGAAACCACAAAGACAAATGTCAACGTCAAATACTTAGAACTGCCATCTTTTCATCTGGCTCCTATAGCATTGTTTGTTTGGTTTTTTTGCATAATTTGTAACTCAGGGCTGGTCCCCATTCATAGCTTTTAAGTGCCAGAGGATGCAGACGGCAACCTCTGACTGAATCACCAGCCCCACCCCGCCAGTGCCTCATCCTATGATTAGCTACTTTCATTTTCTCTTCTTTCCTGTAAAAGGTATTACTCAAATGATTTCCCTAAGATTTCAGAGCTTTCTAGATCTGTGCCGAAAGGTGGGACTATTTTTCCATGCTACATCTGCGGCCTGGCCTGATGGGTAAACAGATTTGGTGAGAGCGACATGGGGTGATTTTGGGGCCTCATCCCAGGGCCTCCAGCCTTGCTTCCTGAGGCCCTTCTCTGTGGAGCACTGCCTGTCAGTCCTCAGTTAGGGATGACTCAAAAACATAGATTAATCCACAATAAGACATAAAGGACATAGAGCACAGGTTGGCAGAGGCCGAGTCTGGGAAGGGTAGCCCATGAATGGGGAGCAACTCTGAAGGAGGAGGCCGAGGGTACCGGGGACACCCTGTAACGCAGCTGGGGGGCAGCATGGCACGGCCCGCTAAGGCCTTCGCCAGCCCAAGACTAGGTGATTACTTAACTTTTCAGTCTCCTCATCTGAAAATGGGAACTATCATACTTACATCACAGGATGACGTGATTCTTAAAATACCACAAGTCTATGGAGTGTGAGTATAATACAACGGGGCTCACAATCAATGTGCAAAAATCTTAATCCCAGTCTCTTCAAATAAATATTTGTGGAATGACGCAGGGAATGAATGAATGAATGAATGAATGAATGAATCGGAATGAATGATCAGCTCTCCCTCCAGGCAGTCGATTAATCGGCAACCATTAATATCGCGTCTGCTTTGCCAGCTCCACATTCAGCATCCAACGAGTTATTCGTTGAGTGCCTACGATGTGCCTGGCAGTCATTAAGGATTTTAAACAGCGACAGCAGATCATGAAACCAAGCATAGGGCCCTCCGAGCACAAGGTCCAGTGCAACTGCTCAGGTTGCCCACACAGCTGTCCAGGAGCTGGGGACACCACAGTGACAAAATGAACCAAAACTCTTACCTTCGTGGAGTTTACATTCTAGAAAGAATAGATAGAGAATACACAAAATAAATAAAAAATACACGGAATAGTAGAGGGTTGTCAGTGCTAATGGGGAAAAATGGATCAGGAAGGTGAGGGAGCGGGGAGGGAACGGGAGTTATTTGCGATTTTCATTCAGGCGAGCAGGAAAGGCTTCACTAAGAAGGGGAATTTGAGCGAAGACTCAAGGAGACACGGGATGAGCCAGCTGAGCATATCAGTGGGGGAAGGGAACAGCAGTCCAGAAGCCTGACCAGGACATGCAGGGGAGTCTAAGGACTCAGCAGGTGGGGGTGGAGTTAGGGAGAGGGGAAGCAGCACCACGTGACCTCAGAGAAGAGAAGGATCTGAAAGACTCTATCTGAGGCTATTGCAATTGTCAAAGTGACAGACAGTGGTGGCTTGAAGCAGGCTGGGACAGGGAGATGACGAGAAGCGGTCAGATTCCAGACGCATTTGGAAGGCAGAGCCCAAAGGACTCGCCAAAAAAAAACAAAAACAAAAAAAAAACTGAATATTGGGCATGAGAGAGGAATCAAGAATCGCTCCAAGCTTTTAGGCCTGAATAATGAGAATAAAGTTGTCATCAACCAAGAAGATTACGGGGAGGGCCTGTTTGTGGGGAGCACGTTGGGGGCTCAGTCTTGGACGAGAGGCCTGTTGGGTGTTCCAACAAAGGCACTGAGTGGTCAGCTGGAGACACGAATTTGGGGGTCGGAGTTCGGGGTCCAGGTAGGAGATGCAAACATGGGCGTCGTCAGAGGCGATGGAGGACATAGAAGGAAAGGACACGCTAGAGCATCAGTTCACCTGGAGGGATCAGACACACACAGAAGCTTCTATAGAACTGAGCAACACGGGACAAGAGCAGGAAAGAGGCAAAGACGACAAATATAAATGGGGTTCAAACTCAAGCATCAGGAAGTGGGCTCAGAAGGTAGGGAGTAGTGAAGGCCAGGCCTGGAAGAATGAGGATGAGGAAACAAGACAGGTTCGCTCAGGACAAACGACAGGAAAAGCTGAGCCTGAGAGGCAGAGCTCAAGGACCCAGAGCTCAATGACCACCTCCCTGGCCACCTCTCAGCCATCAGCGGTCCTGTGATTCTGCCTCCTAAACACCTCCCAGATCAACCTATTTCTTTCCATCTCCATTACCAGCACCCCAGGCTCAGACTGCGAGAAAAATCAGAGGAGAACTCACTTCTGCCCAGCAGGCCCCAACCTTTTTGGCACCAGGGACCGGTGCTCCTATGAGAACCTAGAGCCTGATGATCTGAGGTGGAGCTGAGGCGGTGATGCTAGCGCTGGGGAAAAATAAAATAAAAATAAATAAAAATTAAACATAAGGGATTGTGAGTTGACAAGGTCTTTGCAATCTGTGAGGTCAACCAAGGGTTGCCTCGCCTGAAAAAAAATGGCCGCAAATAAGGATGACGCTTCAACAGCTCTCCCGCCACTCACCTCTTGCTGTGCGGCCCAGTTCCTAACAGGGCACGGACTGGTACCGGTCCATGGCCCGGGGGTCGGGGATCCCCTGCTTCTGCCCTTACTGCCCTCTGGTGCTTCCTCTTCTCAGGAGGACCTGGTCTCAGAACCTGAATCACATCTCAGCACTCTCTTATTAAAGCCTAAGCATATACAGCTTCCCATAGCATTTCGACTGCAGCCAAACTCTTTTTCAGGACTTACAGGTCCTGCGTCATCTGTCCCCTGGCGACGTCTCAGGCCACCTTCCTCCTTCCCTTCTGTGCTGCCGCCACGCCAACCTCTTTGGGTTCCGTGAGGCAGGGTGGTACAGGGAGGCCGTGAGAAGTGATCACTTCTGGATATATTAGGAAGATAGGGCCAAAAGGACTTACCAACAGATGGAAAACTCGACACTTGAGACTCCAGGCTTCTTCCTATCTCGGGGCCTGTGCATGCACTGTGCCCACAGCCTGAGACATTCTTCGCACGGTGCTCGTCATGCGGCTGGCTCCTTCTCGCACCTACGGTTTCCGAGAGGTCCTTTCCAACCACCCACATCCCTCTCACTCTCTTCCCTGAGCCCTACCACTTCCCTCATGGCCCTTGCCATGGTTGAAACGATAGAGGTTCTCGTTTGCTTCTGACTGGTGTTTCGTCACCCACACTGGTCTCTAGGCTCTAGGAAGGCAGGGCCTACGCCTGTCTTTAGTGCTTAGACCAACCTCTAACCCCTCAGTGCTTGGCAAACAGACGATACGCAGTGGATCCCTGTTCACAGATTCCACATTTGTAAATTCTACTGGCTAAAATTTATTTGTAATTCCCAAAGCAATGCGCTTTCACAATCACTCACGGATATGCTCAGGGCAGTGAAAAATGCAACTTGCCTATGTACACGTTCCCGGCTGAGGCCGAACCAGGTGACACACGTTCTCATTTCAGTCCTCATACTCTAAACAGAGGTCCTTTTCCCGGTCTATTCAGTGCCACATTTTTTACATTTTTGTGCTTTATTTTTCCTGGTGACTTCATGGTTGAAAGCAGTGCCCAAGCACAGTGCTGAGGTGCTGTCCAGTGTCCCTCAGAGCAGGAAGGCTGTGACGGGCCTTACGGAGAAAACACGCGTTAGGGGACTGTCCCTCAGGCGTGTGTTATTTTTGTCAAATGTAAGTTCAATGTTAATGAATCAATGATCTCTATCAAATATGATGTCTTTAAATGAAAATGCAAATAAATAAGATTATATTAGGTTGACGAAAATAGTGTGACTAGAGGCTCGAAGAAACCTAACTCTGTTTTCCCCCTGGGGCAATTATTCGGTATTCGATAATTCCATGTTCACAGATAACAAGAATGACTGGAATGTGTATTGAATGATACAAAAAGAAAACAAGGAATGGATGGATATCTCAGGGCTCATTCTAGGGGCGGAAGACAAGGACCATCCTTAACGTGACCACCACGAGGTGGGCAGGAAGAAGCCCCCCACACGCTCACCAGTGCCCCAAGAACAGCCCCCCAACCCATGCTGATCCCGGGAGCTCTATAAAATCTGTTACAAGAGGCAAAGCACAAAATAGGGGCTGAGCTACGGAAACAAAGCAGAAACGTAGCTAGGAAAACCGGAACCCAAAGCCAGAGGTGTACTCGATGTCCTCAGAACTGCTGGATGAAATTACCCTTCAGTGAGAGCAAGTTCAAACTGGCAGAAGTGGCAGCCCATAGCAATGAGGGTCATGTGAAGACTTCTTGAAGGAGGTAGGTCTTAAGAAGGGCTTTGAAAATCCATGGGAGAGGGCCAGAGAGCTCATTATTCCAGGCCAAAGGATTCTCGGAAACCAATCTTTCTCAAGCTCATTTTGGCGAAAACCCACAGTAAGAAATGCATTTTATACCCATACATTGAAACAATGCTTACCTTAACTAAACACGATTTACTTTTGCAAAAATTCTGTTCTGTTCTGTTCTGTTCCATTCAGTTCCATTCCATTCCATCCCATTCTATTCTATTCTATAACATTTGATTCCAATTTTTTTCAGTACTGGTCATAATCATCTCAATCAATTTCACCACCCATTAAGGGGTTGCAATCTGCAGTTTGTTAGTAAGATAAGAGAGATAGGACAATGTACAGTATGTCTTTGAAACAGCAGGTAAATCGGTCTGGCCCCTAATGGCTAATATTTATTGAACAATTCCTATGTGGCAAGCATTAGGCCAGGTACTTTAGTACAATATTACATTTATTTCTCAACAAAAACCCTTAGGGTTAGGTAATGTTATATCTATTTTACAACTGAAGCCTTCTGAGGTTTAAAGAAGTTAAGTTCTTCATCCATGTTCAATAGGTAAGAAGTGGAATTTGAAGTCTGGCTGCCTGATTCCTAATCTTGGCTCTTGGTCCCTTCACTGGTCTAGTTACATAGGAGACTAGATGGGACTAGACATCTTAAGATCTTGTATGATTTTATCTCAGAGGCAAAAGGGAATCATGGGAAGTTTTGGAGAAAATTTATTTTTCCAACCTCCTTTTATTATTATTGTGAATATTTCAAATATATCAAGTATAATAACAAGTAATATAATTAACTCATGAGTACATATCAACTCCTTTGCTTTCTATCTTTTCCTTTTTTAACCTACGTCATTACATTTTAACAGTTTTTTGTTTGTCTTTTATTTTCGGGTCTTCTTTTTTATCCAACCTGAAAACCTCCGTTTTTTAATTGATGTGTTTAGATCATTTATAGTTAGTGTAGTTATGGGTACGGTTGGATTTAGGCCTATCATTGGAGTATTTGTTTTCTGTTTGTCCCCTCTGTTTTTTGGTTATGTTCCCGCTTTTCTGCCTTCTTTTGAATTATTTGCATTTTTTAGTAATCCATTTTAATTTAACTGTTGGCTTTTTGGCTATATCTCTTTGTATTATATTTTTAGCAGTTGTTCTAGAGATTACAATACACACTGCTAACTTTTCGCAGTCTACTTCATATTACCGTTTTACCACTTTATGGAAAAATGTAGAAGCCTTACAACCACATGCACCTTTAACTCTCCTCCCATTTCTGTTATAGTTGTAATATGTATTATTTCTAAATATATTGAAGACTCTATTAATGTTACAATTTTTGCTTCAAAAAGAACTTAAGGAAAGAAAAAAGAGTCCATTATATTTACCGAGCCATCTACCATTTCTGATGCCCTTCCTCCTTCCCTAAAGTCCCCGGTCTCCCTCTGGTGTCATCGACCCTCAGCCTGTAGGATCCCCTTGAGCGTTGATTTTAAAGCAGCTCCGATGGCGACGAATTCTCTTACCTGCCCTTAATCTGAGACTATGTCTTTCGTTTACCATCTTTCCTAAAAGGTATTTTCTCTGAACATAGAATTCTGGATTAACTTTTTTTTTTCTTTTTTTTCCTTTAAGCACTTGAAAGATGTTATTCTACTGTCTTCTGGCCTGCATGGTTTGTAACTCTTGGTCACATGAGTCATTGCTGACCTATCTATAATGTGTTACTTATCTCTGGCTGCTCTCAAGGTTGTCCCATTATATTTGGTTTTCAACAGTTTGTGATGTGTCTGGGCCCAATTTCCTTTTAATTCATGCTGTTTGAAATTCGCTGAGCTTCTTGAGTTTAGAAATATGTTTTTCACCAAATTTGGGAGATTTTCGGTGACTAAGTCTTCAAATATTTTTTTTCTTCTCCAACTTCCTTCCTCTTGCCTCCTGGTGCTCCAGTGACAAGAATGTTAGACCTTTCTGATCTTGTCCCACAGGCCCTGAGACTGTTGCTGTTGTTCTTTTTTCTCTAATCATTTTCCTCATTGTCCTTCAGATTAGATCTTTTTTATCTTCTCTGCCATTTCCATTCTGCTATCGAATCCATTCAATAATTTTTTTTATTTCAGATATTATCATTTTTATTTCTAAAATATCCATTACATTCTTTTTTTTTTTTTTTTACAGTTTCTATTTCTCTGCTGACCACTTCTATCTTTCCATTTGAGGCTATTTCCTTTACCTTGTGGGCACGATTGTAATCTCTGCCTTAAAGTATTTGTCAGATAATTCCAACATCATTGACTCTCTCTTCCTTTGAGAAATGGTCACGTTTTCCCGCTTCTCACATGTCAAGTAAGTTTGCATTGTATTTAATACATTTTAAATATTATGCTGTAAAACTTTAGATTCCATTAAAAAAAAAAAAAACTCTAGAGGATGTTGATTTTGTTTTGTTTTGCTTTGCTTTGTTTTAGCAGACAATCAACCCAGTCGAGTTCAGACCATAAGCTCTGTTTTCTCTTCTGTGTGTGGGGTTCCAGCATCAGGCCAGTTGTCAGAGCCTTTGCTTTAAGCTTTCATGTCTCTCCTGGGCATATACAACTTCGGGGCAAGACTTCGTGTTGGTTCACACACGGAATTTGGGGATTCCCCTTCACTTCTCTCTTCTCTCAAATTTCTCCTATTCATTACCTCCTAAGGCCCCCTTTTCTCAATCTTCTGGTACAAATACAGGGTTTTCCTCAGAATTTTAGGTCCACAACCAGCCTTCTCTCTAGTCAACGCTGAGACATAAAAGAGGGGGAAAATGGGTAACTCACTCCTGAATAGATCACTCTTCAAGTTGTGACTCTCTCCTCCAATCTGCCTGCTATTACTTTTTAGAATCCTCAGGTAGTTGCATTTTTTGTACAGACTTTTAGTTGTAATCAGTGGGAGAGATAAGCTTAAAGGATAGACTCCATCAGGACCAGGACAGGAAGCTGATCATTTCTTTTATTTAAGTTATTTTTAAAAAGCACTTCAGATTTGTTGAGAATCCTAAAATGCCCCACTCTCGTCCCTTTCCTTCTTTCCGTGTCCAGAGAAACTGATTCTAAACTGTATATGAAAATGCAAAGGGCCAAGAAGAACCAAGACGAACTTGAAGTAGAAGTCGGAGGACTTTCTTTACCTGATATCAAGACTCTTTTAAAGCTAGGACATGATATGCAATGTGATATTGTCACAAATAGACTAGTGGAACAGAATAAAGAATCTAGAAATTGGCCAATACATATATGGTAACTTGATTTATGGCAAAGGTGACAATGCGGCACAATGGGGAAAGAATATTCTTTTAAATTAAATGGCATTGGATCAATTAGATATCTAGATGAGAAAATTAATATTAACAGATATAAAAATCTATAAACACAAAAAATGAATTCCAGATGTATTATAGATCTAAATGTGAAAGAAAAACAAAGCTTCTGAAAGAACTCATAGGAAAATATCTTTATTACTCTGGAGTAAACCAACATTTCTTAAATTGGTGACATAAAGCAATGGCTATAAGGAAATCCTGATAATTGGCTTTATTAAAATCAAGGACATCTGTTCATCAACAAAACACCACCAAGAGAATGAAAAGGCAAGCTATAGAACAGAAGAAGCTATTTGCAATAATATACCTGGCAAAGATTTATATTTTAGATATGTAAAAAAAAAAAAAAAAAAAAACCTGTAAATCATTAAGAAAAAAAAAATGGAAAAATGAACAAAGTACTTGAACAGGCATTTCACAAAAGCATATACCAAATCACCAAATTTAAATACTTATGAAAAAGTCTTCACTGTCATCAGTCATCATGGAAACAAAAATCCAACCAGAGTGGCTAAAATGAGGTGGAGAAGAAAAGACAATATCAATTGTTGGGGAGGATGTGGAGCAACTGGAATGCTCATATTCTAGGAATTTAAAATGGTTAATCACTCTGAAAAACTGCTTAGAGAATCCTCCAAATCTGAATTAATGCATACGTAAGATGCAATAATTTTTCTCTTAGGTATTTGTCCAACAGAAATGTCTTATGTTCAACCAAAATTAATGTTCTTACAATGTTCAAAGCAGCACTACTCATAATATCACCAAACTGGTTACCACACAAATGTCCTGGGTGAACTTTCAAAGCCAAGTGCCCAGATTACGAAAATCAGCCTGTACATACCACCCTGTACCTAGGGGGCCACTGTTCCAGTCACGTGCTTGATGCTCTGGCTTGCAGAATCCTCTTCATTTGGCCACTGCTTTCTTATGAGCTCAGATCGGCACTTAAAAGGCTATACATGGTAGTTTATCCAGAACATCACGAGATTTCGCAGCAGAAGTGTCACCAGGTAATGTAGTTCATATATCTCATCACTTTTCCAGCCCCATCGAGATGTGAAGAGGTTTCCTGGGACTGTTTTTATAGCCTAGACATGATATTTGATTGTAAGGAAGAGGGGAGTGCAAAGAAGAAAGAGAAAATACTTTCACTTAAGATCCAGGGGGCAGGGGAGTGGAGTGGAGGGAGAGTCTCTCCCTGCATTCCTGAGAGGTAGAGGTGCTCTCCATTCCACACTCTCATCACTCCACCTGGCTGGAGAACAATAGCCTGGCTGCTTTAAGGGCCCATCTCTGGTCCCAGGAGGTTAGTAGCCATTCATTGAGCCAGCATCACCCAGGTGAGCAGCTATGCACCTGCATCGGGTCCCAGGCTTGTGCTAGTTGGGGTCCTGGCTGCCGAGCAGTGTTGAGAAGGTGTACCAAGAGGAGGGGTCTGAGAGAGTTGCTCTCACGTTTTGCCCTGCCCCAGGATCCCACATGAGCTCCCCTTCAAGGTCACACCTCTCTTATAGAAGAACCAGTTTAATCACTGGGTGCAGCTTGTACTTCTTGTGCCCTGTGCTATGCCTTGGGCCACCCAACAGAAGGGAATGGTTGGCAGGCTGGAGAGACAGTAATTCTCCCCAGGGAGCTGGACTGTGCCCTGGAGGTCATGATGGTGAGTTTTTTGCAGACCACTTCTCTCTTGTTGAGTAAAAAAGCTTTCACATTTTGGGGTAGAATTGGGGTTTCTTATGATCCCCTGTCATCTCTAACCTGTAGCTAAAGAGAGATATCAGGCCCTAACAACAAAAAGAATTAACAGTTCTGGAGTGTTCTGTCCTGTACAAAGTGCTTTACATGGATTGCCTCGTTTATTCTCAAAACATCCCTGAAGGTATATATTATTATTCTCATTTTTCTTATGAGAAAACTGAGGCCCCAAGAGGTTATATGACTTGCTCGAAGTGACACAGCTAAATGATAAAGCCAGGACTGAAAGCCAGCAGATCTGGCTCGTCTTTGACCAGTATTCTAGGTGTGTTTTTTTTTTTTTACTGACTCTGGACTCTAAGGCACCACTAGTGGATGAAATGTCCTGCCCTTGGAGGAACCTTCCCATTTCTTCATGGTGTGGCAGGATCAGAAGTAGGAGAGGAATTTCCTGACAGCCTCTCTGGTGGATCTCCCAATGGGTCTTGGTCACCAATGCATCGCTCCCCGCCCCTCACAGCCAGGGTTTCCAGCGTGCATTGACCTGTCTGTCTCCTGCAAATTCACTTTGCCCATCAGTCTTCTTACCCAACTCTGACCCAAAGCAAACCTGGACCAATCTCTTGTCCCTAGTCCCAGGCTCCTAAAAAGGCATGCCCAGCTGGACCACAGGACACGCCCACCTCAGTTAGAGTTGAAGGCTGTCTGCCCTGCTCTTCCCTTGCCAGGAACACCAGACCAGGAAGGTCACAGCTTTCCTTCATGGGGCGTGGTTTCTCTAAGAGAGAATGGTGTAGATTCTTGGGGGTAGGGGAGTTCTTTAAATGTATAAAATAGCATCTTTGATAATAACTGAGGCCTTGTGCCACCAACAATCTTCAGTAGTTATGGTTTTACACCTAGAATTAGAAAGTCACCTTCAGATAAGGCATCCTACATATTTCTTAGACATAGCTCTTGCTTAACGGCTTCAGAGCAGAGATAACATAAAGCATGACAGAGCTGCCAGAGGAAAATCAGCTAAACATCCTCCCAGGCTCCCAGGCAGATCCTTCAGCTTCACCAGGCTTCCAGTCAAATTTCAGGTCTTAATCACCACCGAAATCCTGCAGTCGGCCAAAGGTTCCTGACAGCCAACCTTGTTCGCTTATAATAAAGAGGGACATTAGTCCCAATCCCAGAGATAACTTTAAGGATGAAGCAGATATCATAATGGGCCCCAGAGAAAGACCATTGGGCCAGAAGCCTGAGCACTATGACCCAACTTTGTCACCAAGGGTCAACCAGGTGTAGCCTTTGGCAATCAGCTGAAGCCTGCCTTACTTATCCACTGGGCTGAACCAGGCGACATCTTAAACACCCTTCAAACTGGGCATCATCTATGATTCCCTCAATCTTTGTAATATCTGCCATTTAATAAACACTATGGACCAGGCATGTTAATGCATTATCACACTCAACCCTCCCCATAACCTGATGAGGTGGTGTTTTTTTTGGTTTTTTGGGTTTTTTTAACATTCTTCTCAGAAATGGGGAGAGTAATTTGCCAAGATGCCAGAGCTGGTTGGAAAAGAGAAAGGATATGGATGGATCTAGGTCTGTCTTACCCCAAAGCTGATACTCTTCCCTGCCTATCACTCTGCTTCTGGCACTTTACCAGCTTACTTGGCCTGCTGCCCATCAAAAGGAAGTCAAAGGCACAGACAGAGGGTACCCAGGTGGAGACCCCGCCCAGAAAATGGGCTCTTCCAGAGCAAAACTGCCACGGTGACAGGCCTCGTAAACAGCAGCCTCCAACCGTTAACTACGGGGCCGTCTCCCATTTAGAAATAGGCTCCCTTTTGTCCACACAGCCCCACACACAAACAATAACTCCATCACCCAGGAGACCACAGAACAAAGGGAGGGAGATAGAGATGGACAGACCAGAGTATAAATAAGATGCTGTAGGGCAGAGAGAGAAAAATGATTTAAAGACAGAGCACACCAGGATATTTGACACACAGGCTTTTAAATTATGTCTACCCTCCTTATATGAGTAGTGTACACAAATGAGTCTCTTTTTTCAGTCCTGTCACATGCCTTGTTTTGCAAACAAAAACAGTATTTGTGCTTCGTGTGCTGCACTGTGGTGTTTTATACACAGAATCACCTGGCACAGCTCCTGTCCCCAAGATGCAAATTAGCATTTTTCACAGGGGAGGGGGTACAAGGGGAAGCTGGGGGGAGGGGAGCAAGCATGCTCCACAGGCCGCACTCTGGTGCTGACATTGCTGGGCATGATGGATGCTGCCAGCGCTGTTGCTTAGCAACCCAATACCCTTCAAGAAAATCCAGCAGTCTCACTGGCTCACAGAAGCAAGCAGGGCTGCTTCAGCATGGCAGTGGGCATGGAAAGATAATAATGGTTTTATTCCAGTTATTAACAATCATTCTTCCTGATTGCCTGTATAGATCAACATATCTTGAGGGCACCCAGAGTCCTACACCAGATTGGGGCTGGAAAAAGCCCAGGGTTTTTTAGTCACCTCCCAAACGGCCTTAGAAAGTAGTGGAATTTTACTGGCTGGTCCCATGATGCTCCTTCAATCCTGGGCCCTTTTTACAACATAAAGGCAGATCTCGGAGGCGTGACTCATCAGCGTACCTCCAGATAGTTGTTTGTCAGCCTGTCATGAGTCATGCTTTCTTTTTTTCTCAAAACTGAAGCACTTGACATTTTAAAATGGGTTGGGGGAAGGATTTTTAAAGAAAAAAATTTTAAGTCACTCTGTGGCTTTGTGTGCAAGTGTGGGGGTGTACGGGGAGAGATGAGTAATGGCTGTGAGAACAGGTAAACATGAGTGAGGTTCTCCACACCGTCAGTCACTATGAAAGGTCTTAATCACCTCAGAGTGCGAGGATGCAGTGATTTGTGTCACAGACGAACGGACACCGAACTGGCTATACCTAGAAGGGACCAGTCCTTGGTCATCATTCTGCCTTCTGCCCATTCCTTCCCAGCAGCCTATTGCTCTTTGCATCCCCAACAAAGAACTCGGCTTTATTTTGTACAGCATAGATAACAGTATCATTGTAAGGCTTTAAGAAAAATCCTGCAGGCATTATAAAGAACAAAAAAAAAAAATTTGAGATTTCAGTTGAAAAAAGAGAAGTGCAATTACAACACCGAAATTGTGCCGGACCAGACAGACGGATAGCAGGATCACTGGGTTCTGGTCTTGATCGTGACGTTCATTAGGTGTGTGATGAACTTCTGCTAATTTTGCATGACGCAGCCTAAGTCTCATCTCCGTGAAGCCCTCAAATGCAGATTTACTCACTTAGCACACTGTTTTGCCTCCTAAAATGTGAGCACCTCAAAGTCAGGCACCAGTTTACGCATCTCTGTATCATGTCGACCCAGCACCACATCAGATATCTAGTAGGTGCTCAATGCAAGCTGCCTGTTTGCAGGAGAAATGGATAAATGAAAGGATTCATTAATCAGTCCAATAACTCAGTCCAGTGAACCTCTTGGAACCCCTACTTGTTCCCATATTTAACAATATGAACTATCTACTCAGAGAAAAGTAACAAGTGTCTAGGAGCTACAACTGAAAGCATTTCGAATGTTATACAACACCACATCCTCATTGCAAACAATAACAGAAACCGAGCCACTTTAAAATGGAGCAGGAGCTGCCGTGCCGGAGGAACTGCCCTGCCGGAGGAACTGCATTGCAGGTCTTATACCTCAACCCCTGGGATGTTAAAAACAGGACAAAGTAATCTTTGGACTGGGCCTAAGCAACCTTGTTTCTCAAAGAACTGTTTGCAAGGATAACAAGAAAGCAGTTATTGTGACTACTGGACTGATGACGACTGCACTGAAAATTAAAAACATTGTTTAGAATTACTGTCACTACGTTAGCTTATCCACACCAATTGTTCGCTTTCCCTTTCTCATAAATATCCTTTGCCTTTGTCTCTAATAGGAACACTATTTGGGCTTCTGCCTGAATCAGTGCATCTCAAATAGTTACTATTATTGATCTCAATAAATGCTTGTTGCCTATCACTCTGAAAAAGCCTTTTTATTTTTAGGTTAGCATTATAAAGCATTATTAGAAAAGAAAAGGTAGCGATTATCAAAAGCATCCCTGAACTCAGGGATCAGGAACGATCCTATACACGGGTATAATAAGGAAGGAGAAAGTTCGAGCTGATACAAAATATTTCCCTTATCAGGTCAAGGTAATGCCTGAAACTTTCAAAATATTTGCTTCTTTGGATTAAGACATCGAAGATCCTTGCTAAAAAATGTAAATACTCTTTCGCAGCAACCACATATTAATCCATCATTAATTTCGAGTTGCTTTAGTTAAACTTGTTAAATCCACTTACAGACTAGAAGGAACACGAGACAGGTAATTACTTTTTACTCTTTATTATGAAAATGCTCAAACATACAAAACCAAAGGTGATCGGATAATAAACTCCGATGTGTTCATCGGACAGCTTCAATAATTAGCACCCTAAAACTGATCTTATTTCATCTACCCCCTCCCCAAAATGGATTACTTTGAAGCAAATCCAAAACCTTCTAGCATTTCATTTGTGCATATTTCAGTATATAGCTCTAAAACATAAGCACTTTTTTTTAACATTACCAAAATACCTATATCACAGCCAAAATAAAAATTAACACACACACGCACACACAATAATTCCTTAATATCTTAAAATAGCTGGTAAGTAGTCGGTGTTTAAATTTCCCAGATAGAATGGCTCAATTTGGGGGTAAAATAACATTAGATTGAGAATATGGCAGAGGCTGGTTCTAGAGCTGGTCCCACCCCAGGGAAGAAAGGAACATGATGGGAATTTCACTATTTTATTTTGTTTTCCAGTTTCACAATCACCAAGAGCAATCCACACATGGGAAAGGACATGAATGTAGAAGCCAGAATACAAATTACTCTCCCTATCAACCAGTGATACTCACCAGCTTCCCCCAGCTGTTATAAAAGTCACACAGAGTTCAGTTTCCTTAACCTGGCAGTATTAGGACTTGATTAATCCTGTTGTCAACCTCACCTAATTGTAGATAAGCTAGACTACTTGCCTGAGCCTCAGTTTCCTTGTGCAATGGAGGCAACAATAGGACCTAGTCCACAGGGCTCCTAAAAGAATTAAAGAAGATAATGTATGCAAAGCACAAACAAAAGCTCTTGGCATGGTAAACCCATAATGAACATGAACTATTATATTGTCCTCTAGTTTCCTTGGAAACCATAGCTTGGGCAAGCTGATGCTCAATGAAGATCCTACTGGCCTTATAATGGCCACCTCATCTGCTTGACAAATTACCGAATCTAAAATATTTCAAGCTAGTGTTCTTCAAAGTATGCTTTTCAGACCACCTGCATCAAAATCACCCTGAATGATTATTTTCAACGGGGATCGCTAAGCCCCAGGCAATTGTTGAAAAACACTGACGTTTGAGAACTGCTTAAAGCTTGCCTCAGTGATTGTGGAGTGACTTTTCCAACCAAAGAGAATATGGGGTGCCTGAAATAAAGAAATAATGAGACGTAGTAGCATAGCAGAAGAACATGCCCATCCATTTACCTGTGGAAAGGAAATGGTCATATCTCCCTAATGGGACAACGGAAAGAACAAAATGACAGTAGGAAAATACTTTCCATTAATCAATTTAACGTACGATGTTGCTTACTTGTATTTTTATCCCAATTCCAAGAATCTAAATATAGAATTCCTATATGGTGCTTCCAAAAAAAGACCTAATGATGTTAGTGACAAAGGATATCATTCATGGGAGTCTCACCCATTCATTCGTTAACAAATATTTATGGAGTGCCAGTCCTTTGCCAGGCACTCTGCTGGCATAAACCAGGGAAAAAGCAGTTACATTCTCTGCCTTCTTGAGCACATAGAAGGCCCTGAAATATCCAAGGACGAAGAACGGACAGGGAGAAACTTCACAGTTCACAAAATCCTAGAGCTAGGAAAAAACCTTAATGGACGCCTTAGCCAATTCCTTCACAGAGCTGGTGAGAGGGGACCCAGAATGGTAATGCAGAATTCCCCTCCCACCTCCACCCCCACCCCCAGGGAATCGGAGGCTGAAAAGGTATTTGTTCCCCAGTTCTCAGAACTCTTCCTACTCTGTCTCTTTTACCCTTTCCTGCACCAAGAAAAGCAAAGAAGCAAAACAAATATTGAGTTGCTCTTTCTCCATGTCATCAGAATGAATCATTTGAGTTGACGGCAGCAAAATTCTTCCCATCTAATGCAACGCTATTACATTTTTCATTTAATTTAAAAGCGTGTTACAAAACAGCATGCAGAGCAGAATCTCGTTTTTGTAAACAATGTATCTGTGGTGTATACGTGTGCATAGAAAAATGGCTCTATAAACAAAGATTATCGATCGATATTCCCCACGGGCCAAGATTGTGGGTGCTTTTAATCTTCTTGACATTTCTGGAACCTTCTCAGAATTTTCTGAATCTTCTACAATGAACCCAAATTATTTTTGCAATGAATAAAAAGTTTATTTTGAAAATAATGTTTGGTGGTTGTTGTTTTTTTAAGTCAGTGAGTTTTGCTTTTTTGTTTTGTTTTGTTTTCCAAGTTTATTGAGAAATAATTGACATACATCACTGTATACGTTTAAGATGTACAGCATGATGGTTCAATTTACATATACTGTGAGATGAACATCATAATAGGTTCAGCTAACACCTGTCTTCTCATATAGGTACAATAAAAATGAAGAAAGAAAAAAGAAAAAAAATTCTCCTTGTGATGAGAACTCAGGATTTACCCTCTCAACCATGTGTCATCCGTGTATCATTCATCCAGCAGTGTTAACTACATCCATCGCACTGCACATCACATCTCTAGTTCTTATTTATCTTATAACTGGAAGTGTGACTCTTTCGACCACCATCCTCCAAGACACCGTCCACAGCCCTTTTGAGATTAAATCTATTTTTATGAAAGTTTTCTAGAATCTTTTTGTCCAGATTATACCCCAAAATTAAACTCAGTCTTTGTCTTCCAACAGAACAAATGAGACACCAAATAGCCACGTGTCACTAGAACTAAGATACACCTTGGATATATAGAGGCAAAGACTAGCTGTAGTCTTGAATGGAATCAACTGAGCTATTTCCCGAGCCCTACCAAGTTCAAGGAACTGCATTGTGCCCTGTGTCCCAAGGTCAAAGATACATAAGACATGATACCAATCTTCAAGAAACATGGGATTTAGCTGAGGAGTGAAGGCATGAACATATAAAAAGTTTAGTAACAAAATGTGAACAAAGGCGTGATATTGTAAAGTACACTCTGTGTTAGGCCAGCAAAGACAGTTCATTTAGGGAACTGTGGGAGCCAAGTGCCGGATAGGAGACAGGGGCATTAGGAAGCTACTGAAAGTTTTTTAGCAGGGAGGTGACATAAGATCGTTGTTTTGGAAGATTAAGATCTGTGGGATGCACAATCATATTTGAACAGAGAGAGACTGAGGAGAAGGAGGAAAACAATTTCCAAAAATGTCGAGTGACAAGAACGCGGGGTTTCAGGTCCAGGTCAGCCACTAACGAGGCAACTTTGAACATATCATACCACTGGGACTAGTTCCCTCACCTGACAAGTGAGAAGTTTGAATTAGAATCTCTCAGGTCCTTTCCAGCTATCAAAACTCTTTAGTTCCATGGATCCAGGCAGCAACGATAAAGGCCTGAAACCGAGTGTTGCAGAGATGAGGCCAAGGAGGGTTTTACTCTACTAGCAAGTGCCTCGCAGAGGATGCTGCTGAACCATCTCCAGCACAGGCATCCACGAAATAAGATCAGATTTTCCCCTCTCCCTCTTATTTTTAACTCCTTGGGAGGCTTTGCAGCAAATTTTTTTTTTTTTAACTTTTTAAAACAAGATATGACTTACATACCATAACATTCGCCCTCTTAAAGTATACAATTTAGCAGTTTTTACATATTCACAAAGTTGTGCAACCAACCCCACTACCTAATTCCAGAATATTTTTGTCACCCGGGAAAGAAATCCCATACCCATTAGCAGTCACTCCCCCTCAGCCTTTGCCAACCACTGATCTGCTTTCCGTCTCTACAGATTCGCCTCTTTGTAGACGTTTTATATAAATGGAATCAGACAATCTGTGGCTTTTTGTCTGGTTTCTTTCTCCCTGTTTTTCAAGGTCTAGCCATGTGGCAGCATGTGGCAGTACTTCATTCCTTTTGATGGCTGAATAATATTCCATTGAATGGATAGACCATATTTTGTTCATC
>NW_011888895.1:3106179-3111317 GCF_000151845.1 Pteropus vampyrus
GACCACCATCCTCCAAGACACCGTCCACAGCCCTTTTGAGATTAAATCTATTTTTATGAAAGTTTTCTAGAATCTTTTTGTCCAGATTATACCCCAAAATTAAACTCAGTCTTTGTCTTCCAACAGAACAAATGAGACACCAAATAGCCACGTGTCACTAGAACTAAGATACACCTTGGATATATAGAGGCAAAGACTAGCTGTAGTCTTGAATGGAATCAACTGAGCTATTTCCCGAGCCCTACCAAGTTCAAGGAACTGCATTGTGCCCTGTGTCCCAAGGTCAAAGATACATAAGACATGATACCAATCTTCAAGAAACATGGGATTTAGCTGAGGAGTGAAGGCATGAACATATAAAAAGTTTAGTAACAAAATGTGAACAAAGGCGTGATATTGTAAAGTACACTCTGTGTTAGGCCAGCAAAGACAGTTCATTTAGGGAACTGTGGGAGCCAAGTGCCGGATAGGAGACAGGGGCATTAGGAAGCTACTGAAAGTTTTTTAGCAGGGAGGTGACATAAGATCGTTGTTTTGGAAGATTAAGATCTGTGGGATGCACAATCATATTTGAACAGAGAGAGACTGAGGAGAAGGAGGAAAACAATTTCCAAAAATGTCGAGTGACAAGAACGCGGGGTTTCAGGTCCAGGTCAGCCACTAACGAGGCAACTTTGAACATATCATACCACTGGGACTAGTTCCCTCACCTGACAAGTGAGAAGTTTGAATTAGAATCTCTCAGGTCCTTTCCAGCTATCAAAACTCTTTAGTTCCATGGATCCAGGCAGCAACGATAAAGGCCTGAAACCGAGTGTTGCAGAGATGAGGCCAAGGAGGGTTTTACTCTACTAGCAAGTGCCTCGCAGAGGATGCTGCTGAACCATCTCCAGCACAGGCATCCACGAAATAAGATCAGATTTTCCCCTCTCCCTCTTATTTTTAACTCCTTGGGAGGCTTTGCAGCAAATTTTTTTTTTTTTAACTTTTTAAAACAAGATATGACTTACATACCATAACATTCGCCCTCTTAAAGTATACAATTTAGCAGTTTTTACATATTCACAAAGTTGTGCAACCAACCCCACTACCTAATTCCAGAATATTTTTGTCACCCGGGAAAGAAATCCCATACCCATTAGCAGTCACTCCCCCTCAGCCTTTGCCAACCACTGATCTGCTTTCCGTCTCTACAGATTCGCCTCTTTGTAGACGTTTTATATAAATGGAATCAGACAATCTGTGGCTTTTTGTCTGGTTTCTTTCTCCCTGTTTTTCAAGGTCTAGCCATGTGGCAGCATGTGGCAGTACTTCATTCCTTTTGATGGCTGAATAATATTCCATTGAATGGATAGACCATATTTTGTTCATCGGCTCATCCACTGACAGATATTTGGATTGTTCCCACTTTTCGGCAGTGCACTGAATCGTATATTCTCTTTGATCAGAGGAAAAGTTGGCACATGAGCTTCCACTATTTGAATTTAAAAAGAAGTGGAACTTGGGGGTGGACAGAGACAAAACTGTCTTCATTTGCAGTAAGCACTGTAGACATTCATTTTGAAAAGTTTTTCCATAGCTACTGCAGGAGTAAACAAAATATTTGTATCTCCAAAGAGTGTGTGACTTCAAGTAAAAAATTTTGATCTGCAAAGCCCATTCCATGGATTAAAAAATGCCACAGGATTAGGGGATTATCTTTAGCTTTCATGTTCTGCCAATGAGAGGGAACTGAGTTTGTAGATTCCCAGGCCTGGTGGCAGCCACATCTCAGCCTATGTGTGACCTGCTTTTCACTCTGTAAACAACCAGTTCAGACCCAGCTAACATATCAGAGTTTCAGTATTACTTCTCCTTTTCCACAGGCCAAGCTGTTAATTTCCTCACTGTATTTTTATGAGCTGGAAAAACACGAAATAATCACTGAACCGTCAATGTTCATGTTACAATAAAAGACCCAAGATGTCCTTGTCTTTCCCTAAATCAAACTGAATTGAAAAATAAGACCAATAAAACATTTATCTAGTTGACATGACACCTCCGAGTTCAGGTTTTCCTAAATGTTTTCTTCTTCCAGTCATTTCGTATAATTTTAAAATTATCATACAGATTAGGAAAAAAATGTGGAGAGTCTTAAGGTTGAGAGCTTTATCACCAAGAAAAAAAAAACACTGACTAAGGACCTACTTTGCTCCAGAAAAAACGATGAGTTCCCTGATCTCTTGTAATCTAATTGAAGAGAAAAGATAGAACCATTAAAAATCATCATCATTGGCCAGGGGCTGTGGGAAGGAGCGAGCGAAATGTGACTGGTAATGGATATGGAGTTTCTTTTTGGCCCGATAAAAATATTCTTGAATTAGATAGTGATGATAGTTGCACAGTCTGGTGGATGTACTAAAAACCACTGAAATGTACCTTTTCAAAGGGTCCGTGAATTTCATGGTATAGAGCTATATCTCAATAAAATAAAAAATCTTATCGCAAAAGAGTGAAAAAAGAAAAACGGGTGGGTCTAGGGGAGAAGATAAGTTTTCTTTCAAATGTGAGTTTTGCTACTGAGCAAAAACTGTAGTAAATTTCCCTGCATCATTGTCACCCAAATTCCCTGAAGCCGTCCCCAGCCGTCCCCACTGCAGCTTTCCCTGGTCCAGCGGACACCCTCGTCCACAGACGTCCGTGGATGTTCTCTTAACTGCTTTGGCCCCAGGAATGTGTGTTCAAGAGAACGCTGCCTGGCTTACAACGTGATTTGGAAATATGCTGCTGGCTGTGTTTTATGCATTTTATCAAGTGTTTTTTAACTTTGTGCCAGCTGAGACCATGAAGGGCACAGTTTTAGAAGGTTGAAGTTAAATAATAATTTCACATCAGAGAACATTCAGCCAGGGCCACCGAGCAGCAGGCTGCCTGATGCTGGTCAATATTCGTCTAGAGACAGCCTCACAGTCTAGCGGTTGAGGTCTAGAGACAGCCTCACAGTCTAGCGGTTGAGCAGCGGCCACCAGTAGAGTTTGAGGCTGGGTAATATAGTAGTTGGGCCCAGAGCCTCTGCAGACAAGCCAACTGACTGGCTGTGTAATCATGAGCTTGTTAATTAAGCTCTCTAAACCTCAGGTTCCTCGTCTGTAAAATGGGGATGATTTTGCGTATAGGTAATGTATGGGGTTTCGAGAGGATTAAGTGAGTAAATGACTATAAAGGAGCACAGATGAGTAATGGCTGCTGTCAAAATTACTATTACTTCCTGTGCTATTATTGCTCTCTGACTGTCCTTAAGGAAGGAAGATGTTTGCCCCTTTTAATGACTTTCAAGGATGCTGGCAACCTGGCTGGGTATATTTTGCTTGTCATCCCATTTAGACATGGCACATTCTAAAATAAGACAGTGCAGCTAAGAATCATGGATCCGGGGACAGCCTGGGGGAACTTAGTCAAGATTCCACGATGGAACCCTCAAACCAGGTTTCCACATTTCACCATTTTTCATCATCTTTAGACTTTAAGGTTTTTAAGCTCAAGTGCCCACTCTTCACAGGTTCTCAAAGGGTGGTACCAAGTAGTCAGAACCACACTGGGGTGCTTATTTAAAACCAGAAATTTCCAGGCGTCACCCAGAACTACATCACAGAGCCCCACAGCCGAAGTGTGAGACCCACAGCACTGGGCTTAAGAAAACTGAGCCTCTGCAGCCCAAGTGCCTACAACTGTAAGTGCCAGGCATACAGCGTGTGCTTAGGACATTTTTTTCTTAATAAATAACAAAAAAGACTAAATAAAATTAATGGAAAAAAATTTAAAGGCTAATTAAAAATTAGGAATAGATAAATGGATAGATGGACAAAGCAGCCACATGTATGTAGTTTCTTTGTACCTCTTTATCATGTTGTCCCTGAAAATGACATTTTATGGTAACTTCTATGAGAGAATTCTTCCTCAGTATAAAAGCAATATATGACTGATGCGTAAAACTTTAGAAAACACAGAGAAAAAAAAAAACAAGGAAAAGGCAAACAAAAATCACCATTCAGAGGTTACCACCATTGACCTGTTTGAGCAGTTCCTTCTGCCCTTTTGTATGATGCATATAAATATGTGATTATTTTTAAAAATCATCATATTATACAGTGAATAATCTCTGAGCCTGCCTTTTTAAACTTAGAAATACATTATGGCTATTTTCTCAGCCCAGCAAATTCTTCCTCACCATGATTTTAAACAGCAGCATAGTATTCCATCATAGATATACTGCTGAATCCCCATCCAATCATTGACTATTCAAGCTCAATAATTAACTCAAAGTAAAATGTACATGCAGATTCTAATGCCTATATCCTCAGTGTACATCTGTAGTTTTTAAGTTCCACAGCCGATTTCAATTAGCAGCCAGAATTGATGGCTACTTCCGGTGAAAGACTACTTCTGGAATGTTCTCAGGAAACCATTGGAGTTGGAACACAAATAAGAAAAATTTCCATGCCTCAGGAACGTCAGCAAACCTGGATTACATAAACTCCACTGATTCCAGAGCACACAGCGCTGTCACAGATCACAAGAGGAAAGGACAGGGTCCTCCTGTCATGACTGCAAGTGGACCAGCTCGATCCAGCACCACTGAGGCAGAACCAACTTCCCTTCTGATGAGCAACCACTCTGAGAACGAGACAGTGATGCTCTGCATACTGGGATAATTTATGTTTATCACTTCTTTCCTTTTGTGGTTTCAATTAATTGTCAAGATGTGACGGGAGGAGCGTATTGTCTCTTTGGGGCTCAGATACAGGAGGCATTCATTCCTACAGATGTAAAGACGTATTCATTTAAGAAAGCCGCATTTGTAAAACGATGTGCAATTTGGTTTGATTTTTAGATGAACACCCCTATCGATATTCTTCTTGAATGGAGCAAAGGAAAGGCGATTTTAGGTAAAAATCGATTCAAAGAAAATATGGCAACAGCTCCCTTAAGACAGGGTCAGTCCCGACTGCTTTCACCCCCTGTAGCAACTATCCGATCTCTAACTCCGCGCGAACATGAGTTAAAGGAATGAATGCTTGCATGCATGAATGAATGGATGGATGGATGGTCTTCCATCCCATTTCAAGCCATACAATACAGATGGTCGGAACTACACTGTT
>NW_011888895.1:3112907-3134774 GCF_000151845.1 Pteropus vampyrus
TCAGGCCGAGGCCATGCGACAGGAACCAGAAACTGTACCTTGTCCCCGAAACTCAAGGAGCCTGGATTGGAGCATCTCTCAGGGATCGTCTTGTTTACCAGTCTCACAATGCTCTGATTCTTACTTGCCTGTGTGAGCACCCACACGGAGGTCTGAACAGGGAAAGCTCTAGAAAGACATTAATGCCAAGGCCAGAGACCGTGGACAGCGTGAGGAGACGGCTCCCTCTAGTGTCAAGATCGGACCAGGCTGAGCAAGCAGCGTGGCCTTGAGCACGGACGCGGTGACCGCTTCAAGGTGAGTGAGTGCAACCTGCAGGCCTGCAGAAGGGGAGGGAGGAGGCCAGTGCCCGGGTAGGTGACCAGTTTCCTCAGGGCCGGGTCCTCCCTCTGTCGCCTTCCAGATCCCAGTGGTCAGTGCTGCTGCGGACCCTCCTAATGCAGCTTTCTCCAAGGACTCAAAAAACAAACAAACAAAAAAAAAAAACCAACCACCAAGCCATTCGTTAGGTGTTTTATTTACTCTTTTCCTCTGTACCAAATCCTAAGGATAAACTAACTCCCTTTCGTCCGGAACCGCAGTCGTCCAGTCACTCGCCAAAATGACCAACACAAAGGGAAAGAGGAGAGGCACCCGCTGTGTGTTTTCTGGGCCTTTTAGAAAACATAGAGTCGTTCCTTTGGCCACGTACATGCAAATCTACAAGGAAGGGGATATTATAGACATCAAGAGAATGGGCGCTATTTAAAAAGGAACGCCCCACAAATGCCACCATGGGCCAATGGGAAGAGTTTACAGTGTCGCCAGCATGCAGTTGGCATTGTGGTAAACAAATGAGTTAAGGGCAGGATCTTTGCCGAGAGAATAAATGTGTGTAGTGAGCACGCAAGCACTCTAAGAGCCGAGACAGCTTCCTGAAACGTGAAGGAAAATCATCAGAGAAAGAAGGAAGCCAAAGAGAAAGGTGCCTGGGTTCAGCTGAAGCGCCAGCCTGCTCCACCCAGAGCAGCTCACTTTGTGAGAACGAATGGAAAGGAACCTGAGCTGCTGGAGCCCATTCCCTATGAATTCACGGCATGATAGGTTTGAAAAAAAATAAAATAAAAGACCTCTAATAGAAAAAAAAAAAAAGTTTAACATCATGTAGTCCCATTGCCCACCTTCGTTAACACTTTTTTTCGTTCAAAGCTTATTCACTTCCAACCCAGGGGCCTCTGCCGAGTGGCAGGGACCGGCCACAAACACCTATGTGGAAAGTAGCCCAAGCCACTTCCTTGTTCTTAAGGTTAAATGGAATAATAACCTACAAAGCGATTTTAAATCGGGCCTGTCGGCCTGTGGCATGGGACACCAAGAGGCTCTGGCCTGCTATAAAGTATCCATGTACAGTTCTCAAAATAAGCTTGAAGGAGAAAAGAACAGACGATTTATGCAGAACTCGCTCTGAAATAAATATATGAATAATGCAAGCATTATTCGGGGTAACAAAATGTGTAGGAAAAATCTTATTACTATACTCTTTGCCCTGAAGGTACCATTCACAGCATGCATGCTGCAAAGCCAAAAAAAAAATAATGTCCTCCAGGAAGAGGGAACATGAGCACACTATGGAAAACAGTATGGAGGTTCCTCAAAAAATTAAGAATAGAGCTGCCATATACCCAGCAATCCCTCTTCTGGGTATCTACCTGAAACTTTTGAAAACACTTATTCATAAAGATATATACATTCTTATGTTCATTGCGGCATTATTTACAATAGCCACGATATGGAAACAATCTCAGTGTCCTTCCATGGATGATTAGCTAAAGAAGCTGGGGCACACATATACAATGGAATACTACTCAACCATGAAAAGATGAAATATTGCTCTTTGCAACAACATGGTTGCATCTTAAAAGAGTATTTGGCTAAGTGAAATAAGTCAGACAGAAAAGGACAAGAATCATGATTTCACTCATGTGGGATATAAAACAGAAAGCAGCAAACGAACATACAAAACAAAAAACTCAGAGATACAGACAACAGAATGGTAGTTATCAGAGGGAAGGTGGGTGGGAGATAAAGAGGGTCAAGGGGGTCAAATACATGGGGATGCAAAGAAATGGACTTTGGGTGGTGAGCACATAATAGACCATACAGATGTTGTATTATAATGCCGTACACCTGAAATTTCTGTGATGTTATGAACCAATGTTATTGCTATAAATTTAATTTTAAAAAAATAAAATAAAATATCCTCCAGGCTGGTGGAGTCCTCGTCGAAGCCAGTCTTGAGAAGGAAACTTGGAGGTCCACTGGTCCAATTTAGGAGCCTGATTTTTTTCATGCCACTCGTCAATTGAAAGCAATTGGCCTTTGTGTCAGAAGCTGAGTGTTATCAGAAACTAGAGCGGACGGGTCTCTCCTTTTTGGGGCACAGTAGTTCAATGAAAGGTTCGTGGCAGCCTCCTTTTTTTCTGACATATGCTCATTGCAGAAAAATACAGAATGTAATTGGTAGTTTTTTTCTTCGGTGTCATTAGATATTTTTCTATGTCATTAAATACTTTTTGCAAATCTCATTGTAACGGTCGCACGATGTGCCGTTTTTAAAACCATTTTCTTATCCTGTCATTGGTTACCAGTTTTTTGCTGTTTTAAAGTGAATGTGGTGAACATTTTGCACATTAACCTTCATCCAGATGTCTGAGTTTTAGAGAGGTTCTTTTTGGGTCAAAGGGAAAAAATCACTTCACCTTTTAAAGCTTATGCAATTGAGGGCCTCATGATACCACTCTGTTGTTTTCTACGCCGGCATATGGTGCCTTAGTAGAGAAAATAAAACAATGAGAAATATTTGTTTAGAATGGAAAGCCAGCATAAAAGAAAAAAGTCGAGGTTCAGTGTCTGGGTTTTGCTATCACTATAGCCCTGGCCTGTGACCTCGGGCAAGTTCCTTTGACTCCATGGGTCTCAGCTGTTAAAATAACTAATTTTTAAACAAGTTAAGTTTATACAGGTGGAAAATGCTATAAAAGCAGAGTACTAAGTCTTTCCCCTTCTTCTATGGGACAAAATTCTTTTCTCCTTTCCAGATTCTCTATTCTTGCATAGCAGAAGGTGTACGTGGAGAGGAGGGGTTGGAGTCACACCACTGGGAAACTGCTGCCAGCTGGTCTCCGTGAGACTTTGCATCTGAAGCCCCAGCTGGTCATTGCAGTGCCTGGCCTGCAGTGACATTTCTGCAGGTGCCCAGGAATCCCAGAGCAGATGAAAGGAGGTTTGATTACAGAGGCATCAGGCTTCTTCTGTATTCCTCCGATTGTCCAAATCACCGAGATGTAAGCAGCGTCTGCTGGCACCAAAATTCTATACCCAGAAATTCATCCTGAGACCCAGAACTGCCATTTCCTAGATGAGCTACTTCATGAGATCTGAGAAGTTTCACCACCTGTAAAATAGGGGAGTGCCAGACTATGTACATCTTCGAGTTATCCTGAGACTCAAAATAAAAATGAAACCATATATGCGCAACCACTGAGTGGACCCTAAAACTCAGCCACAACTACTATTTTGGCAAAATGGGCTGGAGTGGGATGGGGATAAATGCAAATGAAATCGAAGGCATCGCCCTGCTTCTTTGCAATTGTACAATGTACTTATAATTACTTATCAATGCAATAAAGAGTCTAGAGTTTTCCAAGTGTATTTGGCTCCAGAATTTTTGATTCGTATCACATCTATTTATACTCACACATTGAAAAACACAGGTTTTATGATTTGGTTTCACATAGAATGTAAAGTCTATGAAGGCAAGCATTTTGTCTTGCACCCTGCTGTAACTTCAGGGCATAGGACAGCTGCTTGCACATCACTGGTGCTCAATAATATGTGTCGCATAATGAATATGCTTTCTGTTCCACTTATTTGAAAATAGCCCCTGAAAATAGTCTCCAGAGTGGAGTGAAATAAGGCTTTTTATGTGCTGCTAGTGAAAGTGCAAATTGGTTAAAACTTTTGAAAAGTAGCATGGCCTCATGCGTCAAAGACTTTTAAAATGCTAACACCCTGTCACCAAGTTGTGCCAGTTCTGGAAATCTATTTGGAAGTTATCCTAAGTATAAAGGAAAGTTTGTCTAAAGATTCTCAGGAGATGAAGTATTATTTAAAGTGGGGAAAGAAAAAAAACCCCATCTGAATTATGTTCAAAAATCAATGAATAAAATTCAGACTATCCACTTGATGGATTATTCTGCATCATTAAAATGAGTTGTCAAACAAACTTAAAAAGAGTCTGGAGGCTTTGCTAGAAATAAATGATAGAGATGTATTCAAGGGTCTGAGAGTTTGCACACTGGGAACACAGCTAGGCACAAACCCAAAAGTGTTCCAAAGAAGAGAGAATCATTAAAAATTCTTATAGTAAAAAGCACATTCGTGAGAATTACCAGTCCTGTATTCTTAGCCCTAGGATTGGTCCAGGACAGTTATGGGTCAGAGGGCAGACAGGATGTTAGATGCCAGGTGGTCTAGGAGATGGGCACCAGGAGGTCTGGTCATGTTCAATGGTCTGGATAATAGATATCAGGTGAATGCAAACGTGAGTCCATTAGGGGCTAATTAGAGTGTTATCTGGAGGTCCAGATGCATATCCAAGCGTTGACGCAAGACTGGAATGTTAAAAAAAATTTAAGTTCCCAGGCTAGTTAGAATGAGAAAGGGGTCTTTCCTTAGGCCTTCGCTTGCATAATGTTAACAATTTCAGCAGCTTACTTAAAGTGACCCCATTTTTTATGTTCCCCATCTTCACTTTTTCCTCAATGTTTATGAAAATTATACAACTTGGAAATATGCTTATATTACATTTTAAGCATGTATTCACAAGCCATATATAATTTAGTATCTTTTTTTATCTTGTATTGAGGGAAAAGGCAGTATACTAACTTATATACAGATTGTGAGTTTGTATTTATAATAAAAACAAACACAAAATGAAGAACTAAGGTTATTGAGTGCCGCTCTGTTAGGTAATTCTACAAAATACTGCACATGTATATTAATTTCCTTATTTTTCCTAACAACCTATAAGGGAGGTACTATTATATATAACACCCATTTAATAGAAAAGAAAACTGAGGCGCAGAGAATTTATATGATTGGGCCAAGGTCACCGAAAGGACTGGGATTCAAGTCTGGGCAGTTCTGGCTACTGCATGAATAAATACTGACAAGAGAAGCCTCTCACTGGTCGAAAAGAAGGCAATTATATTCCCTCTACTTTTCTGCATTTTTACAAGTTTTTTGTAATGGTGAGAAAACTGCACTTTAAAAGGGCGAATTAGGAATTAATCTGTGTTCCTATAATAGAACTGAGCGGGGGCGGGGGGAGGGGGCGAGTTCTAATTGACCACAAGACTCCATTATTGCAACCAAGAAACTCCAACCCCGTTCTCTGCCGGCCAATTCTATTCTGTACAGAAGGGAAAACTAGAGCAAGCTCCATTTAGGGGGAAATAGGTTAAAAATAGGTTGTTTTTATGAATGCTGAAAAACTGGCCAAGGCTAGTGCCGCGTTCTCAGTTTCAATGTCACACTTGCTCAAACGCCAGGCCAACAGACGATTGCTACACTCAGGTGAGATGGTATTGAGTGGGGATGAAGGGGCAGTCGTGTCCCAAGTACTGGGCACCTAGTGTCCGCTGCTGGAGCTGTTAAGGTTCATTTTCATAACACAGCTAGAGGAACTGGCTTAGTTGGAAGAATGGTAAAGATGTTAATGGTGAATGTGAAATGGAACAAATGCCGCCGCATTTGCCTAAATGGAAATTTTTAAACTAGGGACAATAAATTCATTTTACAGAAAGGGCCACTTAGTCAATTACTCAGGATTTCATTTTCAGGTGCTGAACCCTTAGCCCCACCCCCAGTCCTGTAGTTTACCATCTGCTTCTAAGGACTACGACTCCCAGCCCAAGGGAGGTCTCTGCGCATGCGGCCTGACGAGCTAAGCCTACATTTCCCAGCGGACCGAGCGGCTACGCTGACGCACGCATGCGCCCTCGCGCCTCTTCCAGCTCGGGTTTGACCTACAGCCGCCCGGGAGAAGATGGCCGCGCCCGCAGTGTCAGGGCTGTCCCGGCAGGTGAGAGAATGGAGGTCTTGAAAGCCATCGGGAAGATCTCTCCTGGGGTGACCCGTACCAGACCCCTAGAAACACGATGCGAGGCTACAGCTGGGGGAGCGTGGCCGCCGTTCAGGGTCGTGGGGCCCGGCGAGTGGGGTCGACACAAGGAGGTTCAGAAAGCCCCACTTCCCCACCCGGGGACATCCACGGGGCAGTGGGCACGGGGCTGCGCGTGCCTGACCTCGGCGTCCTCTGAGCACAGCTCCAAGAAGCAGCAGGCTTGAGGGCCACGGGAGATGGGGACCCAGCTTCCCCGGATTGCGAGTAAAGGACCCGGCCCATTCCCAATCAGCATCCTTTGTCGTTGCGATTAAACGTATCAGCGGTCATTAGTAATGCAAAGAATATTTATAAAGCACATCTAACATCTTTTATAAAAGAAATGAGACAGAAAACTTTAAATGATTCGTCCTCGGCTGCTCAGCCCGTAAGGGGTAGAACTGAGATTCAAATCAAACAAGGTGGAGTTGGGACGTTCGTGCTCTTCATACTACATACACGTTGCTTTCCTTTAATAGCTTAGATAACTTTTCCATAAGTGTTAAAAAGTCTTTCAATTCTCACAACCAGTTTTGGTTTAGTACACTGCAGAGCTGGAGTTATTTGAAGGTGACCTGTGCCCTTGCAGGTGCATTTTTAACTACAGATTCCAACTCTCCCTAGATAGACCAGATACCGTCTCTCAGAACTGCGGCCTGTTCTCACATCATACTCTGCTGTGCAATACTCAAGGGTTAATTTTCAGATAGCATTTAGATTCGAAGAAGATACACCTTTTACAAATCATGACTGGAATCCTCACTTTTTATTAAAATCCTGCTCAAGGGTGGTAGTATAAATGCTAAAAATCTTGCTGAAATTTTTAAAAACAGGTACTTCATTAAAATGAGTGTTTTCTCTTTCATACTGGTGGGTTGCTTCAGCCTGTTCCTAGCAATTTAGAGAGTTAGTGAAAAGGCGGTTTCCCAAGCAACTTGGGATGATTCTCAGCGGGGAAATTTACTCCTAGGTAGTAAAGAAAAACTAACCCACATGTAATCTATGTAATGATACAAAGAAACAACAAACCAACCATTTAAAAGTCAAATTGAAAATTTCTTGTTATTGGTTCAAGTAAAGAAAGCTTTCAAGTAAACTCTGTTGATCTTTATTTTTTAAAGGTGCGATGCTTCAGTACCTCTGTGGTCAGGCCGTTTGCCAAGCTTGTGAGGGTAGGTCAACTTTTTTGTAATTATGAAGCAGATGAAAGTGTGAGTCAAACAGCAATACATCTAGGGCATGGACTTTGTATAGTTTCTGCCTAAACCTTTCTGCACGATCTGTGGTTCCCAAAGTGTCATGGGGGCGGGGGTATGGAATGAAAAAGCGTTGAATGCTTGCTGTGTGACAGGCTCATACATAACCTTTAAATATGAGAATTTCTTAAAACTCCACAGCAGTGATAAGAAGTAGCTAGTCTTCCCATTATACAAAAGAGGAAACTGAGACTCGGAAAACTTGCCCAAGGTTACTCAGCTTCGTTCTAGAGCTGGACTGGAACTAAGTCTTTCTCATTCAAAGCCTAAGCTTTTTCACTACAACCGTTCAGCACCACTAAGCGTATGTAGTTTTACGTTGATGTTAGTGTATAGAAAAAGGCCTACAGTTTATTGAGAAAAATAATTCAAGTGTTAGACACTTTTTAATTGCTAAAGGGCTCCTCTGAAGTGAATATTGATGAGGCACTCTAAGGGAAATTTATAGTATTACTACGAAAGGTATAAAAGTATGCTTGTACATATTTCATAAATACCTGTTTTCTTGGCTCTGTCATGTTCAAAACTGCATGCTCTCAGTGTTTAAATCCTTCCATACTTAGAACTGAATAGTATTGCATTCAAAGGAAGCAGAGGCTTATCACAGCATTAACATCATTGAATGCTGGAGCTGAAATGGATGTTAGCACCATGTTTCCTAAGGCTGTTGTTGTACGATGAGAATTGGAAGCTCAAAGATTGAATGACCTGACCAAGGAAATAGTTCTAATTTGTTTTGAGAATTGCCATTCAGGATAGCTCTTTGATGACTTTTTTTGTGCTGTAGAAGATATATTTTTAAATTATAAATATTCAATTCTGCTATTGATAATTTAATATTTTCTTAACTGATATTCCTGTTCCCATCCTCCCCTACCTCACCCTTTTTTTTTTTAAAGCCACCTGTTCAGATATATGGTATCGAAGGTCGCTATGCCACTGCTCTTTATTCTGCTGCGTCTAAACAGAACAAACTGGAACAAGTAGAAAAGGAATTGTTGAGAGTGGCGGTAAGTAGCTTTTCTTATCAAGTTCCCATTGTATATTTTTTTCCTTTAGTTATTTCATTGTGCATCCCTAATGAGGTTTATCCTCAGAAAAAGAACTGTGAAAGAAGAAACCTATTTTCTGTAATCACATTGATAATAAT
Source organism: Pteropus vampyrus (assembly GCF_000151845.1). Lineage (NCBI taxonomy): Eukaryota > Metazoa > Chordata > Mammalia > Chiroptera > Pteropodidae > Pteropus > Pteropus vampyrus. The sequence continues at coordinate 3,121,519 of NW_011888895.1, forward strand.
AATAGTGAGTAGTTTTCTGATTCTGTATATAATAGGTACAGGTACATATAAAGATATTTATATCAGGAACCAAGATTTCAGGCTAAGAGAAGAAATAGAAATATGGTAATGGTAATATAAGAAAGATTGCCATTTCAAAAGTCACCTTCGAAAATCTGTGTTTGTGTTCCAGGTCTTTCCAAAGTAGTCTTTAGAATTTATTATGATTTTGTTTTATGGGGAATTTATTTTCCTTGTGAGCCTTCCTTGGTTTTTATTATTTTATTCCCAAGATGGGAGGGGGAAATGACTGAGCAGAGTGTGCTGGGCAGCAAAATTAGGAAAGACGTGTGGGCTCCACACTGCTGAACAGAACTGACGAAGGACTGGGAGGCGGCGAGGCTGCAAGGGACCTCTCCTTTTTTTTTTTTTTTGACATGGAAAGTAGAGTAAGTGAACCAAATTAACAAAAGCCAACACTGTCTTAAATAGGAGAATCTCTGCTGTAATTTCGCTGAATTTTCTAGTTAACAAGTTTCTACACATTTTCTTGCATCCCCCTCTCCATTTATTCTCTAGTTGCCACCTCTGGCAGTAGGTTCTGCATTGAAGAAGGAGAGAGAAACACCGTCTAGTACATATTCTCTCCAGAGAAAATGGTTCTCTTTTTGGATTTTATGTTTTAAGAATTTCTTGTATTTTTTTAATCCACATATTTCTAAAGATCTTACTTTAGGGAGGAAATCCTCACAGACTAATTGTATAGAGTGATGCTCACATGTTTTTATTTTGAGTTTTTATTGGAACTTTTGTCCCAGTAGACAATAATTTTAACTGAATAGGCCTTTTATCCAGTTATCTCTGCAGATAAAGCTTACAGTCTGTGTCGGTGTGACGGCCCTCACGACGCTCATGACCCTCACAGAGCCAACAGCCTTACTGTTGGAGACACAGTGGGATAGGGGAAGCTCACACAGGCATTTTTGGAGGTGATAATTGTTGCCTGCTGCTTGTCATTTGTGCCCATTTAAACCTGAACAGTTGTGTTCACAACAGAAAGACCTGGGTTTTGGATGTTAGAATGGGGTTTGATAAAAACCTGGAAGTCAGCAAAGATGTGGAGACATAGAAAGGAGGCAGTTCTCTTAAAACTTTGTAAATTTAAATTAGCAATTTTTATCACTGAGAGGAAAGTGTGATTCTACACACAGTGTCGGAACTGTTCATTGGGTAGTAGCCCATACTCCAGAATGCTTTTAATTTGTATAAATCAGCAGATTTTTTTGTTGGAAAAATGTTGTTTCTGTCTGGCCACTCAAGTTGCAGTTTTTGCATTAGACGGCAGCAGATGACAAACAGCCTGGGTCGGAGGCGGAATTCTGGCCAGGAGCCCGGGAGAGGTACAGAGTAACTGAAAGGCTAATAGACATATGTGACTGAAAGATGCCCAGATGCAGACAGCTGTTGGTCTGTTGGAACTCTGGCCTCATACTCAGGGGAGCAAGATGCTGGAAGCTGTGCTGGGATCACCAAATCCAGACATTTGTGACTTAGTAAAATGGAGACAAAATAGTCTCTCTCGTGGTAGTTGCGCTCCTGTTTCTTATCCACTCTTCCAGACCAATTGAGGTTGTTCTGGAAACACCAGAGGCTTCTCGCCGGTTTGGGTTGGTCCTTTGGAGCTCTGTACGAGGTGGGACAGGATGCAGATCGGCCTGGCACAGAAAGGCCCCCCTCTAGGGGAGTGGCAAGGGGCCCGCCTTTTCAGTCACAGCGCCTTTTTAAGTCTGCACTTGAGTCTTGGCATCACTAGCATCCTCTTAGTATGTGAAAAACTATAATATTACACATATTTTTTCAAGAATTCTATCTTGTGTAAAATCATGGTGTGGTATATTAAAGGCAGAGAAAGTTATTTCATTGTAACCTTCATCTGTGCTTTGAGAGTGCTAATTTAATTCACGAAATATATGATTCACAAAAAAGTATATATATAGTAGCTAGGATCGTTTATGCTCTAAAGAGTTTAAGAAATTATTTTTTGGCACTTTTAGCAAATTTTGAAGGAACCCAAAATGGCTGCTTCAATTCTGAATCCCTATGTAAAGCGTTCCATTAAAGTGAAAAGCCTGAATGACATGGCTGCAAAAGAGAAGTTTTCTCCCCTCACGTCCAACCTGATCAGTAAGTATTAGATCTTTTTCACTGAAGTCTCTGAAAACTGCGCTGCTAGAAATGTCGCCCATGGACCCAGAGCATGAGCATCACCTGCCTTTTGGCGGTGAAGAATCTTGGGGCTCACCCTGACCTGCTTATTCAGAATCTGCATATTCACTGGCTCCCCAAGTGAATTGTTTGTGTGTTAAAGTTTGAAGAGCACTGTCTAAAGATTCCAGGATGTCCAAATGTCTGATCACAGAGTCAGTTTCAGTCCACGGAGGCAACCAATGTGATTCGTGCCAAGAAAATGGTTCGTAGCCAGTGGCTGTCCCTCTGTTCTTAAAGGCATTTGCATTCTTTGGTACATTTGGATTGCTTTTCAAATCCCATGGTCAACTGAGAATACAAGTTCCAAAGAAAATGTATTCATGTCATCATTTTTGAATATAGACAATATGTTAATTTGGGGTTTGTATCCAAACGTTGGAATCTTTGAGATAATTATGAAAAGCAGATTGGAAGCTGTGATCAAGAAATCTGTTGCAGATCTGTCTAAGATACACCCCCCTTAACTGATTTAAATGCTTGTTGGTGTAGTCTTTTAAAAAACATTGACTATACTTTTTAAATGACAAGTTGTATCTTCTCCATTCACATTCTTAAGGATATTGAATTACTGTTTTAAGGCCACAAATCTAAGTTTTCTTTTAAGGTGAATCTGACACCTCATGAATAACTCATATTAAGTGAGTTTCACGTTACTGAAACATCTTCACTTTCCCAGATTTGCTCGCTGAAAATGGTCGCTTGAATAATGCCCCTGGAGTCGTTTCTGCCTTTTCCACCATGATGAGCGTCCACCGAGGAGAAGTACCTTGCTCCGTTACCACTGCATCTGTAAGTACAGGGTTGTTGCTGCTGCATTCACCATGGCATTTCATGGCATCACATTTTGCAGAACAAACAAACAAACAAACAAAAACAAGCTAAAATCAAGAAATTAGGAAAGGCGACTGTCACTTTGTTCTCATAGCAGCTTCTGTAGACCTCTGCTTTGGAAGGCCAAGTGCATCATCTTACAGCGCTTCCCTGACCAGCGACTTAGTCGTAATGACTGTGGGCTGGGTTAAAATGTGTCAGGGAACAGTGGTTAATGTTCCATTACAGGTTTGCGTTACGTCATAAGTACTATATTTTGTAGTTGACTGAGACCACAGCTTGCAGTCTTTGGTGGTGGTGAAGGGTAGTATGGATAGGCCCTTCGCCAAGGCCTTTCAAGCTCGGCAACTTGCTGGACTGGGCTGTCACCACTTAGGGAAACCTACCGTGTGCTGGGTACTTAGTAAGTTCTTATTTTATGTGATGTCAGAGACCCATGTGAAGTAGGAGTATCATTGTCTTTATATTACAGATGAATACAGGGGAATCATTTGCCCTAGGTCACAAAAGGTGAAACTAGGATTTGAGCAGTCTATGCTCATTAAGCGACAATCCTCAGAATTTTATTCTTAAATACGTCTTTTCGTCCTCCTGTAGTTCGGTCAGTTTAGGAAAACAGTCTGTGGGGCTTAATTACAGTAGAACATGGTGAATTTATTTGGGATCTGCAGCACCTGGCCTCCTCTAGACTAACATTTCTAGTGTCTAAAAGATGCTGTACCTCTTCTCCAAAAGAGCACAGCTTCAGAGACGTTTTATTTAGCACCTACCTCGCTGAGCATCATCACAGCTCGGGCATTTGCCAGCGCCCACTGTGACTGCACCAGTTCTCCATGACAGCAGAGTGCCGATGGCCACGCTGTCACAAGCACGGGTGCCGGTCGTTCTCCAGTGATTACAAGGACATGGTTTTTTTACAGGGTGCCTATTTTCGTAAAAGTTTTTAAAATCAGTACTAATGCTTTCGATGTTGAAACTCCTTAGTAAATGAGTTTCCACTGTTTTAAAAACATATATACCTTGATTAATGACCAAGGGCATAGACGTACGGCATAGTCCTCACTTGCTGCTGGGGCCTTAGGTGGGTTCTTAACCACGTGAACCTCAGTTCTCAAACATGTAAAATGGCAGCGAAGGCTGCTGGCATCTCAGGGTTGTCCAGATTAAAGGAAGTGGCGGGAGCAAAGGTCTAGCACAGGCAGGACCGGGCCCTCAGTAGGCATCTGAATGGAAGGTGGGCACATAGAGTTCTCTAGCCTTCCAGGCTCAGCACATGTTCTGATTGAATGTTGATAAACTTACCACCCCTCCCCGCAAAAGACACTTAGAGTTTTGTAAAGGTGTAATTTTTTTCCTACCTTCAGCCTCGTGGACGAGTGGGTGGGGAGGTGGGTGTGTAGCAGGTGAAAGGCCTTTCCTCCAGCAGCCCCCTCCAGTCTCACCTAGCCAGGAGTAAGAGTTGGGACAAGAGGAGTCTGGACACGGAGCGCTCGCGCTGTGTGCACAGATTACCGAGCTGTGCTGCGTCCGCCCTGTGCACATTCCCTCGGGCTTTCAGTGACTGGGTGGCCTGCTGTGTGGGAGCTGGTGCCATGGATCTTAAAGATTACAGAGCCAGGGTAAACCGCAGCTTATCATCTAAGGAAGTAATAGGCATGCCCGCGGGGGCCACGTCCTCAGGGCTTTTCCCTGGTGGGGGTGGCATTTGTGCTTTAGTGAGCGAGTACCAGTGCGCTCCCCAGGTGTATGCTCCCCAGTGTCCTTGTGAGGCGACGGGACCTCTGCACACGCCCAGAACACCAGCACCAATGAGCTTGAGCCACTGCTGCAGGGCAGATCCCGATGGGTCCCCAGATGTTAACACAGGAGGTCACAGGCCTGTCTGGCCATGTGTGCCAGGGTATTGTTTTAAGATAAGACGTTTCCGTTTTACTTGATCTAGATTTAAAAAATGGTTTTGTCTCTTTTTAGCCTTTGGATGAAGCAACTCTTTCTGAATTAAAAACAGTGCTCAAGGGCTTCCTCAGTAAAAACCAGATACTGAACTTGGAAGTTAAGGTAGGATTTTAATTATGTTTGGTATGTTTCCTCAGGTCAATTTGAAATGCCTATGGATAATGAAAAATTAGGTCTCATTGTCTACTTAAATTTGCCTGTGGTGGAAATTTTATATTTTCAGTTTAAATGATTACTGATTGCATTCACAATTTGACTTCTGCCTTTTTCTAGATGTAATTATAATGTCTTAAATTTATGTAGCACACAGACATTTCAGAGCACTTCTGATTAGTGAAATGTAAATGTTCTCATATGTCCACCCTATTTTCTTTCCTAGATCGATCCATCAATCATGGGTGGGATGATTGTTCGTATTGGAGAGAAATATGTTGATATGTCTGCAAAAACCAAGATTCAGAAGCTGAGCAGGGTTATGCGGGAGGTTTTCTGAAAGTCTTGATTTTCTGTCAGTGAAAATTCCGAAACCTGGAGCAACAATAAAATGCTTCCTGAACAGAACATATTATGTTTACTTTCTTTAAAAGCAGAAATACAGGGAGCCTTATTTTTATATCTTTCTTTCAGTATCCCCTTAGTTTAAAGGCCCTTTGGCTAGAGAATCTAGTGAGTTAGATTAGTCTTAGGAATTTATGAAAGCTTGTGTTCATTATGAAAATAGTTAACATTTATTAAGCTTCATTTTATGCCAGGCATCATTAAGTACTTAATGTATGTAACTTCATTTCTTGGGCTCCAAACCCAGAGCCTGAGGAAGGGCTGAGCCCTGAGCCTGTAGGGGAAGTTAAGGTACCAGGGAACCAGGCCAACCATTGTCATCTTAGAGTTTCAACTGTTGGTGGCCATCTCCAGTCAAAGATACTAGAAAGACCTCTCCAAGCCCCGGGACCCACACTGGCCAGACATGGCCAGCTGCTCTACGGTCTGCTGCTTCGTGTGCTTGCTGCTTGCAGCTTCTGCAATGTCTGCTCCAACCCCAGTTGCCGTGCGCTTACGGACCGGTGTCAGCCAGGCACCATGGGTCTGCTTAAAGTGCTGGGAACAGCTGGTACGTGCTCATCTGATTATTCTAACAAGGATTTCTGTCATGTGCGTTTTGACTTGTTTTGAGCCCAAAGTGATTTGTCTTACAATCCTGCTCTCCATATTATCCTAGTAAGTATAAAGACAGTCGTATTTTCTATAAAGGCTTTCACAGAGATTCTGGCCAGAAAAATGTCTCCATTCTAGAGTCTAGAAAACCTGAAAGCAGTTATTCTGCTAATGTGTTCATCCCCTCAACCCCACGAGGGCAGAGGTCAGGGCAGAGCTGTGCATGTAGCCAAGAGGGCAGCAGAACAGCATGTTCCTCACCAGCTGTCACAGCCCCTGTGAACGTCTTCTGAACCAGGGAGCGGCCAGGGCCATCAGCCCAGAACAGAGAGGGTTCTCTCCCTGCTGCTGTTGCAGAGGAGGGAACCCTGACAGCTAGAAGGCGCTGCTCTTTGGCCAAAGTGCCAGTTAAAGCCCTTCCAGCAACCAGCACGCTGGGCAAATGTGAGCGTAGTAGGAGCCAAACACAAAGGAAATAAGCCTTTTTGCTTCTCGTAATTAGTTACCCCAAAATGTGTCTTCCAGCTGGACTGGAACCTTTGCGGCCACAGTGAATGCATTACTTTGCTTGGATAGTCACCTCCCAGGATAGGGTTGTCGTGGAAAGTAAGACCAACTCCACAAAATGCATTCACCGATTCGAGTGCCCGGTATGAGCCAGGCACTGCAGTTTTCACGGTCTCCACGCCACCGGGAGTTTGCATAAATGGATGTGACATGCTATCTGTTCCAGCCGGGACAGCAAGCATGGCGGTTAAGACCATGTCTCGGAGCCATCCGGGGGGTGCATGTGCAGGCCCCCGCTGCTCCGCCCTATGACGCATCCCACCATCAGGCCTGGGGCTCCTCCCCTGTAGATGGAAGTGACAATGCCACTTTCAGATTATCTGTGAGTGACGCCGGATTCCGAAGGGAGTACAGGGCCTCACAGATGGAAAGATGTCCGTGAGTGGTGCTGATTCTGGCTCGACCTCCAACTTCTCTGAGCCATCTGACCCCAAAGATTGATTGATTAAACAGCACCTGCCACAGAAGTCACTCGATAAATTCCACCTAGTTGTCCCTGCCAGAATCTCCTGTCTTCAAGGGCTTGTTCTGAACTGGTCCCTAGGAGGTTGTTAGGACAACTTCTGCTCCATCAGTCCTCCGGGGAAGCCTCTCCCTAGTAAAATGCCCTTGACTCTGACGGAACAGCCCCTAATCATAGGATGCTCTGCAGCTTTCAGGGCTGGTTCATGTATAGGTTCAGAACCTTGTAATACAGGTGGGGCAGATATCACTCCACTTTACAAATGAGGCAGGAGGTTGAGGGCCCTAGAGATTGCTCCAGATCACATGCATGGACAGCTGGTGGGGCAGGTCCTGGAGCCCGGGTCTCTCCCCGTTTTGTGGTGGTTCCACCATGTCACTGACCACTCTCTGGCACGTGATCTCCCCATCACTGGAGCCAACAAAGCTAATCTTAGGTGAGTCCCTGCGCTCCTTCTCACTTTGCCCCTAAGAGGTCCCCTACTCACGTGTTAACCCCAGCCAGGTCTCCCGACATTCTCTAGGCCTTCTAGAGAAAATAAGAGTTCTCGAGACAACAGCTGTCTCGGGAACTTATTCCTTGATCACCCTCCAAGTGTTCCCTTCCCAGAGCTACCTCTGGGCGGGCAAGGGCAGGACAACCGCGGCTAGGAAGTCCTGCAGGGCGACGAGTGGCCCAGGGCTGTTCCCTGCGCCCTGGTGCTGGGACCACCGTGCCTTCCATCTGACGTGACCTTGCCCTCTGGCTGCCATGCTCAGCTGAAACAGTGACTTCCTCCTGGCAAACCAGCTACATAATCACCTAACACGACAACTGACAGAGATACCACTCAGGGGACTCAGTACCTTCCCAGGACCAAGGAATGCCCAGACTGCTGCTTGGCCCCAGTATCCAGTCACCTGGCTTTACTGAGCATAGGGCTACCCAGCTGGAAACTACATTTCCCAGCCTCTCTTGCAGTACCTGATCATGGGACTAAGTTCCAGCAGCTGGAAGAAGAGAGGAAACTGTGCTTTGGCCTTCCGGGATTGACCTCACAAGGAATGGCATGCAGTCCTCGGCCAGCACCCCCCTTCCTTCTGGCTGGATGCAAACGAGATGGTCGGAGCTGGAGCAGCCACACTCCAAGGTAAAAGGCAAGTGATTTCAAAGGCAGAGCCACCGTGCCAGGCCTGACCGCAGACCTCTGGGCTGTTAACATGAGGGAGAAATAAACCTCTCATCAAAGCCATGGGATGTCGGGTCTCAAAGTCTTGGCAGCTGAGTCTGTAACCTAACCAGTACTCCAGGTCCCCAAGACTCATCTGCCTTCCTCCCAGCTCGCCTCTCGACCACAGGGAGGCCCACACTGCACTCGGCAGGATGTCACACACGCTAAATCACGATAAAACCACCAGCTTCTAACACATGTCAGCTGATGGACCAATTATCGTTGGGGAAACCCTCGTGCTATGATACTGACCAAGTCCTTCAGATTCAAATTCAACAAACTTCCTGTTGATTAGCCACATAATAATGGGGGAAATCATGAAATGTTTCAAACAGTGCCTTAGGTGGTCATCAGGGATGAACTCAGAGGTCTGCGTACAGTGATATTCTTCATAGCACTTTTTTACCAGTGTGAAATTTTAAAGCAACCTAAACATGTAACCATTCGGGATTGTTTAGGTAAATTAGGGTGAACTAGGATACAGTCAGACAATGAGATACTATGCAGTCCTTAAAAATCAAGTTGTAGAAGTCTGATTTTAAAGAAAGTAATCAAAACATAAGTGAGATGATTATCAATTATGTAATCGAATAGTGTCTTCATATGAGAAGTGCTCACTGCATATTAGCTCTTAGTGCAGTAGCATTTGAAATGCACACGCACACACAAGCAAAAAAATCACAGGAATGATGTGCACCAAAATGTTAACATGTATTTTTGTGTGAAAGAAAATCTCTATTAAGTGATTTAATTTCCTTTGTATTTTTCTGTGCTTGCTGAATTGTCTGTATTAACAACATTACTTCTGTAATTAGAAGAGAAACAACTATTTCTAGAATAAAATATTGCCTTGATTATGCCGGCTATTAGGTATTCGACAGATTTTATACCAGTGAGTCTTTCAACCCACCAAACTGTGCCAGAGGGACCTTGCCAATCTCAGAGAAAAGTAGGCATAATTTGGGAAAGTAATTTATTTTTCTTTGCTTTTAATGACATTTAATTTATTTTTAAAACTTAAACAACCGAGAAAAGGGCATAAATTTTTATGTTTATCAAAACTGGGGCCTACTGATTTAAAAAGGCAAAGATGTGTTGCTTTAGAGAGTGTGTGTGTGTATAAATTCAACTAGTGTCCAAGCCAACCAGAGAATTTAAAGGACTTGACCATATTTAGAGAAATCGGTGATGAGATAAGGAGAAATTAACCTTAAAACCAGAACAGAAGACAATGCTATAAGTTATCCACAGAAATTGAGGTAACAATAATATTCAATGTTGGGGTTGCTAGTGGTGCCCAGAGTTCAAAGTCAAAGTTCTAAACAGGTTGAGTTGTTTGTGTTGGAAACTTCTTCATGAAGAGCCAGAAAAATCCTTTTGCATATCTTTATAACACAATCCTAGCTTTTTGCGTCCCACTGCCCCTGGCACAACACAGAACTTTTCAAATTCTCAGAGGTACCTAGAACAGGGAACTCAATTTCTGCTTGGTGCTACTGTTTGTCTAAAGAAGGCATAGCAGAGGTGAAAGGGTTGTTGGTTTGGTTTTTTAAAGTTTACTTTTGCATAATTTTCCTTCCACAACTACTGCCTTATCTGTGGGAGAAGGAAACACACAGGAAGAGATGCCATTTTGCAGGGCTGTTCACTTCCTGTTGGCTCAGAAGGGAGGTAGGGCAAGAAGAACCCAAAATAATCCACTGTGACAGGGTTGGCTTCTCTCATTTTATTCATGAGCTATGTGAATTTAAACCGTACAGGTCCAAATGACTGAAGAGTTGTTTGTTTGGAAGAGATTGTTTTGTTTTGTTTTTTAGTTTAAGATACACAGGAATAGCAATCTGTACTGATGTCACTACTGGATTAAAGAAAGAAAAAAAGAAAAAAATACAGTTACCATAATCTGAATCGGTAAAATTTAACATTTCATACATAATAAGGTGCCAAAGAAACACTCAAACAGCAAAACTAACCTTAGCTTCTCTTAAACAAACAAACAAAAAAAAAGAAGCCTAATGTTTGGGCCCCGCTTCATCAAACCTTAGACAAATACATAATTCTACAATTTGTAATAGTGTCTAGTAATTTTTAGAATTCCATTGACATTACATATCAGACAATATAGTCTCCCTTTTATGGAAAATTAAACAGTACCGTTATTTGGCAACAGAAGTATATTACAATCAACAGGACTCCATCCTCTCTGGGCAGGGCTGTGAGGAGAACAATACACCACCAGCACTGTGACCCGTTTGTCACTGGAAACACAAGGGACTCTTGTCAGGATCGATACATTCTCTTCCAAACAGGCAAAGCCTAACTGGAGTGGCTTGTAAGGGGTGCTGGAGAGGAGTCCCATATGCTTCTGGCTTTTCTTGTCCCCAGACTTTTTTGAAACAACCAGGGCCCAGGGGGTAGTTGACTGGCTGACTCATTCCTGCTCACAGCCAAGAGGGCACGGTGCTAAGGAAGAAGGCCCCGCCCTATCCTGGGCGGGTGGACCAGGCTCAGCTAGTCCAGCTGGCTGGCCCAAGATGGCCTTCCCAGGCTACGCTCAAACAAGGAGATCTCTAAACAGCTCCATCTTTGGGAATAAAGTCAGCTACATCCACATGGACAGTTCCAGTTCCTTGAGGTGATCTGCAGATTACTTGTATGACAGCACATACCAGGAAGCTTCTGGAAATCACAGCTCCCCACACCCCTGAGGTCCAGGAAATCACTGGACTCCAGCATTCGCCAATATCAGGCCTATCAAAAAGGGACTTGGCAGCATTAAGAAGCAAACAGCTTGTGGAAAGAAATGTTGAAAACCTAACGCTCACACTCCCGTATGTCCTTTCAAGCCACCGGCCCTAAACTTTCCACAAACAGTGATCCACGTGTAATGCCCCCATGTCACCAGAAACTGGCTATTTTCACTGCTGCATTGTTTCCAGCCAACTAGGAGAGGCTGGGCCCCAGGTTACTACCTTCTGAAATGACTTTCAAATGCATCTCTCAGGGTTTTAGACATTGACTTTCGTGGGGTTTTGCATTCCATCCCTCCCTAGGTGGCCTACAGGGACATTTCTGATGGCCATGTGTAGGAGGTCCGTGCTCTGGAAACAGCCTGGACTTCCAACCCTTTTCTGGGAGGGGGAGGTGGCCTTTTGCCCCTGGGATCCCCATCAGGGACCTGGGCATCCAAGAGGCTGCTCTGTGCTGAAGACAGGGAAGATACTCCAGGAAAATTCATTGAAAATGCAGACACCAAAGGGATATATTGATCTATCCAGAAAGAAGGGTAAAAGGTGACCCTGAAGTCAGATTAGCCAAGTAATCTGATTACGCATTTTCTACTCCTGGAATAGGTTTTTAATTTTTTTTCTATAGTTTTATGCACTTAAATTAGATACCTAAAATACTCTCATATACATACAGAAAAATAATCTCTCAATGACAAATCACATTTTACGATAACAAGTTAAATATTTTTGACTACAGAATCTGTTAGTTTTTGCAACGTTTAACAGCATAGCCTCTTACGTGCCATATATACATTTGGTCATTGACATTCCCATAAACATACAGCAGAGATTTCATAACATTTAAAGAGCACAACTTTTTCATTTTATGTAGTGGAATTCTGTATTTTTCTTAGCTGGAAACTGCATAAAATGCAGGAAACCAGAGCTGAGGGCTAATTAGCATATACAGGTCACTTCTGTTGCAGACAGCTCATCTGTATACATGTATTTACATATATGTTGACCACCAGTAGATGTGAGGGTCCAGAGCTAATGTAGCTAAGGCAAGATAACGAGAATTACATGATTGCCAACTTCTCTATCTACGGGCTATGAAGGGGTAAGAAGAAGGGGCCAGGGAGCTATAGACTCCAGCTGGCTGGAACTTCAGACGACAAGATCTGAAGTTATTTCACAGTTCAAAGACACTTGGGCTGTTGGTAATGTATGTTTTAGATGCATGTGTAAAAATAAACATCACTACCAAAGATCTTGCTTCAGTGAATATTTAGCAGACGACATTTTAAGAATGTTTTGTAAAATATACATCAAAATGTTCATTCATGGAAACGAATTCTGACACAATATTCATTAAATGCCTCTAGAAAACACTTTCTGAGCTGTCAGTAGCTTGAAAGATTGTGTCACACGTAGAAACAAAGCTATGATTTGCTACTTCGTCCAAAGCGATGCAAATCCACATGAGATGAATTTGCAATTTTTTGTTCAACTTTCTGTCGACTTTTCTATGTAAAAACTTTATCATCCCAGACAGAATCGAGAAACATAGAAAGGATTATTGCTCTGTGTGTGCAGAAATGAGACTTATCAGCAAAGAGCAAGCAGAACTGCCAAGGTTTGGGAGCATCCATCCCAGGGCAAAGAAAAAGCTTGTGAAAGAGAGTGACAAGCACAGGACAGGACGATCGACTCCACGGTCGGCTGCCTGGAGCAGCTGTGGTCTTCTAGAACTTGAGGCTACTCTCACAGTCGTTCTTTCTCCTGACATCACCCTACTCAAGAGCCACAGGCGGGAGGTGACTGCCTCTCAGAAGCAGGTGCCCCAGACATCTGCGGACCATGTGGCCCAGCCAGGGAGGGCGGCAGCTGGCTCCACACACTCTCTGCAGGGAGTGGCGGTGGAGAAACGAGCATTCGGCCCCTTGGGAAGCAGCACTGAGTCCTTCCCCGTTCCTTGGATGGTCACTTTAAAGGCGGAGGCTGGAAAAGCCTCTCTGTCCAACCAGGAAAAGCCGGGGGGTCGGGGGGAAGGGAACCCAGTGGGTGACTAAAGACCAAAAGGAAGGGTTTTATTTCAGAT
>NW_011888895.1:3137004-3143465 GCF_000151845.1 Pteropus vampyrus
GTTTTCCATGCTTATCAGGAATAGATTCCGGCTCCTAAAGATGTCAGGTTATGGACCTTAGTCGAGCCTGATGACCTACCAACAGACCCGGATCTGATATAATGCAGGTGACAAAACGAAATGGGAGTTCTAGAACTTTCCTTTCCTCTAGCCCAAATAAATATTCCAACTCCATTTACACAATACTCAGTGGATTCACAAAACATGGCTCAGGGCACTGCCCGTGAGTATGGAGGAGCCCCCAGGCATTTCAGCACCCCAGGGTGCAAAGAGGAAGAGGTGCTGCTTTTACCAAATACCTCTCAGGGTGCCTCAGGCCACAGCATCTAAGTCACCATTTACTGAGTCACCATTTCTGGTGCCACCAACTCCGCTTCTGCCTGGTAGGGGCTGAAGCTCCCAAACCTATAAGCAGAATGAGAGCATCCAGGCCCATTTATTTTCCCGGCCTGACTTTCTGGCATAGGAGGCTCCAAACTTGTGAAGCGAGTACATCCAGAGCAAGCAGACCCGCGGCCACCCTCGAGCTCACCTCTAGCCCTGCCACCTCTAACGCATGCAGGTGTCCATTTCAAAGTGCTAGTGTCTGCTGTAACGCTCATCTCCAACCCCAAAAGAGAAGGGAGCCAAAATAAATAAAATTAAATAAAACAAATAAAATAATAAAACAAAGAAACAAAAGATAAGAAAGGAAAGGAAAACCTGCTTGCCGTTTCGAACAGAAATCCCTAAAATTGCTACATATCCCCAACAAATTTTCTTCTTGAACAAAAAAGGCCCAACCAAACAGAAAAAAAAATTATATGAAATAGACAGAGAGAAATCTCCTCACACAAGGTATTGACAAACTTTAAAATATACTCCAAGATTGCCACCATGCACATAAAATCGGGAGCACCTCATCCACTCCCCCTCGTTCTCCGGCCCCATCAGATCTGGAATGTTGCCCCTCTGTATGGTCGGTGGCTTTACGCCTGCCCCAGCCAGGACCTGGAGAGGTGACCCACCCACCCAGCTTTGGACAGCAGGCCTCCAATCACCCTTCCCTGGTGGCTGCAGCACCTAATCCCCCCGACCTCACTCCCACCGCAGAGGACACCTGGGGTTTGGGTGCCAGGTCACCAAGACAGGACACAGTGCTCCTTTTCTGATGGGTAAGCCGGAAATTAAGTTCACTACTACTCAACCAGATAAAATCAGTTACTTTTGAATACTTAGGTCATGCTTAAGTTGCTCAAAAATCAAAGAAGAAAAAAAATGCCCTTTTAAACATTAATGTTCTTTGGGAGAACAGCTCTGTCCTCCGCCTTCAGAGGACAGGGCCGTGTCATCCAAGCAGTCCAACAGGGAAGCCCGGCCCAGCTTCTCGAGCGTCCCTAGCGACCCTAGCCTAGAAGGCCCCCTCTTTTCCATGTCAGGCCAGCCCTGGATCTGAATGAATCACATCTCCCAGGCTCTCGTGGTCAGAGCGGACATGGTTCCAATAGATGATCCTTCCTATCTGTGTGCCAGGGGAGACAATATCAGCCAGAAACCCTGCCCCAGAGGGACTGGAATATGGATTGTCCCTTCAGAGTTGCTGGTCCACAAAGCCCCAGTTCCAGGGCCCCTGTCCTCAGGACACAGCCCGGCGAGCAGCAAAGCCCCTTGTTGGGCTAGGAGGTCAAGGTGGCTCAGAGAAGAGAGAAGACAGCAGGGCTTCAGAGGGCTAGGCTCAGAATGCCCGGATGCAGAGGCCTAGAGAAACCCCGTGTTGAGAACGCAACGAGCTAGGTGACGGATTGCTTATTGGCAAGGGACATTTCATCTCCATGACACTTAGTCCAGGAAGCCAGCAGGTGAAAGCGAAGGGGCAGAGGTCAGAGAGTCTGAGACATCACCCGCCTTCTTCTACCCCCAACACAAGTCATGAGTCACATCTGGATCGGAGGGCCAGCCTAACTCATCCAGAAAGATGACCGGTTGGTTGCATTACCGGTTACGTTGCCGGTTATACCAGCGAGTGTGGGACACCAGCCCAGACTTGCTATTCCGGAGGAGCCTCTCAGGGATGCGCGCTGTCGTCGCCTGGGAGAAAAAGACTCACCTATTGCTTTCCATGCTGCATTAATTCTGATAATGGGACTCTGCAAGTGCGTGGACTTAAAAGGGTGACAGGACGTTTGTCACTGTGCACACCATATCCTACCTACGTGGACGGTGATGCCCGACATGGACACGAAAGTCAACACAGAGGGAGAACAGAAAGAAAGGCATTGCATGGTGACCTGACGCTGCTCCATCATACATGACATACTTGTGTTTCTACCATGAAGCATGTGCTTCGGAAACACACTGAACAAACTCTACTGGTTATAGAAATAGGAAAAGCATGAGTTGCACATCTATTTATAGATTTAATTTAAAACAGTTTCTTAACACCATCGAAAAAATAGAAACGCGAAGGATTTTAACCATGTTTTCTGCTGTGAAGTGGTAAACAAATGCATGCCTGGAGTTAAATGTGGTCTAAAATTGTGTTCAGTTGAAAGTGTCTAACTAAAGGGTACATCTGCTTGTTTCAAAAAATACTTATGTCTATTGTTCTTGATACAAAATTCTACACTATCTTCCATAAATAAATAATAAAGTGTTTTTTAAAAGTATGAAATGTAAACTTTGTTGCCCTTTCCAACACACACATTTTAAAAACTGCTTGAAACACGACAGGGCTCTCGCCTGAAACCGTGACGCTATGCGTAGAGCTCCCGGCTCTGCCACCACGCTGGTGCTGTCGTTCATAAAGCGCTGCTACAGCCCTAATTCATTCCTAAGGACCCACGATCCAAGAGAACATCACCTGACACACGAAAGCGAGACTCGGTGCCAAGGGCACACGCAAAGAACATTTCATGACCCAACAAATGGGGGTTCCGAGAACATTGACGTGCGAACGAAAAAGTGACTCACACTTTTCATTCGCAAATCAAGTTATTCGCTAGTTAACCAGCCTATCTCCCGGCATTTAAGTGGGGGCAGGGGGGCGTGGAATCAAAGAACTCAAACCAAACAGCTTGGCATGTGGCGTACACTCCCAACTGGCAGAGGCGTGTGGATTTCCATTACTGAGAGGCTGGCTGTGTGTGGCGGAGTGTGGCAAACAGTCTTAGGTCTTCCTCCCCAGGTTTGTGGGGCTGCATGTTCCCAGGGTCTCTCCCCCACCACGTGAGGGATTTCCTTCACATCTTTCCGGATTGTCGCTTTCTCTCTTCCTTTGCGGATGCCTTCGTAGGGGACGTACCAAAGACAGCTGCTGAGACTTCCCGGGACAGTCAGGATCTGGCACATTCAAGCAAGAACAGGCTCAGAGCTGGTCACCAGCAATGACTCTTGCCACCAAACATCACAGGACCTCTAAACCAAAAGAGAGTTTTCCAACTGGGCCAGCAACCAGGACCCAGGGACGTGATTAAGTAGCCTTCCAGGTGACCTGCAATGATCTGATTCAGCAGAGTAAAACTGTAGCTAACAAGCTTCCTTAACCATCTTCCAACTGTGCAGGAAATCAGAATCGAATCCCCTGATGGTAGCTCATGACAGTTTTCATCGACACCTATCGGTACACGGCATGGAAGGGACTAGAACGGCTCTAACGCACCTGCCAGCATCCTCCATGGACCAACTCTTCAAAGGGCTAGTGCAGCACCCGATCAGGAGACCATCTCCCGCGTGCTCAGACCCAGGGCAGCATTTCAAATAAGGTCTCAGTAGGGTAATGAGATTCCGAAGCATTGACGGGACCATCGTAATTTTTTCTAGACACACCAAGGACTAGGCATCGTGGGTCAAGGGTCCTACTGGGGGCTGGTGGAGGTAAGAAATAGGAGGGTTATATGAGTTCTCCGAAAATACAGATGTTCTATTTATAAATCTGTTTTTCAGTAACCAGGCCCAAGCCTCAGGCCCAGGGACGGGCCAGACTCCCAACCAAACCTAGCTGGGAGCTACCAGATTTCCAAGACCCTGGACACCATGATGAGACCTGTAGCGACGATAAAGGAAACAGTTTTGTTTCATCAAATGGGAAGTTGTTTGGGGTGGGGGGAGGATTGTCGAGAATTATTCCTAGAATCATTAAGGGGCCTGTCTTTGCTGTCCCGCTGCACCGGGGCTGAACACCAAATGGTGGTCTTGGAAAAGCAACACCATCTCCAGACGGCACCCGCCAGCCCGGGCTGGAACTCTGACGCACGCCCCCTACGGTTCGTCAAACAACTGAAGGTCCAGGCGGACCACGATCTCTCCCGTGGGGACCTCATGCAGCAGGAGACACTTGGTAACTGGACCTTTGGAACCCTGGTCCCTCTTGATGTCGGCCACACGGATCTCCGTCCGACCTAAAAAATCTGGAAGAAGAACAGACCGTGTTCAGGAGGAGGATTCCTGCTCTTCGAGCCATGTATAGGCGTGTGGGAAATTTCCCAGTGAGTTGTTAACTCTCTCCCATCTTAAAAAGAGCGTTAGGTCAGTTTGTAGGAATCCACAAACGACAGTGACAGAGCATAATTTTAAAATGGAGAGAAAAGTAAAGGACACCGGGTCACAGGAGCACACGCTGTGATGTCACACCCCTCTCAGAGAAGTCAAGGGTGGCAAGCGAGGCCTGGCCCTTATTTGCCCTGCTCTAAGAGCCGGAGAACACGTGCAGGAGAGGAGGCGACAGCGTGGGACGCGCACGCTTCCAGCAACACCTGCAGAACGACCTCAGCGCCACTGTGCATCGAATGTCGGGTGTCAGTATGAACATGGCTGTGACCGTGTTCGAAATTTTTTAGATGCTTTGCAAATGCACGATGGTGCTAAAGGGACCTCCGGACCATTAATTTCTTCGTTTATTCATTCGACAGTTATGTATTGGAATAGACCACGATCCAGGCCCTCCTGTACAGGAAACAGCTTCTTTCAAGGTTCCCGTGTAAAACCTGAGAATTGTTTCCGGCGGAAAGATAGATGTTCATTTCGCCCCCTATGTGCCTTTCATGGAAATAACCTCTGATGTAAGAACAACACCAGGATTTTCAACTTATATCCTAGCGCGGTTGCCTTGGTGTCCTGATATTTTATGATTTAAAAAAATTTAACCTCCAACCTTTCCTTATCAGAATAAAAATCGATGATGAGCCCGGCTGTGAGAGTCAGATTGTCCTGGCCATGATCTCACATTTAGCCAGCTTCGTGACTGTGTGCGGTCAAAAACCAGTAGCACCTGACTCACGAGGAGATAATGCATCTAAAAGCACTAAAAGACAAAAGCCACGTGGGGCAATTCAAGCACAGATCACGCTAGTGCTGGACCCTCAATCCTAGCATGGTGCTGTCTTCCTTTAAGTATAATTAAACTGAGTCTGTAATGTTTAAACTTCCTCTGATTTTCATTGGGTTGAGAAAGAGAGTTTTTTGGAATCATTGACCAGACCCACTCTTTTGGGGGCTCAAAGCAGAAAGTGGGTTGAAGGAATGATGCATCCATGACCATTCCATCCCTTTGGTTGACCAGAAATGTCACCCAAAGGACACCGACTGATTCTGCCACACTTGTTGTGGGCTAACGTTCTTCTCATTCACTGGCCAGTTTTATCCATTATCACCACTGGCTTTTGGCCAAGGGCTAATGGACTGCACTGAGTCACCTGCTTTGGAGAAGCACAGACCCTGGTCTTTACCAGGGGGAGCTGGACCGCTCTAGACCGACCATGCTTTGTCCACGTCCCTTGAAATGCCCTGAGCATCGGTGAAGGTTTCCTTTTAGGGGAGGCTGAGTCTTGTCTTATGCCCACCTCGTCTCCCTGGAGGGAAGCCCAAGCAATTCTCGCACCAAGTTTCCAGGTAGAAAATGTAGCCCGGCAAAAGGTAAGCGACAGGGAAGAAGGAAGGGCCCCTGGTGGGGCCACTCTACTCACCGTCTGGAGAGAACTGGTCCCTCTCAAACACGGTGATGCAGAGAACCTCTTGCTCCAGGTCCTTGATGAAGAACTGGCAGTTGGAATTCCACTTGGGGTTCAGCGTGTCCTGGATCGTCTTGGTGATGTGACACTGGGAGCCCATGGTCACCTCGCAGTACGGGTTACTCTTTCCTAGAGCGGACAGAGCCTGCTCGACCCCCGCCTGGCCACAGGCTCTTCGGGGCGTGGCGTGGCGGGGTCACAGCCACAGTGGGCCACTCTTCCCTCTATGCCCATTTTTACCCCCCTCCATTGCCATGCTTAATAAGTGGCATGAAATGGAGAAACCAGACCAAAACGGCCACAATTCAGCATCACACGGAAACTAAGAACAAATAATTACATGAGCAGGCTTCAACCCTCGGCCCTGCCTGTCTCCCTGCTTTTAGCCTTATTAGATTGTGTCACATCTACTGAGACATGGCGGCCACTCAATCTCTCTGAAAAGCAAAACGGCGGAAAGGATTTTTTTAAAAAAAA
>NW_011888895.1:3144530-3145077 GCF_000151845.1 Pteropus vampyrus
AAAGAAAAGGCAGAAAGGTGCCAAACAGAACTCAGGAAGAAGGCATCTGCTCTGTTCCCATGCCGTTTCCAGGATTCTGCTTTGTTCATTTGATTGTGAACAACAGAAGCTCGGGAAAGAAAGTCTGGTTTTATGTCACGTGGTGTTAATAATTATTCCTGCCGTGAATCGGAAAGGCATGAGTCACGTTTTTCTCGATGTGCTCAAGACCTGCATTGGTGTCTCGAGGGAAGAAAATCTATGATAAATGCTGTCCTAGAGGACGTGGGGGTGACAATCCCTCCCGCTCCCCTGTGGAAAAGCGTCACACATTTGCCTCACCCAGCAAGGCCAGAAGGACCTCCCTCACTAAACCGTCGAAGGGAAGAACGCGGACCATTTCCCGGATGGAGAAACCCTCTACAGGAAGGAGCAAACGCGCCCTGGGGCAGCGTTCTGGCGTGGCGTTTGCTCCTTCGTTTTTCAGAGAACCATGTGTACACAAGAACTTTGGCCAGTTTTCTTGCTTGGCACGAACGCTCTTTGGAATGTTGGCCTTGGGTCAAGT
>NW_011888895.1:3145887-3153115 GCF_000151845.1 Pteropus vampyrus
GTTTCTATCAACTCTCATATACTGCAAATTAGAAATATCGCTTCCACCTGTCCTCCCACCCCCATTTTGCAGGTATTTTTCTAAGTCCCTCAAAATAAGAACTGGTCTGCTTCTCCCACAGCAAACCCTAATCCGCAAACAGCTTTACCTCCAAGCAATTCCTCCAAAGATTTTCATATAAAGTCGCTATTGGCAAGCTACGTATGTACATTGTTCTTTTTCCCAAAATAAAGCTGACGGCTGCTTCAGAGAAAACTCATTTGTAAGAACACCCCCACAGACACGAACTTAGAGAAACAACACCCCATGACGTGAAGACACACAAACACAGACATGCATGTTGGAGCAGACCCAATAAATAGCTTAGGAGAATCCCCCACACGTGGACTGTTTACACTGGCTATAGCCGTAAAAGGCGAGTCGCAGATGTTTCAAGCTGCCTTGAGAAGTTTGGAGGGGAATCTGGGAATGTTTGGAAGGTGGGCTTTTCCTCCCGACCTTTCCCACGCCCACCTCATCCATACACTTGACCTTGAGCCCCACCAGGGCTCAAAGAGTGTCTTCGTCTTATCTGGGGGACCCATAGCGGCCGTTTGGCAACCAACAGATGTTTTATCAATCGAATGGAGTATTGTTTCTTTTCTGATGATACAGGCATACCTCAGAGATGTTACAGGTTAAGTTCCAGACCACTCCAATAAAGCACGTAACGAAAAAAAGCAAGTCATAATCTTTTTGCTGGTGGAGGGTCCTGCCTTCAATTTGTATAAAACACATCTATGAAGTGCCGTAAAGTGAAGCACAATAAAACGAGGTATGCTCCTCCTGCAACTGCACCCTAAATCCTGGCTCACCCCCTTCATCCCCTCCTCCACACACAGCCGCAAAACCCTGCGAGCAGTCTGACTCCTTCTGGAAATGCTCTCCTCGCCCCCACGCATCAACCCTGATTTGCAGTGTAGAGTCAACTTACTGTTTTGTACATTTTATACTGCAGGTTAGATTTGGGGCTGAAGACTTTGTCGGTGCCGGAAGAGCCCAGGGGCTTTATAATTTGGGTCAGCAGGAGGAAGTCGTTGAAGAGGAAGCCGTACAGCTCCTTGTTGCTCTTGGCCTTGTAGAGTTTCCCACTGTGCAGAAACTTGCGTGGCCCCAAGCAATTGGTCACTGAATTGAACACAAGTTGCTGAGAAAAAGAACAAACAAAGAAGACACGATGACGTCAGGTCATGCTCTGATTTTGATCTGTCTGCGTCTGGAAGCACGGGCTCCATCAGAACCTGGGGCCAGGCCCCAGCAGGCCTGGAGCTGAGGCTCAAGTCAAGGGCTGCCTTGAAGACTTCAGACAGTGCCTTTGGAGCTCAGAAGTCAGTCAAAGACATGGTTCTGAGGTTCTGGGTATCAAGATGAGTCTCGGTTATGATTCCTAAGGCTTTTCCCCTAGGTGTTTGTTAGTGTTTTGGGGTGATTGGTATTCTTCTCCCTTTTATTTACAGGGGAAATTGGGTGACAGGAAGAAAATACTCAGCTCTCAACTACCACCACGAGCATGCGCTGTGTGCAGGGTGGCCCGCCAGGGTGCGAACCGGCTCCAATGACGGCCCCGCACAGGTTCAAACCGTCTTTCGAACTTCAGGAAAGCCGAATTCCACAGGGCAAATGCTGCTCTCTAAAGCACAGTTGGGGTCCAGGCACCTAGTATGTGGGTGCCTGCAAGACTCAATGGTGCTGAGCGATGCCTCAAAACAGAATAGACACCGTGTTTGTGCACGTTAGACCTCACCCAACTCCCTGGTCCTGAAGACATGAGGAAGAAAGCCCTCCCCCGCCACTGCCCCAACCGGGGAGACAGCCCCGGGTGCTAAAATGCGGCTCCGTCATCCCACTGGGCTCTATCATCTCACACTCTATCGTCCTCCTTGGCTCTACCATCTCATGTGAGCATTTTCTGAAGGGGCAGAGGGAGACTGAGGCAGACACAACCTCATGAAGACCCTCCTTTTTTTTTTTTTTTGACAGCAGGAAGATACAGAGGGCAAGTCCACAGCTATGACCAGGCAGCGATATGATCAAAGCAGGTGTCACGGTCCCCCACTTGCCCACATTCAGGCCCCTGGGAGATGATCTGTCCAGCAGCTTTCAAGGCCAAGGATCTCGCCAGAGATGCAAACTCTACAGACCTCCCTGGGGACAGTATTTGTGAGGAGGTGATGGGGTTCCCGACATGCATCTCCCAAGAGGTGCTGGAGGCCACCTGTCTGGGAGAATCAGCAGTGCCTCTGTGACCACAGAACTACAGGCATCAAGGAAGAGTGGTCACTCTGCCTCGATGTCTGATATAAGAAGAAAGGTCTCTAACCTCCCCCTGAGGCTCTGAGGAGCCCAAAGGACTAAGGGTAACACCCCAGCTGAAACCTTCATCTCTCTGCATGCAGAACAGGATCCTGGAGACCACGCTGGCCCCTTCTGCTTGCCAAGGGAGAGTTCAAGCCACCTGGGGACAATGAATCAGGAAAAGGCAACTTGGATCGCTTAGAGGCGATGTCGTTTATTCATACCCAAAGGTTAGGGCCTCTAACTGGCCAGGCTAACACTGAATCCACACAGATTGGGAACAGACAAGATCGCCAAAGACAGCATTTAGAAATGCAGTCACTGGTGTGGGCCCAGATCTGGCCCAGAAAACAGAAGCCAGGGTGGCCACCCCTTCCCGTGGCTGTGAACAAGGTACGGGCAAAACTAAAGTGACGAAAGACTGACCGATAAAGGACAATAGTCTATTTCGAAGAGGGTATATAAGCCACAAAAGGCAAATGACAGAGTTAGTTTCATTCTTAATATATTAAGATGAAAAGCCAGGCCTCGCCGAGTCCCCTTGTCTGCAGCCGTGACACTCAGGGAGGGGCCCTTTCCTAAGTGCACGTTGCTATGGTGGCCTTCCTGCCAGTGGAGCCGGTCAGGGCCACTGTCTTCAGGATCAAGCTCACACTCCTCGGAGTGATAGACAGGCCTTCCTCGCCCTGGCCTCGACTTGCCGTCAAGCCTGTCGCCTGCCGTGCTCCCTTCCTCACTCACGCCCTGCTCAGGCTGGCCCTTCACCAAAATGCTCTTCCCCTGGATTCTCTCCTGGAAGGATGTCTTCATCTTCCAACACCCAGCCAAGTGTCACCTTCTCCGAACTTCCCTGAATCCCTCCACGACTGTCCCTTCCACCCCATCACGTGTTCCCACAGCCCTTGGCGCCTAGTTCTTCCCATCATTTCTCAGATTTTGTTGTAAATATTGGTTTGACCCTTCCAAGATCGTAGGCTCCTTGAGAATCACATCTTATTGGTTTTCATGTCCTCAGTGTTTAGTGCTGAGCAATAGCATGTGGACAGGTGCTTAATAAATGGTTATTGAATGAATGAATGACCGAACAAATGAGTGAGCCAACCCACCACTGGAAGCCCCTAGATTGCATACAAACGCAGAACTCCAAAGTGGGAGCCCACACCTTTCACCTCGGTTTCCACAGGGCTATTTCTACAACTTTGCTTATCCCATACCTATGCTGAAGGCACACAGGAAGTGGGGCAGGGAGGGGCTGGTGGTGACTTTCTCAAGTAGTGAGTGACCGCCTCTGAAGCTGGTTAGAAGGAAGAAGCCACAGGGAGGGTCGGCGAGGGGCACACGTTCTGCTTGGGCACTTTGGTAAACGCTAGTGAGTGGTGTGCATGTACGTGTGTGCGCGTGCACACGTGTGTGTGTACAGAGGCAGAGAGAGGAAGAGCGAGCACGGGCAGGAAGAGTGGATGAACCTAAAGGAAAGGTGAATGACAAGAAGAGAAGACTAGAGAGACTTGTCTCTGGCAGTACGGTGGACTAGATACTCTGACTCAACCAGACGAAAATTTTAAAAAATGGAGTGAAATATAAAAATGCACTTTCTCAATGCAAGCAAGGTGGTTAAAGTAGAAATAATCGTAAGAGATTTACAGGGGCAAAAAATAAAATGAAAATGCAAACCCTAGGAAATAAACAAGCCCCAGAGCTGGCTTTGGCCCTGAGAGGCTCTCTTAAATCTGGTGACCTTGAGCTTCCACTACATGGGTTGCAAAAGACAGGAGATGAATCCAGGGCCCGTGGGAGGTGAGGGATCTCACGGGAGATCACAAAAAGCTGGACCCCAGAGGAAGAATGACAAGTAAACTCAAGCACAGAAGGAGCAAGAAAACTTGCTTGTTTTGGACGTTGGTGTAAGTGGAGGGGGAAAAAAAATGCCCCTGAGAATGTATAACCACAAGGCAGCTCTCATACAAGTTTACAACCATAATTCACACAACTAATGTGATTCCCCCCCAAACCCTCTAAATTTAATTCCTTTTAGGAGGAATGGAACTGCAGACCTCAAAGATCACACAGATAAAGTTCCAAGGAACATTGAGCTCCCAACCAAAAATAACAGTAAATATACAGAAACAGGCCTGTGTGGTGAGGGTGCCCGAAACGGCAGACGGAAGAGTGAGATCCGTCACCTCAGCCACTGGAACGATCAGGTTTGAAATACACAGGAGTATGTTTCACATGTGTTAGGAAATCAATGAGGAGCGTGGCCACTCGTGCAAGGAACGAGACACAGGAAGGAAACCAGCAGATGAGAGGAAATAAATAGAACTGCTGGGTATAAAAAAAAATAAACAATTGAAATGAAAAACGTAGCGAGGGTTTAAATAGCAGGTTAGAAGCAGCCAGGGAGACACTAGCAAGCTATGTGCTGGACAGGGCCACTTCCCCATCCTTCTGGCCCTCCTTCAGGCTGGCAGCCCAGGCTCAGACGGTGGAGGCCCGGGCCCCGCCCCCAGAGCAGCTAACCTCAGACAGGCCTTCACACTGTGCGTGGGCTTGGATCCACTCCAGGCGGTCCGAGTTCTCCTTCTCCCGCACCCCTTCGTTCACCTGGGAACACAGCTCCTCCGCCTTCTCCAGGGCGTGCTTCAAGTGGCTGTGGTCGGGGTGGTTCTCAGGAGTGTTTTCCAGGATCTGCATGAGAGAACGGAAGGCAACGACCTCCTGGGGTTCACTGTCCTGGGTGGTCAGGCCCAGAGAGGCAGGGCACAGCACAGACCTTTCCTGAACGGTGCCCATAGGAGCCGCAGCAGCTCCGAGCACCCACTGGGGCAATGACACGGAGCATGACAGTCACCCCTTGTGGGCAGGGTCCCCTTCGGAGCACAGGGGATGCCACATTATTCTCGGGGTATGAGGAGAGCAGTGGCTGCAGCAAGGGCAATAACACACCCCCGCCTGGATTTCCCTAGAGAGAATGGCCCTTCGCTGGGTCCGCTCACAGCTGCAGGTGTCTGTGCACGCCTGGATCTGAATGCAAATAGACACATCAGAGCAAATGTGTGTTTTTCTAAAAAAACCACTCCCGGCCAGTGGTTAAGAGTGCCAGTTCTGGAGCTAGACCTCCTGGATGGAAATCCCTGCTCTGCCACTGATCAGCCACGATATGAGCCAGTCGCAGAAATATTCTGCATAGGAAAAATGGAGGCACTGATAGCACCTCCCTTATAAGACTGTTTGCAAGACCAAATGACAAAACGAGTGAAGAAGCACTTTGCAGAGCACGCGGGCCTTTAATGAGAGCGATCCCTCCGGTTCTCAAGGGCCTTGGAGGCCACTCGAAGCAGTCCTCATGAAGAAAGGCCCTAAGAACAAAGAAAGGCCCTAAGCCACCTTCGGAATGCAGCAGGAGCAGGCGCACCTGCTCAGGCCTCGTCCACATACGCGCATGCCTCATTTATAGTGCTGCTCCGATATCGTGCTCTTTACAAACGGAAGGTTGGCGGCAACCCTGGGTTGAGCGAGTCTACCCATGTCATTTTTCCGGCGGGCTCAGATGATGGTTAGCATTTTTTAGTAATAAAGTATTTTTAAATTAAGGCATGTGTATTTTTTAGACATAACGCTATTGCATACTTACACAGTATTACGTAAACATCACTTTTACGGGCACTGGGAAACCAAACATTTCTTGCAACTCGCTTTATTGCGATATCCACTTTATAGGGGTAATCTGGAATATCTCCGAGATACGCCTGTACAAATAATTCAGGTGGGCCTTACCCTGAACGGTACCGCATCTCAAAAGTATACTTTGGTTTCAGGTCCTAAGTAAGCACCCAAATTGAAAAAACACACACATTCTGGATCCTGTATGTCCACCAATCATTTACAAGCAACAGCTCTAACCTCTGGGCCAAACCTGGCTGTAATGATTTTACATTAAAATCTCTGAAACCTCATAACACCTTGTCCCTGACCATATCAGAATCCCTGGGTGGGACTCAGGAATGGGAATTTTCTAGAGTTCTCCAGGTGATTCTACTGTGCAGCCAAGTCCGAAGACCACACAGCTGGGTTGTGTGAATTCATTTGTTTTGTTTCAAAATGAGAATAGGTTTATCGATTTTTCCAGTTGTAAAAATAAGATTGTGCAATGTACAAAATTTAGAATATTCAGGAAGTTATAAAGAACCTAAAAATCACCCATCATCTCTCCTTCTGCAGACAACCTCTGTATACATATATACACTCTGTCTAAATATATATGTATATATGCAAAATTTTTTAAAAATAAAAATTGGATCAAACTAGAAGACAACACTATCCCATTTTATACACTGCTTTTTTGTCACTTAGTAGCAGTTATAGCATATTGTTTGGTGTCCATTTCATATGGATCTATGCCATCATTTTTAAGGATTCTATGATATGTCATTATAAGGATGAACCACAATGCCTTTAAACAAACTTCAGGTTGTTTCCATTTTCCCAATATTTCTGATTATTTCTTTCAAATAAATGTCTAAAGATGGAAGTGCGGTTTGAGCTATACATTGCCCTCCAAAAAGCTTAACCAATTTACCTTCCACTGGCATCCTTGCCAACACTGGGGACCTACAATCTTTCCGATATATGCCTATCTGGCAATTCCAAATCAAGGTATTTTCTTGTTTTGTGATGCATTTCTTACGTTTTGTATATTTAGTTCATCTAACATTTATATAATGCTGAGTGTGAGCCAAACACTAAACATATATTAACTTAGTTAATTTCTACAATACTCTGCATACTATGCAGTAGATACAATTAGTGTTCCTATTTTACAGATATAGAAACTGAATCCCAGAGAGGTTAAGTAACTTTCCCAAGGTCACACAGTAGTGGTACCAAAATTCAG
>NW_011888895.1:3153550-3155036 GCF_000151845.1 Pteropus vampyrus
ATACATACATACATATATACATACATATATTCCAGTATCTACTTATATATAGTTAAAAACGTTTACCCTGTTTATATCTATCATTTGTCTTTCACATTGTTCATTATCTTTTGTTACACAGAAAATTTTAGGAAATGTGGTTGTGCAAATACTCTATTGACGCATTCTTGGTATGCAAGATTCCAGCAATACAGAAGTGTGTAGAGCATGCCCTGCCCCAGAAGTAACCATGACCACAGGCCAAAGGGCATCCCTCTAGTTTCCTTTAGAACAGTGGTCCCCAACCTTTTTGGCACCAGGGACTGGTGCTCCTGTGAGAATCTAATGCCTGATGGTCTGAGGTGGAGCTGAGGCGGTGATGCCAGCCCTGGGGAGTGTCTGCGAATACAGATGAAGCTTTGCTTGCTTGCTCGCCGCTCACCTCCTCCTGTGCTGCCCAGTTCCTAACAGGCCATGGACCCGGGGTTGGGGACCCCTGCTTTAGATGTTCTACATACATTTAATAGTCACACATAGAATTTTTCTTCTGCTTTGCAAAACAGATCAATCTGTAGGATTGCTCATGAAGAGTTATTGTTTTTAATTTATTAGCATTTTCCGGATGTCTCTCCATGCTAATCGGTAAACGCTTGAAAATTGAGGATAATGGAAGCCAGGCTCCACAGAGAAGGAAGTTATAACTATATGAGAAGTGGGAAGGCTAGGACATAGAATCTGTCTATCTTTTGAAATATTTTATAGTACAGATCTACCATGATTTATGTAACTACTCTCCTTAATGAGCATCCAGGTCGTTATGAGAATTAAAGATTTCTTTTAAAGTTGCTACAACCTCAAATTCTTTAAGGTCCTGTCTTTGGTACCATGCTAAGAATTTCTCCACCTCGGTGTTATAAAAAATATTTTTAATCTTAATACTTTTATGGTTTCCCACATGTGTCTTATCACTGGCTACCTTTTAAAATTCTTTTCTTAGTTCTGCTAGTTTTCAGTTCATTCTCTTGGGTTCTCTGAAGGGCAGCAATCATATTTCTGCAAATAATGACACCTTTTTTCCTTTTGGATATTTGCGCCTCTCAGTTTTCTGATCTTTGTTTTTCTCTCCATCAGCTATTTCTAGAACACCTGTTTTAAAAGTCTGTTTCCAATTTCAATGTGTGATTAAATATTGCGGGAAATAAAAAATGGCGTGGAGCTAGTTGAATAGTAACTGTCGAGTTGGAAGAGAGGACACATTAGGTGAAAAGCTTCTTTCAACACTAATTCTTTAACCGAGTCAATGTGGGCAGAGTGTATTTTGTGAGGTTGAGCTGGGGTTGGAATGAGACAGCTTACACGGGAGGGAGATTTGATACATATAAAAGGTTCGAGCAAATTCATAAACATATTGAGGATAAGGAGAGCCTGGCTTCTCATAGAGAAGGGAGTTATAAATATATAAAAAGAGCGAAGGCTAGAATAGGCTCTACGGTATTAGATTAGAACA
>NW_011888895.1:3155086-3157679 GCF_000151845.1 Pteropus vampyrus
AAACCCTAATTATTTTTTCTTTTCTTTTGGCACTGGCTTCTTGAAATAACAGAAGGACAACTATCATCTAATGTCAACAGAGTATCTCACAGTGGCTTTCTGAAGATGAGTGGTAGGAATTATATTTCTTTCTGTTTCTTGCTAGGAAAATCAAGGCTTTAAAGGCACTATGCCTGCATTAAGGAAAGATCCAAGGATGAGCTCTCGCTTTCCAGCTTATAAGGTAAAAGCCACTTGATTGCAGAGCTGAAGGCTGAGCATTATTAGCCCTTTTCACAATAAACAGCTTTTCTTTCTGAGTTACCAAGCAGGTGACTCATACACCCTGTTGATATATGATCTCTACACAACAGACACCAGGTGCACTGGCTGGAGAACTTGCCCATGACCCTGGATCCCTGAAAAGCTGAGACAGCATTTCACTGCTTGAAAAGGCAAGACAGGTACTTACATTTTTAATGATCAGTGGGTATCTTGTTACCCGTTGCATAGGCTTCAGTATAAAACTAGAGAGTGGCATTCCTTTACATCGAGGGTCCATTGCCAATCTCTGAAATAAGAAATTTAAAAAATGTACTTAAGAAATCTGCAAAATCCAGTCAGTGACATCAACACTGGTGTTACTTAGGATGTCCCACCCCTCACATCGTCTCATTTATCTGGACAACTGAGGAGCCTAGAGAGGGAAGGGCCTGACAGCTTATCTGGTCCCGGTGGAGGCATTTCCCAGATGGAGAATGGGAGACGCGCAGATGGGACTCAGCCACCAGTGTTAACCTTAACCCTTGCTCTCCAGATTCCTTCCAGGGGACACAGGGCTCCTTACTTACAGAGATGAGGTTAGAGAATATTTCTTCCGATTATCTGCCAAAACGTTATAACTTTCCCAGGAGCAAGGAGAATCACAAGACTATAGGGTCAGAATAAAAATCCCCATTATGTCCCAGGGGTGCTGGGAGGGCTGAATGTCATCCACTCTTTCGGGTGGAGCTGGCACACGCGTGTGGGAGCCCCAGGCAGGGTAGGGACGGCGGAGCTGAGACATAGGGCCCGGGCTGCAGTCTCGGGGCTGGCGGGTGTCTCCGCCCTGGACTCCCAGCCTCTTTCTTCCCACCACTTTTGCCAATTCTGGAAATTGGCAAAATTTCAGCTCATCTGGAGGGCTAGAACCCTTCCATCCCCAAGAGGTGGTCTTGTCTACAAGCCACAGGGATTACACGGTGACTTAGCTCTCAAAGGCTCTGGTCAGGTTTAATGCCTTAGAAGCAGACAGCGGCCATGACCTGGGCCCCAGGCCTCGAGAACTGTCAGCACCTGAACTTGCTCCAGCTGTGGACATCACTATTCCCGGGACACCTTGCAGCTGGCGAAGGCATGTCAAACTCCCACAGAGATGAGGCAGGGAGAGCTAATGAGGTAGGAAGGGAGAGGTGAGAAGGGGCAACGAGCTCTTTCCCCCGGGCTGATGTTGGCATTTCCTTGAAGTTCAAGTGCATCCAGTGATAAACTCATCCTGCTGTGCCCAGGGTGGACCTGACCTTTGGCTGAAAGACCAGATGGCCTACGGCACCTGGCAGTCTAGCATCTCCTCTTCAGTCTGCACCCCATTCTAGGCTGACGTCTTAGCAATATTTCTCCCCTTAGAATGACTTCGGAACGCCCCATTCACTGGCTAGCAAATCGAAGGATTTAATGTTGAGAAACATCAGGGGCGGGGGAAGAAAGAGCATATATGATGCTATGCTCAAGATCAGACCGCAGTGGAGATTTCACAAACACGATCATTGAGGAAGAGGGAATGGCCCACCCCCAAATGCATGTGGCATAAAGATAAGCCTGTTTATTATTATTATGTTGTTGTTTTGTTGTTGTTGTTGTTGTTGTCTATTCATCAAAACATGCCTGTTTACAGAAGTTATTTTATCCTCTTATTTTTTTTTCCCCCTCTCAGAGAGGCTGACTGTGTGGGCTGGCAAGGCCAGTGGGGACCCAGCAGGGCCAAGGTCAAGTCCCAGGACAGCAGACTCAGGCCCTGAGGACTCTAGTAACACCACCCTAAAAGTCCCTCCGTGGACCCATGGTTCTCCAGACCTCCGTTGTCCCTGAGACAGAGGTCCTGGCATCCCACACTCACCCCCACGGGCTGCCTAGAGCTTGAGCCCATCAAGAAGAACCAACTGGGAAAGGAACAGATGGTCCATTAGGGCTTCTGGCTTTTCCCTCTGCAGGTGAAGGACAGAGCCCAGCAAAGAACTGAGGTTGCTCAGATTATGCGGACTAGGAAAGCTGAGACCCACCAGCCCCACTGGGCCTGCCAGATGAGAAGTTTAAACCCCACCCAAATACCACCACTAACACCTGGACGATGGAGCAAAGCTCCCAGAGCAGGCCGGCCCCTCCTCTCCAAGCTCCCTTTGGTCACTACCACACCTGCCAGCCGGCGCCAGCCCCCAGTTGTTCAGCCAAGACCTCAGTTCCTTGAGCAGAAATACGCTCTCGAACATTGAATCAGCCCCGGTGCCCGAGACGACCGCTTGGCGGCGGGGAGGGGGCCGGGCGGGACCTGGGCTCAGCCCAGGCTCTTTACTTTAAC
>NW_011888895.1:3157729-3159974 GCF_000151845.1 Pteropus vampyrus
CTGGAGGGCTAGAACCCTTCCATCCCCAAGAGGTGGTCTTGTCTACAAGCCACAGGGATTACACGGTGACTTAGCTCTCAAAGGCTCTGGTCAGGTTTAATGCCTTAGAAGCAGACAGCGGCCATGACCTGGGCCCCAGGCCTCGAGAACTGTCAGCACCTGAACTTGCTCCAGCTGTGGACATCACTATTCCCGGGACACCTTGCAGCTGGCGAAGGCATGTCAAACTCCCACAGAGATGAGGCAGGGAGAGCTAATGAGGTAGGAAGGGAGAGGTGAGAAGGGGCAACGAGCTCTTTCCCCCGGGCTGATGTTGGCATTTCCTTGAAGTTCAAGTGCATCCAGTGATAAACTCATCCTGCTGTGCCCAGGGTGGACCTGACCTTTGGCTGAAAGACCAGATGGCCTACGGCACCTGGCAGTCTAGCATCTCCTCTTCAGTCTGCACCCCATTCTAGGCTGACGTCTTAGCAATATTTCTCCCCTTAGAATGACTTCGGAACGCCCCATTCACTGGCTAGCAAATCGAAGGATTTAATGTTGAGAAACATCAGGGGCGGGGGAAGAAAGAGCATATATGATGCTATGCTCAAGATCAGACCGCAGTGGAGATTTCACAAACACGATCATTGAGGAAGAGGGAATGGCCCACCCCCAAATGCATGTGGCATAAAGATAAGCCTGTTTATTATTATTATGTTGTTGTTTTGTTGTTGTTGTTGTTGTTGTCTATTCATCAAAACATGCCTGTTTACAGAAGTTATTTTATCCTCTTATTTTTTTTTCCCCCTCTCAGAGAGGCTGACTGTGTGGGCTGGCAAGGCCAGTGGGGACCCAGCAGGGCCAAGGTCAAGTCCCAGGACAGCAGACTCAGGCCCTGAGGACTCTAGTAACACCACCCTAAAAGTCCCTCCGTGGACCCATGGTTCTCCAGACCTCCGTTGTCCCTGAGACAGAGGTCCTGGCATCCCACACTCACCCCCACGGGCTGCCTAGAGCTTGAGCCCATCAAGAAGAACCAACTGGGAAAGGAACAGATGGTCCATTAGGGCTTCTGGCTTTTCCCTCTGCAGGTGAAGGACAGAGCCCAGCAAAGAACTGAGGTTGCTCAGATTATGCGGACTAGGAAAGCTGAGACCCACCAGCCCCACTGGGCCTGCCAGATGAGAAGTTTAAACCCCACCCAAATACCACCACTAACACCTGGACGATGGAGCAAAGCTCCCAGAGCAGGCCGGCCCCTCCTCTCCAAGCTCCCTTTGGTCACTACCACACCTGCCAGCCGGCGCCAGCCCCCAGTTGTTCAGCCAAGACCTCAGTTCCTTGAGCAGAAATACGCTCTCGAACATTGAATCAGCCCCGGTGCCCGAGACGACCGCTTGGCGGCGGGGAGGGGGCCGGGCGGGACCTGGGCTCAGCCCAGGCTCTTTACTTTAACAAACTCCTTGAAGTCCGGGGCCTCGTCCGTCTTCTGCTGGATCAGGGCAGCCCCGTTGAGCTGGCAGCTGCAGAAGCGGATGTAGGGCTGCATGTGCGGCAGCTGGGCCGTCAGGATGTCGCCGATCATCTTCACAGGCATCTTCTCCCCGGACATCTTCTTGCGAACCCTCAGCGCTCTGCATGGAAACACGAGAATGAGCCCCGTGCCTGCACACTGTCTGACGGCGACGCGGCACACTTCCAGGTCGGACAGGAACAGAATGTGTGTGAGGGGCACGAACCCCGGGGCCACTAAAGGGTTTGTCTATGTGGCAGAAAAGGAACAGGAAAAGGAATGAGTCTAGTGCTACAGAGAGGTGTCGCCGGAGCGTTTTTCTTTGGCCTGATGACTGTTTGCTGGCTCTCGGGAATAAAAACTTTAAAAAGAACTTTGCCAAACGAGTCAGCATGAAAAACAATCTTCTCTCATAGAGAACTATGGAATCCTTTCTTTAATAACTCAGACAGGGCCCCTGTGTCGATGTCTCACATTACAGACGATCTGTGGTGAAGGTCCCGGCTGGTGTGGCCCCAGGACTGAGCCTGTTTTCAGGCCAGTGCCACCCAAGAAAAGCCAGTGTTGCCAGGGGACATAGAGGACATGGAGGCTCGTTTTCAAACTAAACAGACATGATTAAGATGGTAAATCAAGTCCACGGCCATGCTACTCCGAACAAGCCTGATCCCATCTGACCTTGGAAGCTAAGCAGGGTCAGGCCTGGTTAGTACTTGGATGGGAGACCACCTAGGAAGACCAAGTGCTGTA
>NW_011888895.1:3160812-3163364 GCF_000151845.1 Pteropus vampyrus
GTGGGTGGATGGAACAGAATAGTATGCTATATGATTTTAACGTGAGGATGGGAGGATGTCACTGTGACTTCCTTTGGCTGCCTTCATGGTCATGGGTAGAGCTATATAATTCCAAGGAGGCTCTGTAATCTTAGTATTAGGCTTTAAAAACTTCAGATCATTTTATTTTCTCTCGCTTACATTTTTAGTTTAAGAGAAAAAAAAAAGTCCCTGGACTGGGCAAGCAAGCCAAGGAGAGTAACTTTAGGGATAATAAGTTATATGGCCTGGACACAGTGATTCCACCCCAAGCAGATGCCCTAGCGAGGAAAGGTCAGCACTGGCTACCTGGGGTGTGGGCAGTGGCAGCTTGGTACCCTCGGGATGGCCCAGTGGCCAGTGCCACCAGTGGTGCTGGTGTGAAATATCTCCCAACACGTAGAAATTTGCTCAAGGGTGAAATCACCACTGATCTGGGGAGATGAGACCAAATAATCATGTTACAAACTTGCTGTGGATGGAAACAGGAAGAAATTCTGTCATTCCATCATTTTTCTATGAGCAAAACATTCTTTCTACAAGGAAATGAAAGTACTTCCACCACCACCCCTTTATTTAGATGATGGGGAGACAAGTAAAAGGGAAAAGAAGAAAGATCGCGTGTAGGTAGACAGTGTCTGGGGAAGCTAAACCGGTTCCTGAGTGCGGGAGGCCTGCACTTGTAGACTCATGTTGTCCAACCAGGAGGCCGGGAGGTAGAGCAAAACCAGGCCCCGCCTCTGACCAGGCACCTGTCAGGGTTGCTGTGGGTGTCCTTCTGGGATGTTCCACTGCACAGGCAAGACTAATGAGGACTGGGCTTGCATGGGATGAACAGAGGGTGTTGCCAGGCCCGGGGGTCACACGACAGTCGCTGCAGCTGCAGCTCTGCCTTTCGGTGAGCTGATGCGTCAACTCACAGAGGTTTACGGTACTGGAGGCCTCGAGGGATCGATCAGCTAATAGACATTTCAAAGAGCACTCCCTGCTGGCTTAACGAAAGAGCGTTCCTGACCCTCGAAAGCCCGCAGACCAAGTGGACGGTCGAAAGAGCTGGCGTTCATTAATACATCCTTTGTATTGAACGCCTTTTTTTTTTTTAAACATATATTACTTATTATCCCTGTTGACTTTTAGGGAAACTGAGGCGCACAGAAATTGAATGACTCAACCAAAGCTAATAGGTGACAAAGGCAGCCCTCGAACCCAGGTGATCTAACTCCAGAGCCTGCAGTTTGTAAGCACTGTGTGTGCGATGACAGGCCCAGTGCCCAGACGCACCCCCACACCGCTCGGGCCCCTGGCCTGTCCCTTCTCCGCCTCACCTGGACTTTTGTGTCTATTTTTAAACAATTTGTCTCCAACACTCCAGGTTTAGTCCTTGTAGGTTTAAGAGTTAACTCATCCCCTGACCCCAGGTGACAGGGCAGTCTCTCCCCAAGGTGAGGGTGGGTGCTCAGCCCTTAACACCACGGTCACTGCGGCCCAGGCTCAGCACTCACTATGGACCAGGCACCTGTGGCCTAAGAACTCCACATGGTAGGTACCACTTCGTCCCCATATTACGGACGAGGACACTGAGGCCTGGGGAACGGCAAGTGACTTGCCCAGAGACATATAGCCAGTGGGCAACAGCAGGCTGCGAGCCTGAGTTTGACCCAGACCTACGCTCAGAAGCTTCTAGAGCACCCTCCTCAAGGAGGACAATGAAAATGCTTTCTCTGAAACCCCTGGGGTCATCTTTGATAGTTGGTCTTTCAGAACATTCCACATCTTCCTCACATCTACCTTCCGTACCTCCTCTCTCCATGCCTTGTCCACTCCTGAACGCACTCAGGAGAGTAAGGACTTGAAATGGCCTTACGAGAACAAGGCAGGGGTCACACTTAGGAAATAGCCACCTTCTGGACTGTGTGAACACAGAGGTTAAGAGTGGGCCCCAGTCCCAGGGGGCAGTGCTTCGTTCTCAGGCCCAGGGGGAAGGTGGCCCTTCCTCCCAGGTGGCTGCATCACTATGGACTTAGTCTGTGTTCTAGCAAGTGCTATTATAATGAGTGCCCGGTGGACACGCATTTGAAAGGTTTTCTTAGAACTGGAAGGGACCTTTGTGATGATGTAATCTAATCCTTTCTGTTTATCGGTGGGGAAACTGAGGCTCAAGGAGGCAGGGCAGTGGGGTGGGCCCCACACCCAGATCTTCTGCCTCCTGGCCCAGTGCCTCTCCCTTGCCCTGCAGCTGCCTTTGAGAACTAAGCTGGGAAGAGAATACCCAGCTCCCGGCCAGCTTCTCCCAGCACGTGCCCAGGCACCGCTGCTGTGGTGGGCAGTGGAAGGTTCCAGCATTTTCCACCCACAGGAGCCAAGAACGCCTCGAGAGCCCAATATTTGCCTGTGGAGACCCAGGATGGAGCCAGAATTGGCCAAGCTCCGGAAATTGGAGAAGGACGGGAAAAGCAGAACCCGGGGTACCCTGGCCGTGTACTCTCCATCAGGAAAATCTGGGGGCGTGTTTTGCAAAGCATCCGAGCCAAAAG
>NW_011888895.1:3163809-3169051 GCF_000151845.1 Pteropus vampyrus
CCTCCTCTGCCTGGGGGGAAGAAGAGGGGGCCAGGGCAGGAGGGGGTCCCCATGAGGTCTGCACTGTTTTGCAAGGAAGGCCACAGAGGTCGGGAAGACAGGCCTTTACCCCACCAGGACAAAGCTGGGAGGCCTGGACAATGCCTCACAGCGTCTTACCTGTCCATGGTGAGGTCTCGGGCACAGTGGGAAATGGGGGGCAGGGGGAGCCTAAAAATGCACGTAGGTGTGGGCGACTCTTTCATCCTCGCCTGCAGTGTTGCTGCAATCAAGCCTTGGGAATTCTGAGGGGAGCAGCTCCCGGCAGCCAGGCCCCCCAAAGCCCCGGTAACAGACTCCATTGCTCTGCCCTCGGCCCGGGCTGGGCCGGGGACAGAGCCAGCACCTGCTGGCCTGGCACAGGGTGGGCGCGGCTCCTCTCCTGGGCTCTGGGAAAGAAATGGGCTCGCCCAAGCTGCAGGCGTGTGCCTCTCCTGGAGATTCTGTACGGATAGGACGGTCTATCTTTCAATAAACTTAGCTGCACGGGGCGGGGGTTGGGGGGTGGAGGGGGTAGGCTGTCCCCCAGAAACCCTGTTCTTCATGAATCCTTAACCGATGTTGAACCTGGCACATACCAGGTTCATATACTGCACAAAGGTTCCATATCTAATGGGGTGAAGTGCACATCCTAGACATCCTAGACTGCATGACGGTCAAGTGTCTTGAGAAAGGGGCATCTTTTTTGAATTTACACCAGAGCTTTCTGTGCATTAATGGTGGCCTCGTGGGCCAACACCCATCCTGCACCCTGTACTGCTTCAACACTGGGTGGCCGAGTCACATCTTTCCTGGTCATTAAGACTCAGAGGAGATGGTTTCGCAACTCGTAGGTGGTGAGGGGGCTGGCGTGTGGGGATGGGAGTCTCTAAACTACTACGGTACTTTTCAGATTGCAGAGTAACCCTGACAGCCAGCTCTGCAAACACCTGCTTCCTGATACAGCCACTTCCCAGATATATGGACAAAAGGCTTCTTGAAAAGCAGGGGCTCCCAACTCTGCATCTCCCCATCCTTCTGGACAGGGCCCTTCAACAACTCCTCAGGAGGAGACACAAAATGAGACATCCTCTGAGACAAGAGGGGACCTGGGAGGAAACGTCTTCATTCTCAGCAACAGATTTCTCTCAGGATCAATACGTAGCACTAGGAATGACTCAAGACATCAGCCAGATGGCTGCCATTTTCAGATGCCAACCCTGAAGGCCAGGGGAAGACGTGACTTGCTCTGTGTATCAACCAGTTGGTGGCTGAGCTGCAACTTTGCGGACAGCCTAGACTCCCAAGTCACAGTCCATGTGTCCCCACCCATGCAACTCCTCACTCATGTCCCTTGGCATAAGTGATCTCTGCCCCTCTGAGCTTAGGACTCAGAGTTGGACGAGGAGGAGAATTTAACCATCTTTTCTTGGGTAAGAATCTCCTACGTGGTTTACCATCCGGGTGCTCCCCACACATCTGAAAGGTTCTCAGGCTCAGAATCAGGGCACAGTGCTCCTCGGCAGAGGCCCCCCCCTTCTCTCCTCATCCTCTCCCAGCGCCCCCCGCCACCCCCGGGCACCCGCAGCTGCTGTTACCTCTGTGACCAGCTGCAGGTCATTCACATAGTTCTCTTCTGTGACAATGAGTTCGTGGATGTATCCTTGTCGCTTTCGTTCAGTCGGGGTCAACATATCCAAGAGATGTAAGTCTGAACACCCTGGAAAACACAACCATTAGGACAATTAGTCAAAGTCTGGGGGAATCCATGCAGCTTCACAGTGAAGGTTCCCCCAGGACCTCATGGCTGCTGGGCCCTGTGGTCTCACTCCAGTCTGGCAGTGTTGTTGTGGGTTGAGTCATGTCTCCCAAAAAGAGATATTCAAGTCCTAACCCCTGGCACCTGTGCATGGGACCTTACTTGGAAATAAGCTCTCTGCAGATATCACCAAATTAAGGTGACATCATACTCAATTAGAGTGGGCCCTAATCCAACTTGACTTGTGTCCTTATGAGAAGATGAGACAGAGACAGACCAAAAAAAAAAAAAAAAAAAACACCTTGTGAAGACAGAGGCAGACTCGAGCAAGATGCATCTACAAGCCCGGGAGGGCCCAGGTGGCCAGCAGCCATCAGAAGCTAAGAGAAAGGCCTGGGACAGATGCTTCCCTAAAGCCCTCAGGGGCACACGACCCTGCCAACACCTCAATTTTGTACCTCTCATCTCCAGGTCTGTGAGAAAATAAATTTTTGTTGTCTTAGGCCACCCAGCTTGTGGTCATTTGTTACAGCAGCTCTAGCACACTAATACACATGAATACTCCTCCTTGGTCAAACCACTGAGGTAACGTTAAGAGAGAAGGCTTTGTAACAATTGGCCAACATTTCATGAGGGCTCCCGCCATGCCAGGCACAGTACAAAAAGCTTCACGTTGACAGCTGTGTTGAATGCTCACATGGATACTACGAGCATCTCTGTTTTACAGGAGAGGAAGCGGAGGCTTAGGGAAGGTGACTCGCACCAGATCTCTCAGCTAGGTGGTGGTGAAAACCAAGAGTCGGACCCTGACACGCTGACTCCAGACACTGGGCTCGACCCTAGAGCACTGGTGCTGGGTCCAAGCGACAGGTGGGTAAAGGTCATCCCGAGGTTGGTTTTGGAGGACGTAGCGGCCACGCTGAGGCTCCCGATGGGCCCGGGGACCATCCAGTGCAGGATGAACTCTCCCAGAGCAGGCTGCAACCCCACACCTGAGCGGCCAGCCTGTAGGCAGAGGGGGAAGCCCCTCCAGCTGCAGACGGTCAGGCAGAAGACCACTGCCATGGCCAAAGCCAAAGGCGCTCCAGGGGACGGCTCTGTGACCTGAGTCGGAGTGAGCTGGCACTTCTGCTTGCTCAGCTGGTTATTTGGGGTTTTGCTCTTGGGTTATTGCTGGAGGCTGCCCTGTGACACAGGTACACTGGAATGCAGAGGGAGAGCTCAGTTTTGGGGACATCCCTCAGGCAGGCCTGGACCACCTCTTCCAGGCCAGTGGTCACCCCTTCCTTTTTATTGGGGATTCCTCATTTAATCGCAGAAATAGGATTCATAAAACAGCCTAGGAGGTGTGCTGTACGGTGAGGAGATGGGAACAGTCTCATTCACTTGTTTTTCTCATCCCTTCTCTACCCCACAAGGGGGCGCAATAGAGCACAGTGTGAAACCCCTCACTGGGACCAGGAGTTCTCAAAGTGTGTTTCCGGGACCAGCAGCATCAGCATCACTTCGGGGTGGGTTAGAAATGCAAATTATTAGGCCCCTGATGGATGGATGATCTGGGTTTGGGGCTTTGGAATCTGTGATTTAACAAGCTCTCCAAGCGATTATTTTAGGCACACTAAAGTTTGAGAAGCCTGCTCTGGACCATCAGAGGTTCTTCAGAGTTTCCATCTTACCCCAAAGGACTTATCTGGGCTCATGACTGACCTAGTCTATATGCTGGAAGCTTCTGCAAGTAGAAGGATCCCTTTGGGGCAAATGATGTCATAGACTTCTTGGCAAATGCTTCACTGAGCTAGAAATTAACTCTGAGCTGGGGCGCTTCCAGCCCTCCATTGTGTCCCCTCCCCTGGCCAAATGTCCTTTTTGGAATGCTGCAGCTTCTCTTCCTGAGACAAGACAATCTCGGGACAGGCAGAAGGATGACGGGAAGGCAGCGAGGACAAGCCATCATTATGTTAACACCCTCCGTGTCCACCCATCTGAGGCCCCACTCAAAGCCACCACAGTGTGGCCAAGCTACCATTCCACAGGACCACGAGCTGAGGATGGGCCTTCGCTCAGGTCTGCAGATGTATCTGGAGCGGGGGCCACTCTGCAAAACCACAAGCTTGGCCCAATTGTTCTTCCTGCCTCAGGGCGTTGGTTCTATTTTATTAAAACAATTGCATCAACAATGAACTCTCAGGAAGGAAGCGAGTTGCGACTCCTCACTCATTCCATTCAGCCACCTCTGCCAAGCTGCTGCGTGAGCTCTGGCTTACGGGACACACTGAGCAATGTTACCAGTTTCCTTGGCTTCCGTTAGGAGAACCACCCAGGAAATATTCTTGAGCTGGGGAGGGACACGTCTCGTTCCTGCCCTATTCTTACCAAACTTTCTTGTTAGTAGTGAGTCAACGGACCCAGGACTAAGGCCATTTCTTGTTAAGGGTGGAAGGCGGCCCTTCCATGACTGGCTCGTGTGACTCCCCGAAGCAGATTCTCCCTGGGATTTTCAGGACGGTCCCCTCTGCGGGGTTATCGGCACAGCCGTGGGTACAGAGCTGCAGTAGTAAAACACGCCGGCGCTGTGCAGCGATGTCTGCAGGCACAGAAACCTCAGGCTAGTAGTAGACACTGGTTGGGCCAGTCTTCCCAATGTCCCTTTAGGTCATCATTTCCCTTGGAGAATCTGAAAGATGCTGGGAACGCTTGCCTCAGAAAACGCACGCGCGCGACGCGTAAGACATACACCCATGTTGCATAATTTTATAGCGTTCACAGTCCCTCTTCAAGCTTGTTCGTGGATCTTACTCATTTATTCCTTTGACAAATGTTTACTGATGTCCTACCATGAGTCTGGCACTAACTGCTGGGTGCTGCAGATTCGTGATGGAAAAAGAGATGCCTGCCTTCCAGAGTGTACGGCTAAGAAGCTTGGGATTAGGTGGTCCTCAGCTAGGGGTGGTACTGCTGCCCCCAAGCCTGAGAATGGCACTGCTCCCCTTCCCAGGCTGGGGGTGGTATAGCCCTCCACTCTCAGGGGCGGAGGTGGTACTGCCCCACCACACACAGGCTGAAGGTGGTACTGCACCCTCTCCCTACGCCAGGCTGAGAATGGATTCTTGGTTGTCATCTGACTATCGGTGATTCCTGGAATTTGGTGAGCTGGACCAGGATTGCCAGATGGCCTGCATAATACAGGACAGAGAAGTGTCTACTCCAAACATCAATAGCAACCCACGGAGAAACAATCACATTACTAGAAACCGACGACTCAACCAGACCAGGATTAGACGCTGCAGCAAGGATGGTGCCAGTGACCAGAGGACATCTTAGAAGGACTGAGGAATCAGAAACAAGGGCCTGCGAGGAAAGATGACAGGAAGTGGCTTGCTTTGGATTTCAGAAGTTCTTCTGAGTTTTCAAGTCTTATATGGCAATTTCGAAGATGCTCAGAGCCAGAGCAAAAGCAGAAGGCCC
>NW_011888895.1:3170106-3173706 GCF_000151845.1 Pteropus vampyrus
GGAAAATCTTACCCAAAAGGCCATCTTGTCCCTTCAATGAGACAATGTTTATATGCACAACATAATCTAAAAAAATTGCTTTATTACAAAAGTAATACATGAATGCATGCTCCCTGTGAACGGTTTAAAGAATACAGAAGTCTTTAGGGTAAAAAGTGAGTGTCTCAACCCCCTCGACCATTCTTTCTTTCCCGAAAAGGACCATAATTTTGAAAACCAAGCGAGCCCCACAGCAAGCTGGCCACTGAGCAAAGCAAATAA
This sequence comes from Pteropus vampyrus, assembly GCF_000151845.1. Lineage (NCBI taxonomy): Eukaryota > Metazoa > Chordata > Mammalia > Chiroptera > Pteropodidae > Pteropus > Pteropus vampyrus. Next base: position 3,170,368 of record NW_011888895.1, read on the forward strand.
ACAGGCCTTGTTCCTGTTACGAAAGGGCCAAAATATACAATAAGTTGGTCCGTAAATATTTATTAAGTTCCTATGAAGTCCAAGGGACACAGAAATAAGCAAGATAATGTCCTCGTCCTGAAGCAAACTCACAGCCCTCGGGGAGACTCGATAGGAAAATAAAATATAAAATAGCAAGCAAAAAGTGCGCCTGTGAGCCAGGCCGATGGCAGGGACTTGCAGGGCTCAGGAAAATAGATGCTCTTGATCCCAAGGAAGGAGGTTCCTGCAGGGAGGTCCTGCTCATGCTGGGTTTCCATAAGGGCTGGCAGATGGGCCGTTATCTTGGGGGCGTGGGGGCCAGCACCCAGGCAAATGCAGAGATGCTGTAGGAGATAAGGTGAGAAGTAGATTACAGAGGCCAGGTCACCAGAGGGACCAGAGGAGAGAGCTGGGTACCAACCAGCCTATTTTCCCCTATTGAAAGGAAAGGATATACTGATATCTCTGAGGACATTCAGCCCCAATCCTCTGGCTAAATGGCTGCGGGTCAGCAGGATACTGGGCTAACTGGGCTCGTAGAGCTCCCGTCTGAACTGAAAGCTTCTCCAGGGTTGGCCTTACTATAGCCACGAGGCCCCTGGCCGCTCCTGCCGGGGGAGCCCATGTCCCTCGTAGGTTACACTGGATTCTCCTGGAAAATGAATCTAATTGTGCTACCCTCAACCTTCCGGGCAGACTGGCAAGGCTGGGTGGCCTGTCTTTCAGGAAAGGTAGGTGAGGCCCACAGCAGATGTGACATAAAGATGTTCTGTGGTCGAAGCACTTCACAGCTGATGTCTGGAACCCACCCGTTCTCCAGTTTTTCCTGCTGGGACCGCGATGGTGCTTGGGGCTGAGATATGGTGACAAAGGAGGCAAGATGGGTTCTTGGCCTTCGGAAGCCTTGGTCTTACTGGAGGTCCAGGCGTTCCAGCCAAGTCACAGGAACATCGCTGAGGGCATCTCTGCACGTTGTTAACAGTCCCTGAGACCTCAGAGCTGCAAATCTCTAAGCCTGGATTTTTATGGGGTCTCGAGAAGCCGGGTAGGCGTGGAGGCCTGCGGAATGCGACTTGAGGGTACCAAAGGCCCCCTGTGCCTATAACCAGGTGAACCCAGGCACCCCATTCCGTGAGGCTGGCGGCCGCCACTCGGCTGCACTCGATCGTGACCCAGAAGCTTAAAAATGCCAGTGTGGCTTCCAGATGAATTTTCTCTCAGGAAGAAGAATCCATTCTACATGGGCTGTCAGGCAGCTGAATGGCTCTGAGAGGTGGTGAAAATCAGATTATTCAGGGTTAAGTCTTCTCTTTAGTTTCCATAAATATGAACATTGGTCATTTTTTTTTGTGCAAGGCATATCATTCGTGGCTGTATACTCGACACCGGAATTCCCGGTGTGGCTCCGAGTGCCCTACAGGATGCATTTGTGAGCTCCTTCCTGGCCCTTTTTACGAAGTACAAACATTTTTATTGGAATACAAGGAAGGAGGCAGTAGTTTTGATTGGAGGGATTTGGGAATACTTTCCAGAGCAGGAGGGCCTGGAGCTGGACTTTATCCGGCCACTGGCAGGCGGGAGCATCCCAGGAGAGCGGGGGGTAGGAGAGGAGCGTCTGGAGCCCAGGAGATGAGTGAGGAAGAGGGGAGCACATGCTGGGGTAACACGTGTGGTCGAAAACGGCCAGGTCATGGTGCGTCATCACGCCCCGGGCCTATCGCTTCTTTAGTGAAAGTTTCTGAGCCAGCCGTGCCCATTGTTCCTGTGCACCCAGGAAATGCCAGGAGTGGTACCCCTCGAGGGCGCACCTCCCCTCAGGAGAGCACGTACTCATATTAACTAGCCTGTAATTCAATGCCCGCCTGGCTTTCTCCCACCCACTGTCATCTTCCTTACGGTCTTTCCCCAATTTCAGAGGCGTAAAAGAAGCTGCAAAACTGTCATTCTCCGAAGCATTTGAGAACTTCTTCCTGGAAACTCCCATCAGTATGGGCTCAAATAGACTCATAGGAATTCTCTACAGGTTTCTGTCAACACGGGGAGCGAGGAGAGTCACTCTCGAATGTGACCGTGTGCCACCAAATTCCATGTCCTGTGTGAACGCGAACTCATGGGATCCTCTCCAGTAATCCCACCTGCAAGCTATTGCTGTCATTCCCCATTGAACAGACAGGGAAACTGAGGCACGGAGAAGGAAGGTGCCAAAGCCTCAGTTATAAATGGCAGAGGGAGTCCGCCCCCAGACCCCCTGCTCTTAACCGCGTGCCTCTTGCCTTTCCGGAAAGGTGAGGTATTAGTCAGCTCGCGCTGCTGTAACAAAGTTCCATAGACGGGGGCGGCTAAGACGACGGAAAGTTACTGTCTCAGTTCTGGAGGCTGGAAGTCCAAGATCAAGGTGCTGGCAGGCCTGGTTTCTTCTGAGGCCTGTGCCCTTGACTGGCAGATGGCCCCTTCTCTCTGTCCTCACACGGCCTTCCCTCCGCACGTGACCCTCCCTGGTACCTCTTTGTGCTCAGATCTCTTACGAGGACGCCGGTCAGACTGGGTGAGGGCCCACGCTAATGGCTTCCTTCTAACTTCATCGCCCCTTTGAAGGCCCCGTCTCCAAGTACAGTCACATTCTGAGGCACTCGGGGTAAAGCTGGGGGTAACGGCGTCAGCATATGAACGCTGGGGGACATGGTTCAGCCCCGAACAGGTGGGGAAGCACAGTCGAGGAGGCTTCGAACACCGGAGTGAGGCAGCTGTGTTTCCGTCTTGGGGTGCAGAGCCAGGGCCGGCCTTGGCTGTATTTCGTGAGGGCCGCTGTGGCCGTCGCGTGGAGGACGGAGGAAGGCCTGGCCCTCGAGTTCAGCTGCATGTCAGAATCACGTAAGGAACTTTTAAAAAGCCTAGTGTCCCTACTGTACCCCAGGCCGATCAAATCAGACGGGCCCGGGTGCAACCCAGGCATCCATAATCTGTGACGCTTCCTGGGGTGTCCCACGTGTGACTGAGAGTGAGGACCTCTCCATCGGAAGGAAGGTGAGCAGCACGCCTGGCGTGAGTAGTGAGCGAGAATCGGAATTTATACCCGTCCGGGCGCACGCAGCGCGAGGCTGCCTCCAGCCCAAGGCAGGTCACCCGAGCAATTTGGTTCGAAGGGATGTGAGGGCCGTCTGTAATCACAGAATCCCGTCCCCCTGCGGCCACCCGCGGCCCGCAGCCCAGAGAACCTCTGACATTCCCTTCCTGGAGGCCACACTGCCACCACCTGACTCTCTACTCTAGCGCCAGGGCTTAAAAGGTCACTTCACTCAATGCCCTCGTTTTATGCAT
>NW_011888895.1:3174761-3201455 GCF_000151845.1 Pteropus vampyrus
GAGTGAGGACCTCTCCATCCGAAGGAAGGTGAGCAGCACGCCTGGCGTGAGTAGTGAGCGAGAATCGGAATTTATACCCGTCCGGGCGCACGCAGTGCGAGGCTGCTTCCAGCCCAAGGCAGGTCACCCGAGCAATTGGTTCGAAGGGATGTGAGGGCCGTAATCACAGAATCCCGTCCCCCTGCGGCCACCCGCGGCCCGCAGCCCAGAGAACCTCTGACGTTCCCTTCCTGGAGGCCACACTGCCACCACCTGACTCTCTACTCTAGCGCCAGGGCTTAAAAGGTCACTTCACTCAATGCCCTCGTTTTATGCATGGGATGACGGAGTCCAGAGGTATACGGTGACTTCCATTATCAGGAGCAGAACCTTCACTCGTGACATCCTGGGAAATGGAGAATCCCAAAGAAACCAGCAGCTTTTCAAAGGGTGGGCCTGCGGGCGGTCCGTACCCATTTCTTTCCTGGTACACTCCTGAGGACGCTGCTGTCCTTGGAGCCTGAGGCTATCGGGGGCTGTAAGGGATGGCCAGGCTGGGTCAAGGCCACCAGGCCTGGGCAACCCAGAGAGGCAGGTGTCCTTCGCATCCCAATGAGACTTTCTTCACAAGGGTCTAAGGACAGCCTGTTCCCCCAGGGTGTCTCCTAACTTGGCGACTGACCTGCTGGAGCACAAGGACAACCTGAGCCTGAGCCTGAGCCTGAGCCTGAGCCGTGCTCAGGCCCTGAAGCTTCCACGGAGCTTCAGACAGAAAACCAAAAACATAAACGCATCGTGTGTAGGGTGGTTCGTAAGTTCACGTCCTGTCCCGGGGGCTCCGTACGTGAATTTATCTTTTAAACAACAGTGCCTTCTCACCACGGGTCTCTGTGGGGTTCGGGGCCACACGCAGCAGGGGAGACTGGACACTGGGATGTGTCTTTCTGCAGCCCAGTTGGGGAGGAAGGAGAAAGCCTGTGGGACAACGGGAGGTTAACACAGGACCGTCCACCACAGATGCTTCCTGAGCCACCGCCGTGAGGAGTCACGCTGGGTGACAGGTGGCTGTGTGAGGTGGATGTTGTCCTCCAGTTTATAAACTAATGGGGAGACTGGGCGTCAGGTAATAATAAACTACACAAGGGGAGGTACCTCACTATTTATCAGTGCTGTTATTGGTGGGTCCTAATGGGATGCGGCCTTGTCCCCAAGGAGCCCGCAGTCTAATTAGGGCACTAAGAATGCCTCTGTGTCCGTGCATCGGTCTGTCCACTCGCGTTTATTTATGACAAGTAACTGGGACTTTGGCAAGGAGCTGAGTCAGGGCGGTCAACAGGTTTGTCCAGACGGCAACGAACAGGGGAGGAGTGAGGGTGGGCGCGGAGCGGGGCAGGTCCGCCGGGGGCTTCGATTTGCCACAGGAATCCCGGGGAGGCGGTGGGGAGGCTGGTGACGGAGGAGAGTCTGGCTGGGTCAGACCCGAGAGGCAGGGCGGTGCGGGTCCGTGCACCGTCTCCCCCTGGATGCGCACGTACGCGAAGCCTGGGAGGAAGACGAGGCTCCGGGGCGGGGGTGAGTCATGGTCCTCTAAGTGGGGTGAAGGCCCCACGTCCACGCGGTCGGCTCACCCTCACTTCCTCCCCAGCGTGGGTCCCGGCTGCCACGGGGAGGACCGGTGATTCAAGTGGACCTTTCCATCACGTGGTTGGAGGTCAGAGGAGACAGGTTTCAAGGGGGCCAGTGAAATCCACTGGGGCAGCAGAAGCCGAGACTTCTGTGGGAGGTCATCGCAGCGACTCGAAGGCTGGCCAGGGGGCTGGGGACCATTTCTGTAAGGAGCCTCGCCTGGGACTTCGCCTCCTCACACATTGGCGTCCCCTCCTGCAAGCTACAGAGAGGCCCACGGCCCCTGCATCTGCCACATGTTTCGATGCTGGAAACGGCAAGGTTTTTAGTTGACAGTAGCCACCTATCGGTGGTCCCGTCAGTGACTCAGAAAGGAAGGCCCTGGAAGAGAAGCTTCCGTGCGTGAAGGCTGGGCTGTGCTACCAACTGAGCACAAACAGGTATGAATGGGGGCCGGGGGGGGGGGGCTGCCGATGGCAGGAGAAGGGAGCAATTCAAGCAGGGCCTCGCCGACCGACTACCAGATTTTAGGTCTTTATCCCACGGGGACCGGGATCTTCCTGGATAATTTTAAGCGGAAGCAGTTGGGTTTGAAAAGAACTCTCTGCCCTTGGTGCAGAGAGGCGAGTGCGGAGCAGAGACCAGCTGGAAGGCTGGTCCGTCCCAACAGGAGGGGCAGAAAAACTCCTTCACCTCAGGGCCTTTGCACGTGCTGTCCTGTCCATCGGGCTTAGAACCCTCTTCCCCTTGATCTTCACACACAGACGCCCTCTCTGCAGTCAGATCTCCGTTCCCATGTCACCTCTCCAGAGAGGACTTCCTGGGCTGTGGGGGGCACCCCATTGGGCACAGCCCTGACCCTGTCTCATTTTCATCCACCGCTAGCGGAAATGACTTTGCTTCTGTCTCCTGGTGGTCTCTCTCGGCTCCCACGAGTCTCAGGAGAGCAGATGCCTTGTCTGCTCCCACTCTGTTGAGCATAGCCCTAGAGCCTGGTTCTGGATTTCTCAGCCACGACTCCCAGGAAAAAGAGCTGCTTGCTGGGGAAACATGGGCCCCTCCTGGATGCACAGGCAATTCCAAGTCTTTGACACAGCGTGGGGACGGTGTGGGGGAGCAGGAGAGAGCTGGCAGAGGTACATCTGCCCCTTGAGGATGGGATGGGGTGAAGGTTCCTACCAGCGGCCACATGAGTGGACGGCCATAACTGAGGATTCTGATGTAGGGGCCTTCCCACAGGGGCCTCGGAACTCCAAGGTAACACCCCAGAGAGGAGAGGGGGCATCCTGGCTTTGCCCCGTCTGCTAGGGCAGACTGTAGGGCTCACACGCTGCTGGAGGTCCGGCAAACGGCAGAGGCGTCCAAAGCCCAGAGCACTAGACCTTGGGAGGCATTCAGAGTGGACAAAGCAGGGCAGGTGAGAATGAGCCTCCCAGCCTCTAAGGATGCTGGGCCGGCTGCTCTGGAGACGCGCTTCAGGGAAGCACCCCCTAGTGACACACGTCCCTTATCCAAGCTGCATGGCTGCTTTAAAAAGAAAACAAAAGCGAGCTTCTGGCATGCTGGGGGCTGAACATTCTAGTCTTTGCTGGCAAGAGAACACAAGGCCACAGAATGCAGTGATGAGAAATAAAGGGCCCAGTGAGTCAATGCATCTGTGATAAGTTTATTGTGGAGCGCTGCACGGGCCTGCCAGCCCGGTCCACAGACATGACATTTAAAAGCCTAGCACATTCCATTCGCTCTGTCGGCCTCCCCACCGCCAGCCGTGTGAAACATGGGGCGCTTTCTCCCCACCCGCCAAGACTCCATGGCCACAAGTCCGGAGTGTCACTGCGCATTTTAGGGAGCATGGAAAGGTGTGTGAAAAAGCTTTGACACAGGTGGGCCTCCTGCTAACAGAGAAGAGGGGGCCTTGACTTATGCACAAATGAATGGGATGTCTGAAGGTTTTAAGGGAAGCTGTCCAATCTCTTCTCTCTGAAACCCCTAATCTGCAAAAGCCCGTTTTTGAAGAGTCCTAAAATGCACACAACCTACGTGCTGTCCGGGTTTAATGCAAGAAAACAGGAAGCCAGTTAAGTGGATTCCATCATGCTCACTGACCAAGCACAAATGTCTTTTCTCTCCAGCAACACCAACAACAAGGCTAACACCTATCGGGGGCTCACTATCTGCTAGGTGTTATTATTACATCTTCACACATAAATGAGACGACTGAAGCACAAAGAGGTTAAGCGACTTGCCCATGAACACATACCTAGTAAGTGGCAGAGCTGGGATCTGAACCCCTGCTCCAAACGCCATCTCATTTTGCCTCCTGGCCTCGGTGAGGGCCCAGCATATTTCCCTCCCTTACTCTCCACTAACTATCTACCTCTAGGAAAATGAAAGGTTCCAAATTGTTAAGAGAATGGAGTCAAACATTACACTGAGCTTGTGGATAAGCTGTGTTGTTATGTATGGCATCGTGTTTTTCTGGCAGAGGCGGGAATGAAAATGGAGAAGCTATAGCAACAGCCGTTCTTAGGTTGGCATGGAGCAGGGCGTCTGGCAAGCCTGCATCTTTGGAAAACCCGCCTGCAGCTGGGGTGAGAGGGACGAAAGGTTGGGGGCCCCCTGTGCCTTGAGCGTGTGCATGGAGAAGGTGCAGTGAGGTGCTGGAAGCCTCACCACACTCCCCCAGCAACCCTAGCAGGAGCGAAGAGGAATCCACTCTCCACCTTGGCACAGATACAGTCACCGATTATGTGGAGGTGGTGGCTCCGCGGCCCCTGCACAGATGGGGCTGTTCTTCGCAAACGGTACGACGTGAAAGAGGACAGGCCAGGCGGGTGGCAGGGGCGGGGGGCGGGGGGCGGGGGCTGCCTTTGAGAACGTCGCTTAGCTCCCGGACCCTGCGCGTTCCCAGCTACCCAAGGCAGGGCTGGTGCCCAATGCGCTCCAACGTCTCAAGTCCATCGAATAATCCACGGGGATCACCTCTCCCTGCTCCCCAGTGGGGCCTGAATGCCACAAAGAGGATCAGGCGCATGCCTGTGTTTGACACAGACCGAGAGGGGAAGGGACAGCATGGGACGTGAAAGGAGAATCAAGTTGTTCAATACTCTGAGCGAAACAGCTTCCTCAATGAAAAATGGCGGATCAAAAACGCCTGTCCCCCATGGAGGCAACCGAAGTGTCCTACGATAGATGATGGGCTAAAGAAGCTGTGGTACATATATATAATGGAATATTACTCAGCCATAAGAAGAGATGAAATACTGCCATTTGCGACAACATGGATGGACCTTGAGATAATCATGCTAAGCGAAATAAGCCAGACAGAAAATAAGTTGAAAATCACGTGATATCACTTATATGTGGGATATAAACCTAAAAGCAACAAATGAACAGGGCAGAGACTCACGGACGTGGACAATAGACTAGTGGTAACCAGAGGGGAGGGGGTGGGAGGAGGGGGCAGGTAGACGGAGTAAAGGGGGTCAAATATGTGGTGACAGAAAGAAATCTAACTATGGGAGGTGAACGCACAGTGTAAATATATACATGCCTTACTGTTAAAGTGTACAGCTGAAACTTATTAGATTTCCTTAACCAATGTCACCATAAAAAAGTAAATAAATATTAAAAAAAAATTTTTTTAAAAGCTTTTTCTCTCATGAGTCAGAAGAAACAACATTAAGAGAAGGATCCATCTGACATGATGGGCTAAGTCAAAGGAAGGGACACTTCCTCTTTTGAGGCTTGCAACATCACTCTGACACCATGTGCCAAGCAGATGTGGAAAGGGCAGCTGTCTGCCTCTGCCAGAATCTTCTACAGAGTGATATTCATCTGCCTGCTCTACCGCAACCTCACCATTCAACTTACTGTTACCAAGCTAGAGATGTAGGAGTTTAAGTCGCCTATAAATTACTGTGTCTGTCTGTCTGTCTGTCTGTCTCTCTCTCTCTCTCACACACACACACGGCCTGTTAACATAAAGCAACGTGGTGGCTTAACAGCAAGTTCAACTGACAATTTTATAGCTGATTCTAATGTTTTACAAACAAAATCTTAAATTTCTGTGACTCAAGTTATATCATTTAAAAATGCCTGGGGAGTTTCCCATTTAAAGGCTGGACCTTCCTGAGAGGTGATGGAAACCTTTGATATGGAATAACTGCATGCCAGGGAACGTTCCAGAAGTCTGGTATGAGTTTTCTTAAAGAAAGGCCCAAGAGAATGTGGGCTGAAGTGAAATACTCACATAGAGCTAGCCTGATCTTTGATCTTATTATGTTTCCCTATCCTACCAGATCCAAAAAAATCAGATTTTTGAAGAAGGGGTTATTTTTCTTTCTGTGCATTTTGGGACCGCTGGCATTCAATGCAGTTTCCATAAAAATGCTCTTGGGTATTTTTGGAACTAAAAAGAATGAATAGAATTAACTTATAATTTTTGCTAGAAGGAAAAATGAATATTCACTTTCAGAAACGACCTTCAATTTGCCAGAAACAGGACGGACGGCGACTGGGAGGCCTGTCCTGCAGCTGAGATCTGGGTGGCCGCTTCTCCCTCCCCGTGCTGGAGTGGAGATCTGGCTCAGATGATGATGGCGACGCCCTCGATCCTCCACCTCCCACAGAGCCCAGGTGAGCGAGCACGAGACCCCAGGAACAGCCCATTCCGAGGGTACTGCTGCTGGGGGGAAGCTCACATCTCCAGGGAGAGGAAACTGGGGACATCTCGGTTTCGTCTCTGAGGGTGATGCAGCGTGTGCCACGAACTGGAACTCCGGAGCTGTCTTCACATTCATTAATCACGCGACCTACTCCTTCCACAGGCATTTTTAGGCACCTAACCTGCAGTGTGCCGGGCGATCACAGTGTATTAGGTCGAACCACGTGAAATTGCAGTTTTATAGGTAAGAAACGGGAATACCGGCAATTTCCTATGGTTAAACCTACTGCTACTCGGGAGACGTTCCTGAGCTAGTGTTACTAGGCCTCCTCCCGACGGCATCACAGAAGGCGCAGCGAGCTCAGTCGCCATTTGCCAAGGGCATCCGGGTCTGCCCGGTCCTTGCAGACGCTGGATACGTTTCCACCACACGCTGATGGCGTAATGCTCTGTGACTTTAGAGGAATGGATCCTTGCTTTAGGTCAGCTTCTCCCAGACACCCTCTGATGCAGAGGAAGGCTGGGGCCGGGGCCCCCTCGCTCCTTTCCTGAGCTCTCTGGGCCCTGTTCTGCAGTATGGAGAGGTGGCCGGCCTTAGGCAAGCAATTCCAAACTGCAAAGGGAAGGCAAGCTCAGGTGTTCTCTTCTTGTCCACATGCCACTGGAGCGAAACGGTACCCAAAGTTCAGTGGCAAAGGTGCTCACTGATGTCTTTAAACTCTGTGGCCAAAGAAGATAATCCAGTACTCTTCACTAATTTAATTCAAAGTTAGGGTGCTCGCTCTCCACTGTATTCAATATTTTGTTAGCCAGATTCTCTGGCGACATGACGAAGGTCATTTAATCTCATGCCAAATTGCCCAGTAGGAGGAATAACCGAGAAGATCAAGTTTAATACAGGAAACCAAGGTTCTGGGAAACCAAGGTTTCACGCTACAGATGTTTGGTGTGCACACGTTAAATGATTACATTTGCTCAACAGTAGTTTCCAGAACCACCTCAGCAGCCACCGACAGGGCAACCTCTTTGGCCATGAGCAACCTGGTGAACATCGACCACAGCTCCTCAGCCTCGGTACTGGTGACATCTGCGGCTGGAGAAGTGTTTGCCGTGGGGGACTGTCTTTAGCATTGTCAGATGTCGAGCAGCATCTCTGGCCTCTACTCACTAGATGCCCGTAGCCTTCCTCTCTGGTTAGTTGCGAGGCGCTAACTAGGTCCGAGGGCTCTTCTACAACCAAATGCAAGCTGAATGATCTGTGAGTGGGGAGAGTGGTTTCCTGGGGGCAGGACCCGTGTCGGCTTCTCCAACCCCGAGGAATGATCTAGAGAGAGGGTACTATCGAGAGAAGGAGTTATACAGAGTATTAGGGCGTATTACCCACCTTGACAATTGTATCCCTTCCAGCCAAACTCAAGGTTGAAGAAACACTGGTTTATCCAGGTAAAGAGGTCTCGGGCAAGAGATGGGCTTCTGGCCTCGGTCATCGCTCCACAAGGGAGAGGGTTAGGGGAACAGTGACAGAGATCTCTCTACCCACCTCTGGGCCTTTGCATGACACCTCTGCCTAGAATAGCCACTTCTCTTCCCAGCTTCATCCGGAGCCTAGTTATCCTTCAAGTCTGAGCAGAAATATCACTTTCTCCTAAAAGGGCTCTGGTCTTTCCCTGACACCACCCTCCCTGCACACAACTTCCCACCTTAACTCACACGCACCACACGTTGGTATATACTGCAACTCTGGTTTTCTGCTGGTTGCCCCCATTCCGCACGAACCCCATGAGGGCAGGGACCCTGTCCCTACTGGCTGAGCCACATGCTCACCCCAGAACCCCGCCAAGTGTCGGATCCGTCGCCACAGCTACGGATCTCTCCCCACAAACATTTTCTGTATTCCACTGAATGGCAGGGGGAGGGCCAATGGCGAAGTTCATGGGTGGAAATCTAGCACGTGGTCACCGCATCAAACAGTTTCATCAATGTGTGCACTGGATCACCGTTGCCAAGGCGACAGGATTGGAGTGTGCGAGGCAGAACAGGTGGCGACAAGGACGGAAGGGGTGAAGGTTTCCATCTTCACCCACGTATGTTTTAGATGTTCGACAAACCCTTATTATGATACACCTGTTAGACAAATGTTTTGTACCCCGAGTCAAATCACATACCTGTCAGTGTATCAATAATATAAACCAAAAGCCCAATGAGACAGTTCTGTTCTTCAAATCCAGTATCCTAAGGGGGCGATAGCTTACGTATTGATCAGGGAGGGGTGGGTAGCAAGGTGAGGGGGAGGGCCGTTCCAAGAAGACTCAGTGAGGACCTCATGGTGTCTGCGTTTCAGAGCACAGGTCGTGATCAGCACGTGGGCAGCGGGCCACCTCTCGACATCTAACCTGTGGTTCCCCATCGCCACTGCCAGGTTCCAACATCAAGAACACAGAGACATTTCCGTCTAACTTTTATATGAAGAATTTAATTATCTATACACGTAACTAATTCAGAAGGTTGTATTACAGTTGTTAAAGCCGCAGGTTTATATATTTATATATTTTACATTCATATCCATGAAAACACCAAAGCCGCGCGCGAACAAGGACGAGCAGTCCCCGTTCCCGGCACACGTGAGTGGCGGGGACCGCTACACAATTGCCAGCACAGGGTCTCCAAAGGCGGAGACGTGGAAACAGAAGGTCACCACAGGTGAAAAACTCATTAGTAGAACTGCCAGATTGTGCGCGAGGCTTCCCCCACCCCGTTTCCTGTGCTGTCAGCGACGGGCGTTTTTATTGAGAGCTTCCGACGAGTGTTTAAAAGACAAACATGGCTTCAGCTACAACACGTCTAACACATAAACGGACCGTGAGCTCCATTTCATATTAATCTGTAGAAATTCCACAGTCTAGTTAAAAAATGTAAACATCGAAAATTAATTGCAGGGAGACTTCTATACATTCTTTCTTGTCAAGAAAATTACTTGTTCAAAATGTGTCATTCCATGAAAAGTAACTGGAATAAAACTTCATGTAACAGAGACTAAAAAGAGACCGTAGATATTGTTGATCATAACAACCTCGATGGTGTTGTCTACTGATTTATGGCATGAAAACACGCAAAATTAAAAACCCAAAACAGAAAACACCAACTCAACCAGATAAATCTGAGACTGAACAAAAACACAGGTGCTTTCTCATGTGGCTACAAGGTCACTGTGCAAAATAAAATTAACGCGACGTGATTAGGGCATCGTACAAGGTAAACAGCGTTTGCCACGGAAGGAACTAATTTCTTATGTACAGGATGTATTGTTACATGCTCAACAAGGTACATCTGAAACACACAAACAGGCACAAAACACCTTCTGTTTAATTGGGCTCGTTCTACACGTCTTTAAAACAGATAAACTGCACTCCTCTGTACTTCCACAGTAGGGGGAAAATCCAAACTACACAATTGAGTTGGTAATACTGGATAAAATGAAAAAGTACATCAAGTCTCAGATTTATGGACATTTGGAACATTTCAATAGCACATGCAGCATTCCTTGATAGTGGGTCTTTTTGCAAAACCAAAATAGCAAAGAAGTAATTTATTTATTTGTTTTATTAAAAGGCTAAAATATGTATTTAAAAATAATTTTTAAAACTATTGAAAGCACCTGTGCAAAGGTGGGGGGAAGTCAATTTGAGTCACTAGGAAAGCCACAAAAGGACCCACTACCCTGTGTATTTTTGTAATTTTTGCTTCTGTCTCTGCAAGTAATAACTCAACATTGCCATCACATGCGACTAAGGTAAAATGAGGTAAACTGCTCTGCAGTGAGTTCTTCTACTCAGAAGGCAGTAGGTGATCATGCTGGAAGTCACATGATCAAGGCTGCATCTCCCATCATCCCTCTGGGCAGTGATATGGGATAGTGGGTCTCTTTGAGGACTTTCAAGCCTGAGGGGGGGATGGACAACATATGATTCCTAGAAAAAGGAGGAAAACAACACATAAGCAAAACAAAACATGAGCAAAATTCAAGCTAGGAAAATGAGTCGGGCATGTAAACAGCATGGTGCCAAAATGATTCAAAAACAAAACAAAAAAAAAAAAGGAAAGGGGGGAGGGGAGGGAGGGGACATGCTACAGAAGGAATGAAAAAAAAAAAAAAAACAACCCCACGAGATAAAGTCTTGCATTACAGAAGGTCTTCAAAGAGACGGGTGCGAATGCAGCAGGTGTAGCTTTAAGTTCTGCAAACAGCTCGGCAGAATCAGAGCAACGCTGCATGTTTCACCGTAAGATACCAGAGAGGAGAGGCGGCAGGGCCCCGGGCACTTACATTGCTGGCTTGGGTCCATGTCTGTGGTCAGCTTCACATAATTGGACGGGAAGAGCCCCACTTGTCCATTGACTTCTCCTTTCCACCAGTCGGGGTCCTCCTTGTTGAGGACGTTGATGATCTGGCCCTTGCTGAAGGCCAGTTCGTCATCGTTCTGGGCGGTGTAATCGTACATCCCGATCACCTGGCACACTGCAGGAGACAGGGCCGGGTGAGCGGCTGCACGTCTGCGCACAGCACGTGGCACAGGCAACGCGGGGGTCATTAGGTATTCTCATGTGTTCTTTCTGTCCTTTCCGAAGAGGGAGGCGCTCTGACGGACTTTGTATAGTGTGGGCGACAGAGGGAGATGAAGGAGCGAAAACCAAGACATCGCGCCTAAGGCTTTAGGTTTTACAACATCTTCCTCTTTTTCCTGTTTACTTGTCAGCAGGTAAGTGAATGCTTCCATGGATTCGTTTCTATTGGAGTGCAGTGGAACTCCTTTCAAATGCTGACTCTGAAAGGTGGGCCCAACTGCACAGGACAGCTGTGTATCATGGAGACTTAACTATCGTTCTTTTTTTTTTTTTAAGGTGGATGGTAATTATCATTTGACCTCCCCAAATTCCAAATCTTAGTGAAGAGTAAAACCCAAGTGTTTTATTCTGCTGTATCTTTGCATCCCAAAATTCTGTCTCAAAGAAAGAAATGTCCACGTCCCAGAACAAGTTTTCTTTTCTCATTTTCTCTCCAAGCTAAAGGAGATTTCATGGTTTTCATCCCCCAGCATTTTTACACTTCGGGTACGTCTGTATAGTTAGGTTGTGTCCCCAATTAATCTTTCTTAACCAATCTATACATAGATTTAGGCTTTTCAAATTCTATAGCTAATTCAATCATGTCAGCATATTATTTCTGTGGGTTTCAACCAATGTGATGAAGGGGACAGCGCCAGGCCTCCCCAAGGGAGAGGAGAGCCAGCTGGCACCACACCCCTCTGCCTACACGAAGCCACAGCTCAAGCAAAGGGGCCCAGCTGGGGTCGGGAATGAGTCACGAAGTTTGCCAATCCTTTCACTGCTTGCAAAGCTGCCAAGTTTGAGTCTGATTTCACTGGGGATGCACAGCACAGACATTTAACCACAGGTACTGGAACGAAAATTCTGCATTTTCCACAAATGCCACCCAAGAATTGGTGGTTTAAAGACGTAAAGCAGAATTCTGCTCCCCTAACCTCACCCATCTCAAATACTACTGAAGCATCTAATGTGGTCTCTTCGATCAGAAAACAGCCAAGCAGCTCAGCTGCAGTGCCCTCTGTCCCTGCTGGTCCTTCAGAAGAGTGTGCGACATCCCGCCCACGAAGCGAAGCCCCTCTGCTCACAGGAAGTGTCGCAGGGGAGCTATTTCAGTGTTCAGTGAGCAGCGCGCCACAACCGACAGACCCCCGTGGCCTCCAGCTCGATCTCCTGACCTATTGAGACCCCGGCCATTTATTTTTAGAAGCCCCTTTTTGTCCCCTCACCCTCTAGCCCAAATCCCAATTTAAACAGCTGGAAGGAAATCAAGAGAAAAAGCTGGCTTTAATGCCACAGCATTCACAACTCCCGAAGGAGAGCTCCAACAAGGGCTCTGTTGTACCCAGCACAGCGAAGCTGCTTAGATATGTGGTCCTTTTGAAAAACATATTCCATATCACATTAGCTGGGTGTCAGTCCCCGCAAGTACGAGAAGCCCTTCGAGCAGATGTGAAAAACAACCTAAGCTACTTCATGAGAAAAACTCAGTGGAAAGAACACACACGACACGAGAGCATTTTCCAAGGAGAGACGGCAAAGCTGCTTACCTGCTGGGAGTGCCGTGGGCTTCGGTGGCTCTGTTGGAGTGATTTTGCTTGTCCCGGGGCTTAAAAGTTTTACATAATTAGCAGGGAACCAGCCTATCTGGCGCTTTTTCCCACGTGCCTAATAAAAAAAATAATTTTATTAAAAATGTTAAAAGGTTCATATTCTTTCATGCACGTTTTCTCTGTAACAGAGCACTTACACAAGGTTTACATATAACTCAAAACCAAACGGCAGTCACCATAGAATCTACGGGTTACTATATTACAAAATGAAAACACCACGGCTAAAATTTAAACTGTGGTAGTCATCAGGCAGCAAAGCCTGAAATGTTTCTGCACGAGCTGGATGGTACGAATCACAATTCAGAGTAGAAATCAGTGCATAAAGGATAGAAAACTGCTCATGTAACGCCAGCTCTCAGCTGTTAATTTTAGGTAATGCACGATTACATCTTATGTCAACATTGTATGTGGATTTTAGGAATCATTATAATAGCAGTCGGCACTCGCTGGGTGCTTTTTATGAGCCAGGCCTGTGCTTAGCATCCTAAATGCATTTAGCCGCATAATTCCCAAAGGATAATATGATCACTACTGCCATTTCCCACATAAAGTGAGGCTCAGAACAGTTAAGTGATAGTCCCAAGGGCACAAGCTCGTTCGTAGCAAGCCGAGACTCACACTTGCGTCTGTGCTCTTCTTATGGATGACAGACAACCGTAGTACAAGACGCACCCATGCAATACCCATAGGACACAAGGAGTCTAAACTTGACATTGTTTTCAAAGACCGTGAGGCCTCCACGCCTCGCTACGGCCACATTTTCCACTTCCATGCCTCTCTCCTTCACTCTGATCTAATTCGACACGTGATCCATTATTGAGTGTTTACATGCCAGGTGTTGTTGGAAAGGGACAGTGTATGACACAGGGGAACTGACACACACCATCTCCAGAAGCGAGGCTCTGAGTAAAAAAAAAACAGCTGCCTTTAGGGACCCGGGTGGGAGACGTACGTTTGAATCCCCTTCTGTAACTTTTGCATTTTAAACCAGGTGAACATATTACTTATGTCAAAAGTAAGAAAATGAAGTCAAGGGGAAGGAGACTCCCGCCCCCTCCCGCCTGCCACTTCATCGAGGGCACTTCTGGGTCACTTTCGGAACGCGGATCACATTTCACTTGCCCTGCGGTCTCACAGCTTTCATGCCCTTGGCTCAGGGACGAAAACATCCATTTTCACAGTGACTCCGCCGATGATGGAAGCCGCTCGTTTACAAGCTCCCACATGTGTGCCAGACTCGTACGCTGCCACGTGGCTCACGACCCACCATCTGCCCACCCCTGCAGTCTCACGAGGGCAAAACTCGGAGCTCACTGACAACTCACCCACCCTATTGTGGAGTCCAACACCCCTTCGAAACTCTCCTTTGAAGAAGGTACTAGGAGTGTGAGGACAAAAATGTGGCTGCTGCCTAAGAGGAGCTGATAATCCACATGCAGAAATAACAAACACACATGGAACACTAAGTAATAACATCAGCATCAGCATTAAATACCCAGAGTGGTACAGGCATCAGAGCCACCACGGTTCAGGGGAAGGATGTCATTTCCGGTGGGGTGGTCACAGAAAGCTCCCGTTAGAAGTGGGACTTGGCCAGCTCTTGAGGAATGGGGGAGAGGTGGGAGAGAAACACTTGGGGAGAAACGTCGTGAGCAAAGGCAGTGAGGCATGAGAGACTGAGGGAGCTGCTTGTTTTTAAGAGAGCAAATCACCAAGTGAGGCTGGAGGGGCGATGTCGCTGACAGGTGAAAAGACCGGCAAGATGCATGGCTGACAAGGGAAGGAGGCACCTGTGGAAAGCCTCACGGCAGGTTGAGGAGGGGCCGTGGGAGTCACTCAAGGCTTCAGAACAGCAAAGTGACATATGGATGGGAAGGCCAATTACATAATGACAGCATGACTCTGCAGGGAGTGTGACCTGCAGGTGTGAGCAAGGCCTCTCCCTACCCAGCAAGGGAGCAGACATCTTAAAAGGGGAGTGGACCGCAGGATTCCAAGGTCAGATCCCTGAGCCAACAGGCTGCATCTGGTCAGAGAGGGATTTCATGGCCACCCACCAGCGACCCCCCCAGGGCGAGTTTCACCCCTGGCTTCACTCCAGGTTGTGCCTTCCATTCGGCCCAGACACGATTCTTTAGCCCACTGGCTCACTCTTCACTCTCTGGCACGTTATTTTTTAATTAGCTGCCCCATATGCACAGAAAAGTATTGTATTTCTTCAGCTCGCCACAATATGGGCTGTTCCTCTCCTTGACCAAGGTTTGCATGATAAAGCGGTGAACTGCGGACACTCACACATGCGCGTGCGCACACACACGGGAACTGAAAATGTTGAGCGGTACACATGTGGCTTTGAACACACGGAAAACTGTTACCACACCAGACTTTATAACACCACTGATGGAAAGCTCTGCCTCCAAAATGCCAGGACACTTAGGATGACTGCGCAGGTGTCCTCGTCATGGACTCTCTCTATCTCAACATTCTCTATCTGACTCGGGAACCAACAGATTTGGATAAATCATCAAAAGAATCCTTAGCTCTCACAATTCTGCTACTGGCTGTCCGAAGCTGAGCAACCAAATAGAGTCAGGCAATATGGTGTCTGCCTTTCGCTATCCAAATGCAGGATTACTTTGCAATAAAGAAACGTCCCTTTGAGGTTTTGCATATTCATATTTGGACAGAGAATTTCAAACAAACAGAGAAGACACTAACTTGCAGCTCTCCTTCCCACCATCCACCTGGGTTCTTTTTTCGGATCAAGATCAGCTGACCAGGGGCCAGGGTGAGCTGCTCAGGACCGGTAGCAGTGTAGGAAGCAATAACCTGGGCGATTTCTGAAAAACAAAATCAAACATCGGGGTGCACTGTTACAGTCAGGAGAAGGAAACTCTATGAAGAGACAGCCACCTCCCAGGTCACAGATTAACACCAGGAGAGCCAACCTACTGGGCTTGTTTCCTACTAAATGAAGAAGATCCACTCAATGGAACCCCCCGCCCTCAAAATTTCACGACCTCCATCGCAAATGCGGCGTTCAAGGTCTTGGTCGATCTTCTGGTTCTGCCCAGCCTGCTCTAGGACCCCCTTCTCGGCTCTCATCGACTCATCAACTTCCCTCCACGAACTCTCCTTCCTTCCCCCAATTCCTGCACCTTCTGGCCCAGCCCCTCCCACAATTCCCACGAGCACCCTGATGCCAACACCTGGGCCTCCTTCCCCGCCACCCGCCCTCTGCCCCCACACAGCGCTCAGCACACAGCACACTCAAGGATGGTTAAGTGAATAAAAAAACGCAGATGGACTTTTCCATCTGCCAAGTACAGGAGAAAGAGAAATTCTGTCTTCTCAGAAACGGTTGGGAGCGCAGCACTAGCGGATGTATATGCGGCTTTAGACTCCCGCTCCCACCTGTGAGACCAGTTTCTTTGCAGCTCACAGTCTGAAGGTGACCCCTAAACATCGGGGAGGAACCGTGTCAAGTTTACTTCTTTTTACTTTGAGTTAAAGGAGGAACCTGGAGTTAAGATGGGAATTTTATGCGAGAACAATTTAGCACGGAAAAAATGTGAATAGTCCTGTACTTTTCTTGAATGTGAAAAATCTCATGAGAAAAATTCCAGCAGTACCACGGACCAGGCTCTGGAAAGTACATTTCTCCTGGCACAGGAGGTCGCGTCTGAAAAGACAAAACCCTTCTCTGATAAATTCTGGCATGTCTGCAGCAACTGCTTTCTGAATTTCTAAAGGCAATACAGAACAAACTGTTCTATTCCTCTACACTCTTCCTATCATAACTGTTCTTGAAAGAAAGGATGGAAGAAAGGAGGAATGAAATCGCGAAAGACAGAAAGAAAAGGGGTAAAAAGGCCCCATCCGCTGACGGTATTTCCTGCTTCTCTCTAGAGGGCCATAAGCGGTATCATTCCCCTGTCTGCGGTCAGCACTGGCCACCTTGCTGGGAGCACCAGGCTGTCACAGTGCCAGCCTGGTCCTGCCAGGTGCTTCACAGAGCCCAGGGGAAGCCAGAAAGCGCCCAGTGACACATATGCCTTGGCCCTGCTGACCGCCCCAGCTGGGGAATCTGTGCCAAGGCAAGAATTCTCCCCCAACACGCCAGGGCCTGGCTCTGGATTCCAAGGGTTTTTGGTCAGTAGAGAGTCCAGATCAGTGACCTATTTGGCCGCAGATACTGCTGCTCCTCAAAGGACCTGGCACGAGTAGCCAGCGATCGGCCCCAACATTCTTCTCTGCCTTTTGTGTCCCTGAGCAGCTCTCTGGTTTCGGTGTAAAATTAAGCCCATCTGGACCCTATGGAATGACAATTCGAAATGCAGATCTCTCACAGTTAAAACAGAGATTGAACCCACGTGATCCAGCATCTGAGCATGACTAAAACCCTACGACAACCTGAAAACTCACTTTTCCTTGCCAGGTAAGCCCATTTGGAGCTCAGCACCACACAAAGATACACGGATCCCTCTCCTGGCATAGCAGTGCCTCTTTCGACCTATAATTTCCTCAGGCTATAATAGCAAAAAAGCTCAAATGACCTAGATGAGGAAGACGTGCCATACAAACCATACGATTTCACAACTGCTGCTTCTCTCTTTCATGCTTCTATTTATAGAACATGTGATTTTGTTTAAATTATCGAACACGCTTTGAATTCAGGGAGATGATGATAATTTTGTACCTTCGATGGGTACCTGAGGAAGATGCCCCAACAGCTTCTAAATGAATGGGACCTACACTCTGACAGTGCTTGTTGCTTCTCCGATCTCCACTGTTTACGGCCGAGGACTGAACGTGCCCTCGAGAAAGGAAAAAGGGCTTCCTGAACCTAACGTGAGGATGAAAAAGCAGCAGCTGACCCCAAATCTTACAGCGTCACGTACTACAACTTCCCACCATCTTGCCTGAATTACTCCTTCACGACCCAAGAGAACGGTGTGTTAATATCCCCAGTCCCCACGTGTGAAGCAACGGCCATATTTTATAACCATGTACACATCATTAATGGATTCTCGGGAAAGAATCTACTTCATCCATTCTGAGGGAAGATTCTTTTGTCTTTCTTTTTCTTTTTTTTTTTTTTAGGCTTCTGGCCCTAATAAACAAATATTGGGAACAACTATCAATTACATTCAAAACATTGAAAAATAAGCATCAGGGTTTGTAACTTACCAGGTTTTTTTCCTAAACTCCCTGTTTTCCCAGCAGTTCCAGAGCCCTTAAAACAGAGCAAAAGGTCTCATTTGCATACTGAAGAGTTTTGGTCATGCAACTTAAAAAACGATTAATGATGACACACACCCGCCAGAGCCCCTGAATCCCTCTCTTCATTCTGGGGAAACACAGTAGCCCTGTAGCTCCTGTGTAAGGATGTGTATCAGGGAAATACGGGACAAAATAAGTACTTTAAAACATGCAGCTTTTACTCTCTTCTCTAGAGAAAAATTAGCAAACGTAGGTGGCACTACAGGATCCCAGAGGGCTCAGGCATTGACTGTGTGTAGCTCGGGCACATGCTGTCCCTGGGTCAAATCAAACAGGAGGCACGATGCTAGGAAGATGATTAACCTATGTCCTAAACACTAAGCCCTTGCTTTCTGTCCAAATGGTTAATTAAATATTTCACATAAAAAAAGTACAGACATTCATGAGCCCAATACCCCGATTTAATACAAGAAAATATTAATATTTGCTACATTTGCTTTAGAGCTTTCTTTAAAAAAAAAACAAAAAAAACCAAAAAACCAAAAAACAAAAAAACAGTACAGTGGCAATTCAAACACCCTCTTCGTCCATTCGCTTCTTTATCCAAAGAGGCAGCCATCCTCCTGGTACCCTTTCCACACAAATCTTACACTGTTTAAACGCTGAATGTTTCTACCAATGCTGGATGCACAATCCATAAAAGCAGAACATACTTTTTTCAACTTTTAAGTGTTCCAAAAGTGCTCTGGGTCGAATTCCTTCATGGATACTCATGGAATTTTAAACCAGCTGAGTAAGCCAACACAGACCTCGAGTTAGGACAGAGGCCAGCTGTAATCTGTCATTACGAAGTGCTTTATTCTGAATTAATTTCATCCTTCAGTCCCTATCTTGCCATAAATTAAGTATTCCAATCATAACAAAACTAACTGAGACTTACTGTAAGAATAAAAATATGTAATTCATCTACCAGGCACACAACTTATCATAGTCCTTTTGTTTTGATTCTTGAAATTTAATAACTATTTACTAGGGTAGGTTTGAGTTAAAAATTTTTTACTCTGATTATGCTTTCTGTATTAATAAACAAAGTTAGACAATACTAATCTCCTTTGCTATTTTTATAGGCTGTGCATCAAAATAAAGGAATATTGATGACACGAGATTCCAAATGACCAGTTACTTTCCCAGTACATTCTTATAATATACTCCCTATATTCCATAAAAAGAACAAAGCGATTGGCAATCCCCAGTGATGGAGGTCAAGCAGCTTCAACGGTCTCTCTGTTAAATATCACAGCTAGTACAGCAGCGAAGACACGGCCAGAAGGCCAGGTCCTGTCCTGGCCCTCCTCGAGCATGCAGAGGACAAGCTGCCCAGGCCGGGGAGCCCTCGCCTTTCTCAGACAGATGGGAAGCCAGGCCAGCCCAACCCCTCCTGTGCCTGGGGCGGTGCTGGCATGGGGGGGCGGGGGGCTGGTCTGGTTTTCACCTTTGTCAGGATACTTCCCTTCTACACTGAACTCTGTGTCTAAGTAGGATGAAAGAGCTGACTTTTAAGATTTTTTTCATTATTATGAAATAATGCAGCTAAATGTCTCAAATCCTTAGCATTGCTTCTTCCTCTGTGGCTAATAATTTAAGACTGTGGTTGAGAAAGCATCTTACTTTTAAAAAAAAGTCAGTGTGTTTTTTAAAACTTATTGACCAGATTTTTTTTAAAACAGAAAACTACATATCATTTATTAAAATATAAGTAATGGCTTTCGTGTTTGAACTGATCCTAAAGGTGAAGTCACTTTAAGAGGTTTCACGTGTGGTAGGAGAAATCAAGCTTAGTGTTTCGTGTTTCCCCATCCCCTGAAATGTCATCTGCATGATTCTTATTGGCTCCAACTGGCTGGCCTGGAGAAGAGTTTCACTCCCTCTCCACAGATCTGCAGAGGACAGACAGTTCGCCAGCTGTCTTACAAGGAGAGGTATTTTCTTTCCTGCTTCTGCCAGATTCTCCAAGGGTGAGCAACTTCTGCAAATCCCTCCAGGGAATTTCGGCGAACTGTTCTCAAGACCATAGCAAAGGAAACAAAACAAAACAATAAAAGCACTCCCTAAAAAAAAAACAAACGCATGAAAAATGAAACTATTCCTGGGAACTGCAGGGAAGGTGAGAGGCCGGTGGTAGCACTATGTGCACGTCACCAGGTCCCAAAGCAGCCACGGGCCAGTGGAGGAGCCCCAGGTGCACCCTCCTGCTGGCATTCACGTGAGACAGAGGCTGTGTGTGCCCCTTCACCTATGGCTAAGGAGATGGTCTAGGGGCTCTCCTCTCCTCTGTGCCTAGGAGGTATGAGGAGAAAGAAAAAGTGACTGAGAACTGACTGCCTGTGCTTAAAAAATAAAAAAAGCTAATTCTTGTTGGTTTATTTATACGCAGTGGATCTGTTCAACGACTACATTTATACCCTGAAATTCTCCACGAACTTGAAATTGGCCACGACCAAATAGATGGGCTCCCGTACTCAGCAGGCCCACCCCACCGGTCCATTAAACCTGCACTATCTCAGGGCCACCTTTTATACAACTGAATTTTTAGAGCCCTATTTAATAGCAAGGGGAGCCGATTCCCATTTATAAGGATAACAGCATTTAAAATAAATCCAGACCCTTATCTACAGAGATTCTAAGGCCCAGCCACAAGTGTACCAATCTCTTAGATCTTGTGTCTTCCTACTGTGTAGGGAAAAATATGAATTTTTAAAACTCTCTACTGCCCAATATTCTGGGGCCAGTGTCACCCAAACGCTTGTTTACGTGGGCAAAAATCCCGCTGTGTATCTTCCTTGGGGCACCCGAGTTCAGTGAGTGACCGCGAAGACCTGATCAACGTTTACTCCGACCCCTAAGTCAGTTACATGCAGGAATCGGGACGAACGCTGAACGCTGTCCCGGCCGACGACGCAGCGCTGCCTCCGCTTAGCCCCAGGAGTTCTTCTGCTGGTGGGAAGCCAAGGCTTACCCTGCAGCACCAAGTGACAAGTTCAGACAATTACAGGTCACACTGTATTGGCTGTCACATTCCAGAACTTAGCAAAACCCAACAAAGTGTTCCACCTTCGAACGTGGTGACTCCCTGCGAAGAGAATCACTGCACAGAAAGGGAGAGGAAACAGTTAATGCGGGGTTTACCTCTGAATCTTTAAGCCTCACATAGTTAGAAGGGAAGACTCCGGACTTGTCGCCCACTGTTCCTGTCCACCAGTCACCATCTTTCTTGGTAACCAAAATCACATCCCCTTGCTGAAAGGTTAAATCGCCTTGCTCAGAACTCTCGTAAGTGTACATGGCAATAAATTCTGGTGGGGAGAAATAGTGAGATACGGAGAGAGCTTGATCGTTTACAGAAATCCCAGGCAGCTTTGTAAAAAAGCAAGTTTATGAATAAGGAAGTTAGAATAAGATCCATTCAAGAGAAAGGCTAGTCACAGATAAACACTGAGTGGCGGAATACCCTGGGCTCCAAATTCCCCAACTGCACGTAACAATCCAGTAACTGCAGACAGGGAGACAATCTCCACGAAGGATGACCCAGCCACAGGGAGAAAACCCAACCGCATGTCTACCATCGCTGAGTACCAAGAGCGATCTACAGTTTAACGTCATTTCTTTTTCAAATGAAAATGGTTTTTATGTTTACTTTTAACTAACATTTACCACGTACCCATGTCGTGCTGAGCACTGGGTTAGGTACAGTGACGTGAAGGCTCCTGGCACGCACATCAAATATCTGTACTTCAGTTCTGAGGGTATCAAGTCACGATTCTAGAAAATTTTCAGATACGGTTTTCCCTTTACGTAAATTAAGACGTATTTTTCATTATTCAAGTGCCTGAGTGAAAACTTATGTCCTAGTGTGCCATATACACAGATGGTAGGAAGCTGTTAGAACTTAAAACAAAAAATATACATTATTTAGTTTAAAATGGGCATCTACTTGTGATTCGAGGGCATAAACAGGTAGAGTGGGCTGATGATAAAAGCAGTGTACAGCCAATCCCAGAAAACAATCAAGTCTTTCTGAACAAGTTGAAAAGATAAACCATAGTTTCTTCCATTTTATTATTCATGTAATTTAGTCTTAAGAATAAGAACTAATGTTCTTTACTGTCTTGAATGTGAAGGGTGTGCATTCCAGAGGAAATTCTCCTTTTTTAATTATAAACAGCTGATTTTACTAAAGCTTAGAAACCAAGTCACGCTCTCAGAAAGATGACTAGACACAAAATCCTAGACACTACACTAGGTACAGGAGAAAAAGTTTACAGAAGAATGAACAAAAGTTTCTTTTTCTACTTTTTCTCCATTTTATCCCAGGCCTTTGTACCTATTTTTAAAAACCAATTTAAAAAAATCACCATTAAGCGAAGAGTTCATTTTTATGATGGATGCTGTAAGCTTCCCACTAAAACTTCAGATGACAGTCCTTAAATGTAGAGCCTAATGTTAATTAATAGGCAGAAATTTAGTCCGAAGGACTCCTTTGGCTAATTGTAAGAGCCTCTGCAGGAGGCCCTAATGAAAGCTAAAACAAACACAAAAAAAACACAACCCCCTATTGCTTGTGCTAATGCGGGCGCTCTACCATGCGGGAGAGAGGCTGCCTCGCCTTCAGCAGAGCTGACCCGTGGGTGGGGGCCAGCAGCGACTGCTGGTGAGTGCTGGACCCACGGCAGACACAAGGTCACCCTAATGTGCCAGGGAGAACAGAAGACTCTCTGTCTTCAGCCCTGCAGTGCTGGTAACACACACCTCCACAGTTAAAACTGGAAAAAATGATTTCCCACACGAGGAAATCGAAGTTTGGCCGCTTTAATAAGGACATTCTTTCTCCGTTAACATATTCCTTTTCCTGACTCCTCAATTCTGACCCTTCCCCTTTCATTTTGCTCCTTTACCTGCTCCTCAGTTCATGGACCGCCACTTAAGACAGGCTCCTTGGCAATCAATATTTTTCCCACTTAAAAGTATTGCACTTAAAAGTCACTTTCTCAAAAATGGATCCAAATTTCGAAGTAATTTTCAAAACGCTTAAGAAATTTCAGAAGCATGAACTCCGGCTGAACTTAATACTGCAGTATAAGATACCAAGGAGACCGAGAAGACTGTAGCTTTACTTGTCCTGCCCTGCACACAGGAATCTGTGGAGCTGCTTAGGGTTTCAGTGAAAACTGGGAGACATGAGGATGGATACGCAGGGGCACCTCACTGCTCAGACCCTCCTCATGAGACATTTAACACAGGGCACCGGCCTTATTATTAAGCGGCTCGTTAACATATGTAAATATCTTTCTCAGAATTTCAGATGCCGATGGCTTCCCGCAACCCTCTAGAATGCCAGCTATTTCCTACTATTTCTAGTATCTAAATCATTTCGAAATGGATGGAATACAGGTCGACTAAGATTAGAATCTAATTCTCTTCTGTTGCCCAACTTTAAGATGCGTGTGGTTCATCCATGACCAATATTTATTGAGGCCTCAAGTGTCGAGGCCTCTGTCTATGTTTCAGAACAAAACCGACAACTCCGCTGGCAAATGAGAAGCTCCCTGCTTTACGTGGCTCTGTGGACAACCCACGAAACGAAGCAAAGAGGAAGTAAAAGTAGCAGACGTTTACTGATCTTCCCACTAAAAACTGGACACGTATGAACTCATATCCCTTGTAATAATATCTTAACTCAA
Organism: Pteropus vampyrus; assembly: GCF_000151845.1. NCBI lineage: Eukaryota > Metazoa > Chordata > Mammalia > Chiroptera > Pteropodidae > Pteropus > Pteropus vampyrus. Next base: position 3,198,209 of record NW_011888895.1, read on the forward strand.
AGTGTGGTCATTATGCCCACTTTACAGATGAGGAAGTTAAGGCATGACCAAAATGATAAGGTTACCAGGTGAGGGACCTATCTCAGTGATACCTGATTAGATACAACACGCTGAATTTGGGGGTGGGGGTACTGACTGCATGTGCTGTGTGTAAAAGAACTTTTTGCCTTGTTCTAACAGTAGATTAAAAAAAATCACTAAGAATATATAAGGAGAACTATGCTAATGATTGTTTGATGGTGACACCAAAAGCTGGATGCAACGAAATGCTGGACTTGTGCAGTGATGATGAGATTTTATAGCTATCCCTATAAACTAAAAAAAACCCCTTTTTTACTTGTCAAATTCTTGAAAAAGTAGAGTGTGAAATACCATTAAACCTTAATCCTTGCTTTCGCCATATAAACTATTGTTTTAATAATTCTATTTTTCACAAGGCGAGGTTTCTAAGGAATGCAGCAATCTCATAATGGCAAACTAAATAAAACATTCTATGCTCATGTAATTTATTCAAGGAACCCATGAAAAGTTACTATATAATTGAGTAGACATCCGTTAGCTATACTGCTCAGACTTCTATATCAAAGCCTGCCTAAATTAGGTACACTCTTCGATCAGTACTATGAGAATGGCTCTATTGAATGTAGAAAAAACATGAGATTTTTTACCATTACAGCCTGAATCATGTAGGTTTTGTTCATTTTTAAACCCATACTATGCTGGCACATACAATCCTTAGGATTATGTCACAAAACAAAGACCGGGAAACAAAGCAATTAATTGTTTGTGTAAAAAACACTCAAGATGAATTTTTTTAGGCCTAAATAATCTGGTGTGGTTATTTACGTGGAACATAGAAACTGAACTTCTGTTTCATTTGGGGCGGTACAGATGGCACTGATGTCACTGTGACGACTTTACCGAACTGTGTAGTTGTGGGTTTAAAACAAAATACTTACCTATAAGTCAAAAAATAGCAATGACCACAATTTAGCTATAGAGATGCTCAGGAAACTTGATCCTCAGTGACTATATGGGCCTCTTTCGAAAGTAAAAGGGCTCATAATCAAATATAACCAGAAGATTCAGTTTTTATAATCAATATATCTGATAGTCTTTTGAAAGTCTCCATAAAATATTTTGATTTTGTAAAGAGCTAAACTTCATTTTACCTTAGAGTTTAATGTACTGAACATAAATTAATGCAGTCTATTTTAAAATGAAATCCAATCTCGTTTCAAACATTTGCCGTTTGCATTACATAATTTCATCAACCCATCTAAAGACATAGTTTAACTCAACTTCTCACCTTCTCCCGAAACGGCTGGCTTGGCTGCTGGGGAAGCCACTCTCTTTAGACTAGCAGCAGGACTTTCTGAAGAGCCAGAATCCATGCTGAAAGGGGGGTGGGGGAGCAGTATTTTAGTTTCTGTCTTCAAAGAAAATAGTACAAGTGACATTAAAAAAAAAAAAAAACTATTTCACATTTAAAACTTTGAAAAATCTACAGCTGAAACAGACACACATAGTTAAAACACATGATGAGGTCATACAGAGGCATGGTGCTGGGTAGACAGCCAACGTGTCGGTCCCTCTCAAAGCATGACTGACAGATGCTCGGCCAATATTTCTGCTATTTTTATCTTCTTAAAGCGCATAATTTGTTTTAAACATCTATATGGTCGGAATAATCAGACGACAACCCTGTTAAGGTTCCACGCCACAAGGTTCCTAATGAAAAAGATAATTCATCCTTCCAGTTACTTCCCCAACGTTGGGCCTCTGCGTATTCGTGTATATCTGGCACAGCACTGGGTACTAAGTTTATGGAGAAGGCACCACATCTCCAACACATCCACAAGAATGTTTCAGGTCTCAGAGTAGAATTCTCTTTTGCAGAAGTTAATAAAAAACACGATATACAGGCTTCCTCAAGGGAAGGGAAACAATGACCATTTATCTGTAAGAGGCTCCTTTCTGGTTGACACACACTCTAACTTTTGCAGTTCAAAAGATCCAGAAGTCAAAAGAATCCTGCCAACTCCTATCCAGATCTGAACTGGTGCAAACAATAATTTAACGCATAAATTGTTTTCATCTAACAGAAGCAGAAAAACACAAAAATACCTTGTAGATTTCCTTACAGGCCCTGAAATGAGTTTCACGTAGGACTTGGGGAACCAGCCCTTCTGACCTTGAACTTCTCCAAACCACCACATGTCTTGCTGTTCCAGGACGGTGATGACATCGTTTTTGTTAAAATTTAAATGGTTGTCTTTCTTGGCTCTCCAAGGGTACAGGGCCTGCGCCTGTAGCCCCTCCACCTTTTCACCCTTGTGGGGAATAACATAAAGGATCTCTCATTACTTGGTGATTTGTTTTCAACTCGGGCAACAGGAACACTGGCACCCCCTCTCCAGTAAGCACACAGAGCACGCACAGCACAGGCGGCCCTGCCTCAGCGCAGCACGGGCTATAGATGCTTCCTTGTCTCTCGGTAATTGTTTATTTTCAAAAGTGGACGTGAAAACCTGCCAGCCTATTCACAAAGCCATTGTCTGACCCTCTAGAACTATCTATTTGAACAAGCCAGGGGGTCATATTTATTCTGTTGCACCTGGCTGTGGCCTTTCATATTCTGGTTCTATTTAACTCTCAAGTTGCCCAGGGCACCCCCGCCCCCCATTTCCAACCTGATGTGGATGTTGAGTTCAAGATTAATAGTGGAGCATAAATCTTACGACGTCTGAAAGGGTAATAAAGTGATATTTTAGTTTAGGTGGACATGGAAATGTGCGCTGCATTGGACTGTGCTTGTCTAAGTCCGTTTTTAGAACAGAGGTTTGGTTAGCGTAAACTCACTGTCATCACTGTTTATTGGGCGTCTATATGCGAGACATTATGGGGTTACAAAGAGGAATAAAATGCCATCTCTGCTGCCCCCCAGTAATTTAGGTTTAAACACTTTATTAATCGTAAAGCACTATAAAAACGGACAGTATGATATTATTAGCAAAGAACTCACGATTAACAGGGAAGAAAAAGATACAAACTATGACTACCACCTGGCAGAATTAAATATGTTAAAAAGAGGTCCCATCTATTCACCGTGGGAACAGAGAGAACAGCGGGATTAATTCTGCCTGAGGGCAGCAGAGAAAGTTTCACAGAGGAGGAGCAATGGAGCCGGAGGAGGGTTCTGACAGCTAGGGCTCTGAGGGGAGGGCACTCCAGGCGGAGGACACAG
>NW_011888895.1:3202560-3210913 GCF_000151845.1 Pteropus vampyrus
CTCTAGTGCCTGACTTTTCAGGCCCCTTCTTCTCCACTGGCAACGAGGCTGGTCCGTGCCTTTGCCAACGCCCTCCCTTCACCCTGCTCCTTCCCCTTCACGAATCTGAACACCCCCTCACCGATCGTTTCTTCTTTATGCCTCCGCAATCTGGTTGATCCTACCCTATCCCAGGTCACAAATACATTCCGCTTGCTATACCAAATGGTCTCTTCTTTGGGCTGACCAGGACCTTTAATAACACGAGCATCGGCGCCACCCCTTTCTGGAAGCAGCCCCCTTCTCCTCCACCACTGAGTCACCGTGCGGAGCACGAGACGCGTGCTAACCGCAGAACGGGGACAGAAACGAAGGAAAGGAACACCTGCTAGGAGCTCACAGAACGCACACGCTCTGTGTATTTTCCACGTTCTCCCGACATCTTCTCTCCTTTGAGGATCTCACGTCCTTAGACCTGATCTGTGTTCCAGACTGGACTACCTGGATGTCCCGTTTTCACCTTGAACTTAACACGTCTAAAACCCAGCTCCTCCAACTAAAAACCAATTTCTTTTTCTGCCTTCCTTGTTTCTCACAAAGGACGAATCTTTTTCTCAGTCCCGAACGTCTTTCCTTTCCCTTCTGCCTGACAGGTTTTGTGACCCCATCCTCTTTAGTTGGTGTCCTGTCTCGATGTCCTCCGTCGACCCTTCCAGCACACCACCTACCTCTACACGAATCTACCCAGAGCCCATGTTTGATAGGTCGTTCCCAGATCACAAACTGTCCCTGACCCCCAAGCCTGCCAGATGGACATTTGCTCTTATTCAGTTTGATTATTTATAGAAATTTCATTCCTTTTGTCTTTATTAAGTAAAAATAGAAATATTGAGAAATGCCACCTTTATCCCTTCGGAAGTTACTTTCTCTTAGTAGGACATTTAAGAGGTTCCCATTAACCTGCCATCGGTCTTCGTTTTTCCAATAAATACTCAACGGTCTGGCCAAATGGACCGACCCAAGATTTTCCCCTGAAAGCCGCTCCTCAGTCTTTTCTGTCTGACATGCCAGCCCTCTCCATGTCCTATTAAGATCTTACCCACGGCTTAAGATGCAGTGCAGATGCCACTTCCCCAAGAAGCTTCCCCCATCAGTCCAGGCAGAAGTTTACCCTCCTTCACTAATCACAACTCATTCCAGGCTCCTTAAAGGCTACTGGGAAAACGTATCCCACGCTGCCAGCTGACCCAGATACATATAATGAGGCTCCTTCTAAATGACACAGTCGACAAGCATTTGCTGAATTTGTTGGTACCCTATAGCACGCTAGGTCTTCACGCTCCCAGTGACTGCATTTACCTGGCCTAAAACAGGAGATGGAGAGGAGCCGGTGGCCGTGGCTGGAGTAAAAGCCGATCTCTGCCTTAACTGGCCGGCACTAGGAACGGTGAGAGAGGGCTGGGCTGCCCATGCGTCCCAGTTATCTGTTTCTGGCTTCTCATTTGTGCTGGTGGGCCACCTGGAAGGAAAAGCAAGCCACCATGAGGAACAAGCACTTCCTAACGCACCAGCTTTTCACCCACAGTAAATACAAACCCAGGACACGTTGCTTGGGCTTTCTGAAGTTCAAGAACAAGAACAGGAGGCAAGAGCATTGCACTTGGGTTTGAGTCTGAGCTTCGCACACTCGCAACGAGCCTCAGGCAAGTTATAATAGCTTCTCTGAATCCTGACTTCCTTATTGATAAAATGGGAATGATATACTGCCAGTTTGGTTTGGTCCCATGAAATTCTGGAGAGGGAAATACTTTGTAATTCTAAAGCATCAGAGAAACATCCTCACCTGATCAGTACCGTCATCTGTAATAACAGCTAAATCAGCAAAAGAAGAATTTATACACCAGATATGAAAACACTCCAGCTTTGTAGCTGGTGCTTCGTAACACCCCTTCTCTGTCCCCCCCATGGTACAGCAAGCACCTGGCCACAGGCCTACACACCACGGGAAGGAAGTACAAGTGGCATCCTTAGAGCAACCAGTTGTCCTGGATCCTCCGGGACAGTTTCGATTTTGTAATTTTATAACTGTAAATAAGCACATCTGTGTGGGTGCAGAATGAAACACAATTTACTTTTTACGTCGTTGTAAGACATAAACAAATTTGGAAATCACAAAATTCCTTTGTTAGACTGTACATCCTGATTTGGGGTTTGGAAAATAAGATGCCCATAATTATAGCAGCAGACTGCACGCCACACAGTTAACGAGGAAACGAGGCGCACTGGAAAACATGGTATCTGTCTTCTATTTTAGCCTGCACTTTAGAAGTCAGCACTTTTCAACCAAGATCAAGGAAAGAAGAGTTTCAATTTGGACTCATGCTAACAGAAGGCTACTTTTAGCAGCGATTAGATGGGGCGGGCCTTGTTTAGCAGTTTGAACTTTTTATATGAACATATAAATAGGAAAAACTTGCTATTCCTTACATCCTTCCCTCCACTTCCTTCTGCCCTTGGTCATTACGCTCTTTTCTTTCCTCTATTTGATCCATCTGATCTTTCGCCAGCATTACGTCTTGACTCCTTGCCTTCGATTCGTTTCTTCTCAAAGATGGTTAGACTTGAGAGAAAATTTGCAACACTTCTTATTCAAATCACTTTTACGTGAATGCTACTATAACATATTTGTAGACAGCTGCATATCTAGATTGTGGACCTAAAACTGGAAGGGTGGAGAGTGGTTTAATCTACCATTTCAAACCCCCGCTTACACCTGTTTTTAATGCCACTTCCTGATGACCAAGGGCACAGCACTAGCAGCGGCCAAGAGCACACATCACTTCACTCCCCCGCACATTTGTAGAAGACGATGAAAGAGGAACGCTTTAAAGTCAACAGCTTTCTATTTTCTTCAGAACCACATGACTGTTTAATTTCTGTTTCTGTGCAGCAAAAAAAGTGCTATTGACATGCAGGAAATGACTGAATATTTGCCGACTGACATGCATTTCAGATTGTCATGAAACTGTAGTTGTCCATGTCTTCCATAAGAAACAAAGGTAGATGACTGGACGAAATGGGAGACCAGGCTTTCTTCCGTGCCCGGGAAAATCATTGTTGAGCAACGATATAATTAAATCCAGTTCAGAGAACATAATCCACAACTTGACAGTCAGTAGGCCAGTCAGAGAAAGTGGTAATGAAAGGGAGCCAGCTCCTTTACGCAGAGGTACAACCCAAAGCTATAAAAATACTTAAAAAAAAAAAAAAAAAAAAAAAAAAGATCACTAAATGGAGATTTCAGAAGTCATCAGAAACAGCATGGCTATACGTACGTGGAGCTGAAGTCGGCCCAGTTGTTGGGGGTCGTGGAGGGCTCTGACGAGGTCGCTGCCAACGGAGTGGGTGTCTCCCGCACAGCCAGTTTGGGTGCAGGGGTGGAAGACAGGTCAGTCCCTGGTTTGCCTGGAGCAGGAGCCTCGTTTTCTGGGATTTTCTCTGCATAGTTCGCAGGAAACCATCCCGTCTTTCCTTTTAATTCTCCTCCAAGCCATCCCGGTTCTCCAGTTTGGCTTTCGTCCACCTGCAGGAAAGTCGCGGTTTAATTTTAGTGCGACTAAATCAACCCCTAAAGACACCAAACATTCTCCCAGAACAAAGCCCGAAGCCGCTGACCCTGTCAGACTGACACACGGCACAGACGGTTCTTCATCTTATTCTTAGACTAAGTCTGGAAAAAACAGTCTCTAAACATTGACTCCGAAAAAATAGTAGGTGCTATAATTCAAGTTCTTATTCTTTGTGTTTTTTTAGCTCTCCCCCGCTCCCTTTTCTATTAACGGCAGTTCAGATAAAGTGCCTGAAGTCCTAAGGCCCATAGTTTAAGATTTTAGAGCGATTTTGAATTGGAAAGTGATCTGACACACTTCATCACTCAAGAAGTCATGTAATTATTAAACGTAATTTGACTTGGCTTTATTATTTAAAGTTGAAAGCCGAGGGTGCAATCAATATAAATTTAGTACTCTAAAAATCTCTCGTAATGAAGTAGTTATTCAGCATAGGGACAAGAAAGATAAAAAACACAGCCTTAGATGGCTTCCATGGGAAGCGAAGTTGACTGCTGTGTTTAGTCATTTAAAAACTCCACAGACACATAATGAGAAAATTAAGGGAATGATTATTTATAGTAACCATCAATTTAATTAAAGTCCCATAGTTTCCTTTTGTACGAATTTAACTTTAATTTTCACAAAAGTGTACATGAAAACATAGAATTCTGCTGTTTAAAATTTTCACAGAGGGTATTTATTATACCAAATGCTTTTAATGTTTGCATTTTATTTTAATTCTGACTCAAAAGGATCATTCAGAGTCAGCAGAATGATTCTACTTATCTTCGCAAGTTACCCCCACTATTTTATGAGCAACAGAAGAATGACTTTGGAGGACAATTACATTCACTGTTAGAAAATTATATTCATTATTATAAGTGAAATAAGGGCCTATCAGAGATCTTATCTTATTTTCAATCCCTTAATATACAGCCTAAGTACGTTAAACACTGAACACCTCATTGGACATTAACATTACTTTTTAGAAATCACAGAAATGAGTAGGTAGGGTCTTAACGATGATTTTGGAAAAACTGGCAAAAATGCCAGTCTTCTAATCCACTCAACTATTCGGAAAACAAATAAAGCAAAAACTAGGGAACCAAATGCTATCTGTATTCTTGTGTAGAGTACATAACTGGATGTAATAGTAGCTTACTTGAATTGAAAAGAACGCTTGAGATGGGATGGAGAAAGTAGAATACGCAGCTTACTACTTAATTCTACATGTTATTTATAAAATATTCAGTATGACGGGGACATCTGCTTGCCTCTCCACCTTAGGGAACCCTTATTGTCATGGGTAAAAGCAATTTTTAAAGCTAAGAGTTCTCCCAAAAAAAGTTGCTGGAGATAAAGTGCAATACTGCTTCGAAGGTTCTGTGTTTTGCTTTTCAGTTGTTATTCCTGCTAACGCCGAATCCGATGTGTACACATTAGCCACTTGCATTCAACTCCCCCGCACCATTTTGTTTTTTCCTTTTTTCTAGGCAGCCCCAACTGTTCCTCGAGACGAGGATTTAAGACGAGATTTTTTCCACTTGGATCTTATTTTAAGCTAAACTCAAGAGCTACACTCCTCCCCTTCCTCATCTATACTTATTGGTGATATTATGACACAGTTTAACTTTACAGCTGCTCTGCACTGGCATCGCGGCTGTTTTTAGGCCAGCTTGTGCCAGGGCTGCCCCGATTTCTCAGTAGCTTCGAAAGCCGAGCTCCTGCCCCTCCCACTCATTCCAGGACCAATGTCAAGCAGGAGCGGGTTAGAGCCGGAGCCACACAGTAACTCAGCCTCAAGAAGGCCAAGTGTGATGACCAAGGGTGGGGCTCAGCAATCAGACTGCCTCAATTTATCGACTGGCTGACCTTGGGCAAGTTTAACCTCCTGTTGCCTCCGTTTCTTGACCTGTAAAATGGGGATAATCACAGTCCCTGTGTTGTTATGGTCGTTGTGAGGATTGTGAAATATTTAGAACACTGCCTGGCACAGGTGCAGCATTTAATGATTGATATTGTAAAGCCACCTCTCCTCTGGCCCAGCTCTGACTGCGCTACAGTTCTCCTGTCTGGGTTTCTGCTTGTTCTACAAGCCTGGCCTCCACCCTCACCTGCCTGGTACCCTCTGCTTTGCCTTCCGGCCAGTAGTCACCCTTTAGGGGCTGGAGTTCAACCCCTGATCACGGCTTCTCAGGAACTCCTACAGGTCTGCACAAGTTGGACTTCCTGGAACGTTAGCCGCTTTACTCATATCCTCTGAATGACTGTCATTCCTGAGACATAGTCTTAGCTGGTTAACAAGTCTTGTGGTTGATAGGTCTGGAATTGGATCTGAAGCCCTAAGGAAATGTCCCACTCTGTGGGCGGGTCTAGCTCCCACGCTAGTTAACTGATCACACCTGGCCCTGTCCCCTGATATGACAGAAAGCATGCTTCCCCACCAAGGTGCTTTGTATACTGAGGAAGGGGAGAGGGTGCCTTATATCTCTGTGCAAACAGGAATTTCTCCCGCCCTTCAAGCCATTTCACATTTAACTAGGGAAATTCACTGGTCAACTTTGACCAAACGATAATCTTAATTAGTTTGATCTATTCTTATAGAAATCCATTAATTTTTATGAATAATTAAATTTTAATTTTAAGGTTTGGAGAATATAATAAAATTCTTTTTTCACATTAAATTAAACTAACCAGTTAGAGAAAGCACAAAGGTTCTCATATGAAAACGAGAAGTATTTCTTCCTGGATTTGGGAAACTACCCAAAATGTCAATCTAATTGTGGAAAAACATTACATAAGGTTAGGATAGAACAAGAAAAGTTAGACATCCAAACTTCCGGTAACGTGGCTGGCTACGATATGCACTTTTATATACATAAAGTAGATTCATCTATTGGTGGCTATAAATCAGGGGGGTTGAAATGTTAACAATGTCGGTCTTAACACAGCTTCATTTAACCAGTTCAACTGCAACACCTCAAGGCATCTGCAGAATATCATCAAAGGGAAAAGTGCGAATCCCAGATAGTGCCTACACATCTGAGAATATGGAACAGATCTAGTCTACGAGATGTAAGCAATTATACACTGTATACTGCAGGGCATATACGCAGCAGTCAAAAGCACACAGCGGCTATCAGGTTCAAGTACACGTGGCTGAAGCCCAATGACATTAGGTCTTTTCTTAATGTTTATATGCTTCATGGCTGCCATCATCATTAGGTAGGTAGCATTAATATTTCTAAAACCACTGACTTTGTCACAAAAAGGGAAACAGAAATCCTCTCCTTTCACATGTCAAAGAACACGGACAGCAAATAAGTTTAAACTGTGTACCGACTCAGGCCAGCTCATGTGGCCACCTGGGATATGCTAAGGAGTATGGGAGCATTTGCCAGTTGGAAATATAAGGCCTCCCTCAAAACTCCTGGATGAGGATATTACGATTGCTTTCTAAAGCTCTAACCCGGAGGCTAGCAAATTTTTCCTCTGTCACATCTGCAATTGTAGCACAAAGGCAGCTGTAGACAATATGTAAATGAACGAGCCTGGCTGTGTTCCAATAAAACTTCATTACAAGATAGGCAGTGAGCAGGATTTGGCCCACTGGGATCATATACGTGTACTGATCCCTCAAAACAGTGATGATACTATGACTAATTGTTACAAAACCAGCAGAGCTCAGATGTTAAGGTTATGGAAATCTAAAGCAGTCAGGAAAGAAAAGTTATTGACTACACTTAGAAAAATCTCTCCATCAAGAGAAGAAAAGGTAAAAATGAGTTTAAATTGTTATGAGAGTAACACTAAATTAGAAGATAAACAATTTCCAAAATGAATTGACTGGTCGATGGCTGACAACTGCTGAAAAAAAAAAAGGTCTCCTTTTTAGGGTATTTCAAGAAGAAGATATTTTCCGGAAATAATTTAGGACTAGTCCAGACAGGATAAAGAGATTAGGTTTTATCAGCGGCTAGATCAGTGGTTCCTGAAACTAACTCCCTAAAAGAACCACATGGAGAGGATTCTGAGTCCTATCTATGGATTACATATAGTTCTCAGTTTCTGGGGGTCACCATTCTGGAGGAATGTTGATTTTTTTAAGCTCCCTGAGCAGTTCTGATGTATCAGTCTTGCACCATCTAAACCTGCTGAAGATGATCAGCCTGTGTTCTTAAGACAAACCTCAAGAAAACCGCAAGCAGAGAGAGAGGTCTTCTAATTTCTTACGCTATTACGATACATTCTAAATAATTCCAATACATGTCAAATTTGCTTATTCAGCCTCCAAGTACCAGCCCTCCAGATCAGAAGACAAGCCATAGATTTTCAAAGTATCCAAGCCTGAGCTGGCAAAGTCAGACTCAACCAAGAGGCTTCTGTTCCAAAGTCTGAGAACATCAGTCCAGATTCGTTTCCTCTTTGAAATCCTAGCAGAATCAGTGAGCATTCACTGAAAATTTCATCATGCACTGGCCTTTCCATGTGTTTCTCCCTATTTTTCTAAAAAGATTTTAAACACATGAATGCCAGACCTCATGTTATATTTCTCTGTATTATCAACAACATGTAGAACAAGACTATGTACAAATTATCACTTCAATTTTTATCAGCCATAAAAAAACATTTTTGGAGAACACTATGTTGATAATCAAGTTTTTTCAAAGACTGCCTACGTTAAAAAAAGGAAATACTGTCAGACTTCTAAAATCTAACAGGTATAGTTAGCTATTTTTCAGATGTTTGAGCAATCTGAGAAT
>NW_011888895.1:3211598-3214718 GCF_000151845.1 Pteropus vampyrus
TATTATTTCTGCTTTTTTTCTTTTACTAGAGAGTTTATTTGTGTATGTAGATCTACGTTAAATTTTTTTTATTACAGTGACATTGGTTAATGAAATCCAGTAAGTTTCAAGTGTACAGCTCGGCAGTAAGGCATATATATATTACATTGTGAGATCCGTGTAATTTTAAAAAGCATCATTATATTTATTGTTTCGCTGTACTATGTCTTTAAACCATCCCCTTACTGATGGATAATACTGGGTTGTTCTTTTTTGTTTTTACCAACAGTGCTGCAGTGAATATCCATATATACATATATTTGTGCATATGCCAAAAAAACAGAGAGAGAATAACAGAATTTCTGAGAATTTTAAATTTGAATAGGTATTGCCAAATTGCCTCCCAAATGACTTAGCCAATTCATACACCCATGCTGACAATATTATATCCACTTTCCTACACTCCTGACAAAACTGTGTATTATCAAACTTTTAAACTTGCTCAGTTGAGAGATGAAAAATGCTATATCTTGCTTTTCTAACTTGCATTTTTCTGATCACCAATGAAATGAAGCATCTTTCTGTATATTTTCAAAATCATTTACTTTTCTTCATCTATAACTGAATCTTCATATCTTTGGCCAACTGTTCTAGGTTGTGGGTTTCTTTCATAGTAACTTTTTGGAGTCTATGTAATATGGATTGTAACCTTTTGTCTCATGTATTTTTGTAATATATGTTTTAATTTTTTTATATTGTCAAATTTGTCCATTTTTGTCATTTATGGCTTCTAGTTTTAATTTACAAAGTCATTTCTTAGTCAGAATATTATTCCAATACTCATCTTTAAAAAGAATATTTTTGGAAATTTATCTTTTAAGTTACAACTACTTGGAACTTATTTTTGTCCATGGCCTGAGATAGAGATTTGACCCAATAACTTGCCAAATACAGAGCCTTCGAGTTAGTCCTTAAGTGGAATCTAGCAAAGAGAAACCTGGAACACCAACCTTTAAACCTTTCTTCCTTCCTTTCTTCCTTTAAGCAAATGTTCTACACAAACTCAAAAGGTGTTTTTACTGCCGTGACAACATCCAGAGATAGGCGTACTTACACAGAATTAAAGCGATTTAAAAGAACAAAACATTTAATAAGATGCGGACTTCCTGACAGTTACATAACACTTACCCATTCCCCTTTAACCTCCACCAGGAAAGCAAAGGTTTGAAAGCAAGGCAAAATATATGTTTAATGAAATGTTTTATTCTTACAGTATTATCTACACTCTATTCATCTAGTCAAGCTGGTGGTTAACTAGCCAATTGAAGAAAAGGACTCAGTATCAATTATAACAAGACTATATTTCCAAAAATAGCAACATTTTCTCATTAACATATAGATCATCTGTAACATTTCTTTATCTTAACATTGGTAACACTTCCTCATCTCAAGAACAGAACACTGTTTTTCTGTACTTTGTGTTGCAACAAAATCCAGTTTCGAAAAATTAGGCTTTAAAAAAAAAAAGTGTAAAAAGTCAATTTTGTAATGAGGTCCTATCTGATGTTGCTCTGTACGTTTGTAATTTTTTGATTCCTGCTATTACATGGTATTTAAATATTTTACAATTAATCTGCTTTAAAAGGCATGCTATTTCAGAGATGAGGCGGTATGAGTAAAGCAGCTTCAGGCCATCAGGAAACAGTGTAGGACACAGGGGGTGGTGGAGAAGCTGTACACCTGGCCACCTTGCATCACCACGCATGGGTACAGAGACGCACCCACACTTAAGAGAAACCAGCAGTTCTTTCTATTAAGAATGAGTGAGGCTGACACCCAGCACATTTCAGGCATTCAGTAACTGTTGAATGAAGGCTGGGCTATATTTGAAGAGGGTTTCAATAATGTTGAGAAGATTGTGATTTTTAAAGATTCTGGACTTTTGGTCTTGACTCCCCTATTTCCAGCCTATAATATATAATTAAAGAAAAGGCTACCAAAAAATAAGGGGAAAAGAGACTGATTTTTCTCAGTATAAACATGCTATTCTTTATATTTTGGACCATTAAAGATCATGTATTCTACACGGAGAGCTATAACATATATATGCACAATGCATGAGTAATAGTACAAGGACTCATATAAATACCCTTTTATACTTCAGAGACACGCAATGCTAGCATGAGAAACATGTTCGTTTCAATTTTTAACTTTCCTAGTTCATTTAAAATTCTGACCCATTCCCAACATTTTAAAAAATGCTAACAGTAATGCAAAGTTTGACCACTTTTAAGACTTTTATTTTAGACTGAGGAACTACTGTTCTCTTTTATAAAATAATTTAGGTCAATCACATTGCTTTATTCTTTCTTAAACTGGTTTTAGTTGCAATCATAAGAGTATATATACTTAAGAAAGCATATTTACTGTATTTAATTCATTATTCACACAATTCAAAGTTCACACAAAGAGAAAAAAGATGCTCTGACCCAAAGATACAGAAGTTATCCTTGGTGATTAATGAATATGACAGAGTATTTTGCATTGAAAACTATTTCTTAAAGACTACTCATAGCATATACGTAGTAATCTAAACTCTGAAACTACCAGATCTTTACAGATTTTAAAATATGCTAAGGCTGTGATAAAAACTCATTTTCTTTCACAATTCTATTTCAAAGTGATGTTAGGATACATTTTTAAATGTCTTCTTTCATCCTAATAGACAAGGAAGAAGATTGAGATTATACTTCAAAACTGCCAATGCTGGATTATTGGATTTCACACTCACTAACGATTTCGCAGGTGTCAGATAAAGTCCAAAAGAGCGCAGATGCTGATCACCTACAGAAATCACTTTCACTGGAGTCATCCTTACCATGACTATATCTCCCGGCTGGATCGTGATTTCATCGTGACTTCTGGATTCAAAGGGATACAGAGCTCGGTAATACACCACTTTCACATTCTCCTGCGCAGAAATTGTAAGTGGGCCTTTTTCTGTTTACAAAAAGGGAAGGGTGTGGAACAAAAAGAAAACATTACACAGGACACAAACGCATGACAACAAGCCAAATAACGGACGTCTCCTCTACTGCCACCTTAACATCTGACCTACATCCATCCATTCAAGGAATTTCT
>NW_011888895.1:3215883-3238946 GCF_000151845.1 Pteropus vampyrus
CTGTACGTTTGTAATTTTTTGATTCCTGCTATTACATGGTATTTAAATATTTTACAATTAATCTGCTTTAAAAGGCATGCTATTTCAGAGATGAGGCGGTATGAGTAAAGCAGCTTCAGGCCATCAGGAAACACAGTGTAGGACACAGCGGGTGGTGGAGAAGCTGTACACCTGGCCACCTTGCATCACCACGCATGGGTACAGAGACGCACCCACACTTAAGAGAAACCAGCAGTTCTTTCTATTAAGAATGAGTGAGGCTGACACCCAGCACGTTTCAGGCATTCAGTAACTGTTGAATGAAGGCTGGGCTATATTTGAAGAGGGTTTCAATAATGTTGAGAAGATTGTGATTTTTAAAGATTCTGGACTTTTGGTCTTGACTCCCCTATTTCCAGCCTATAATATATAATTAAAGAAAAGGCTACCAAAAAATAAGGGGAAAAGAGACTGATTTTTCTCAGTATAAACATGCTATTCTTTATATTTTGGACCATTAAAGATCATGTATTCTACACGGAGAGCTATAACATATATATGCACAATGCATGAGTAATAGTACAAGGACTCATATAAATACCCTTTTATACTTCAGAGACACGCAATGCTAGCATGAGAAACATGTTCGTTTCAATTTTTAACTTTCCTAGTTCATTTAAAATTCTGACCCATTCCCAACATTTTAAAAAATGCTAACAGTAATGCAAAGTTTGACCACTTTTAAGACTTTTATTTTAGACTGAGGAACTACTGTTCTCTTTTATAAAATAATTTAGGTCAATCACATTGCTTTATTCTTTCTTAAACTGGTTTTAGTTGCAATCATAAGAGTATATATACTTAAGAAAGCATATTTACTGTATTTAATTCATTATTCACACAATTCAAAGTTCACACAAAGAGAAAAAAGATGCTCTGACCCAAAGATACAGAAGTTATCCTTGGTGATTAATGAATATGACAGAGTATTTTGCATTGAAAACTATTTCTTAAAGACTACTCATAGCATATACGTAGTAATCTAAACTCTGAAACTACCAGATCTTTACAGATTTTAAAATATGCTAAGGCTGTGATAAAAACTCATTTTCTTTCACAATTCTATTTCAAAGTGATGTTAGGATACATTTTTAAATGTCTTCTTTCATCCTAATAGACAAGGAAGAAGATTGAGATTATACTTCAAAACTGCCAATGCTGGATTATTGGATTTCACACTCACTAACGATTTCGCAGGTGTCAGATAAAGTCCAAAAGAGCGCAGATGCTGATCACCTACAGAAATCACTTTCACTGGAGTCATCCTTACCATGACTATATCTCCCGGCTGGATCGTGATTTCATCGTGACTTCTGGATTCAAAGGGATACAGAGCTCGGTAATACACCACTTTCACATTCTCCTGCGCAGAAATTGTAAGTGGGCCTTTTTCTGTTTACAAAAAGGGAAGGGTGTGGAACAAAAAGAAAACATTACACAGGACACAAACGCATGACAACAAGCCAAATAACGGACGTCTCCTCTACTGCCACCTTAACATCTGACCTACATCCATCCATTCAAGGAATTTCTGAAACATGCTGAATGCCGAAGGGGAGGCGGTTCTGGTGTCAGCACATCAAACCCATTGTTAGTAAACTCTCTAAACAAAGGTCACCCCAATGCCAAGTGCAGTGAGGCTGTCTAGGGTCCCGGTTCTCGGCCTCCTGGCTTAGGCTCCAGCAGCGCACACCTGTAAAGCACCAAGACCCCTCGCCCCCCACACAGGGTGTGGAGTACAATGTAGCAAGCAGTTCGAATGCGACTCAAAGTCTGGATCAGCCAAGAAGTGCATTTGGGAGGGGACGAAGAAGCACAGCCTTCCATATAAAAAGACATAGAAATATTGATGTTTTAGGCCCTCAGTGTAGTCATATAAAACACAAGTGCGAATTTCTCCAAGAATAGTTATTACTAATAACCGCTGGTGAAGTAAGTACCTCTTCCCCTACATTTCCTTGGGTCGGGGGAGGGGCAGGAGTTTAGCCTAAGGATGGCCCCTAGATGAAAATAATTTAAATTTTAAATGAAATGAAAACTTTAAAAACGCATTGAGCAGAGGATATTTTGGATTCTGGTTTACAATAACTAATCACAGCCCTCTAAATTGTTTTACCCAAGTATTTTGACATGCACCTATTTTCTCTGAAAAGCAGTGAGGGGAAGATATTATCTTCATCTAGTCTTAAAACTGAATAATGTGCAAAATTTCCCACTAACTGAAGGAGAAAATATCCTCATTTTATACCAGGAGGAACCATAAGGAACTAATTGCCTAAGATCAAGTAATGGTGAAATTATTTTCCTATCAAAACAGAATGAAAACAGGTATGCCTTCCCGTGGCACGGGCGCTCCTGTGTGGATCAGCTGACTTGCCATTTTCCTCGGACTGGGTGCATCTGAAGGTAGGGAGGGTGTTGGACCTGACTCTGAACCTTCACTCCCATCCCTACCCACTGTGCAAACAGGAAACAAACCTTCATAGAATAATGTTCCTTTCTTTTCTTTTGTATACCAGGAAAAAGCACACTGATGATCAAACCAATAGAATCAATATAATTTACCATACAAAGAAAAAGGCAATCATTTCATTCGGCTGAGTATTATCTGCAAAGCTGTACAATATTATACAGCCACACAAGTATTTTTAAAAAACATTCTAGCTTGCATCTGATATAAGAGACATTTTCTAGCTATTCCAAAGTTTTTCATTTATCATTATCTAAAGAGGCAATTTATGATCAAAGGACAAAAAACAGTCACACTTTTCAAAAGGTCAAGAACACAGTTTTATGCAGTGCAGACTCAAGATAGTGAATGTCGCGTCAGTGCAGGCAAGGAGAAAAGCTACCACTTCCTGCCACTGAGACAGCTCAGAAACTCCCAGAGGAAATAACTGGAGAACTGGAGAACATTTTTTTGCAGGAAAGGTTACGACCTCCATTTGGAATACAGGTGTATGAATGGGGCTTCGTATTGAAACTTCATGACACTTTTGTCAGCAAAAGGCTACTGATGGCAGTGTGTTGGCAGCCAAAGGTTGATAGAAGAATTAAACGGATTCTAATGATCCTAAAGAATGAACAGCTGCACTGTCCCAAAAAAGGAGACTGACATTCTCACCTCTATTAATATAGACAGGACAGGGCCTGATTAGACATGGAAATTTCTCAAGAGGATCTGGGAGAGAAGATGATTTATTTTCTAGAATTATTTTTGACCTCTAATACCTGCGGTGGACCAGGGTGCTTGGACAGCTGGCTTAGCTGGTTCTTGGTGTTGATGGAAAAGCCGACTCAGCTTGTCTTGCATTTCCTGTTTGCCTTTCTCCTCGCCGTCCTTCTTTTTGACACTCTCTTCCCTTTTGAGTTTTTCCTCATCGTGAAGCTTTCTTGGTCGCTGATGCTCATCGTCCTGCTGCACATGCTCAAGCCACTGCTTGTCCCTTTCCTGAGCTCGTCTGTCAACAAAACGCTTGATTATAGCAAGGAAGCAACTCCAACTTAACACTGCTATTGTCTCTTTTCACAAAAAAGCTCCATCTAGTCAATGGGGTGCTAAACATCAAGCAGACTCTGTTCTTCAGATGGAGCGATCTGAATCAATGAAAGAAAAGCTCTCAGGGCTCCAATTCTGAGTGAGATGAAATCACGTGATTTAGAGAAACACAATAAGAATATTTCTGATAAAGCTTATAAAGCGATTAGAAAAATAAGAAAAATATTTCCCAATTTTAATATCGGTATATAAGTGGAGGGGGGCGGGGAGAGGTATAACACACAGAAGAGAAAGTACCTCACACTGCAAAGGAAATATTACTTAAATAAGTCCATGATCAACCAGATCACTGAAGGTACACCACATTTACATGCACGCACAAAGCTCCCCAAAACTGATGCTCAAAGCAATAGATTATTTTAAACTCTTGAGGTAGTAACCATCCGTTACTAAGCAATAATTCTTATATACTTCACTGAATTCGACTACTCCGTGTTCCTTTTTCAAAGTAGCTGACACAAAGGAATAACTGCAATTAAATCCTTGAAAATTAGGATGGCCTCGACTTGAAACCCATAGGAAAAGGCTGGGAATGATTTTTCTCTTATTCTATAATATTTTATAAAATCAGAAAATACTTTAAATGATCATACTTTAAATGAAACTAACAATAAATGATATGATGTTAATAACAATGTTAATAATAGCACATCTATTAACTACTTTAACGTTTGCACTGGGTAGATAGGTCTTATTATTATTTACAAATGAGGAAAATTAGAGATATTAAGTGACTTGTCCAAGGTCACAGAGCCACACCTGCCTTGGGTTCAATCCCAGGCAGCCTGCTTCTAGAGTCCACACCATAAACTACCAACCTGTGACACGGCCAACGCACAAAGGTCATCTCTTAGAATTAGGAAACTGCCAAGGGACCATAATATAAACAGATAAAACTTTTATCTTCCACTTAAAAAAATAGTATATTTCTACTCTGTAGAAATGTGAAAATTTAGTACAGTATAATTCTTTTTAGCTTAAATCTTAAATATTTTACCTACAATTTTCAAAACATCTTTTAAGAAAACAGAAAAAAGTTTTGGAGGGGTAGGGATGTTAATTGTTATTCATGATAACGAAAAATTTGCTAAACATTTACTACTAATAAAGCTCACCATTTACAGTGTACAACCATGTAATTTCTGAAGTCATATTTTGTGTACCATTTGCCATACAAATGTAAGCAGAAAATTTAACCTTTCTGTATTGATATTTTGTATTTATTTCTAGCCTGAGGAATGAGAAAGTTCAGTGTAGTACAGTGTGAATAATAAAAGTAATCTTATAAACTTTGAAGAAAAGGATAGAATTAGAGTTAATCAACACATTCAAGGGATTAATTCTTTGTACATAATCCTAGTCCTATCCCAAGAAAACCATAAAATAGGCCTCTAAATTGGTTTGAGACCCTACCCACCTCACTACTCACTGGCATGAAAAACCCGCAAACACCAGACGCAGAATGCTATTTAAAGCCAAAACACGTAACTGAGCTCAGCCCAGTCAAGTTAACGACTCGCCTAAAGTATCTGTTTCTTCATCCTTTTAGTCTCATCTCAATAACCAGTTTTTACAATTTATACTATATTATTGGGGTAGTTGGTCATTTTTGAGTCTTGGATTCTAAAATTAATTGGAATGTAAAAGTCAAATATCCAATAACAAAATCAGGTAGGTTAAAAAAATAAATGTCTACAGTTTACTGTTGAAACTTACAAATAAAAAACACGAATATGCAAACAAAACCATACAAAAATGTGTCTGTAATCCTAAGTAGCAGCAGTAGCAAATTTTCTCCTTTTGTACTTTTGTTTAACTTGAAGTTGAAAAAAATAGCAGAAAGAAGAGTGACACACTCAGTGCTGCTGGAGAAACCCGGGTGGCAAGCGCTCAGGGGTTCCGACTGCAAAGCCAGCACTCTGCCCGCCCCTGTTATTAAAAGGCTGTGAACTGGAAGCGTATTTTGGTCATTGGCATGCAAATGAGCACACCGAGTGTCCCAATTTCCTTGTATAATTCCATTTATCTACATGGTGGTAATTTAGGAGAGCTCTGGGAACCAACCAAACACTTCAGGGGGGACTTATATATGCAAAGATTCACATATACACGTGTATGTGTGCACGCGCGCGCGCGCACACACACACACACACACACACACACACACTACTGAAGGCTCTTTCTGGTGCACTTGGTTGAGCCAGGCAAAGAACAGTAAATACTCAAAGTTCCTTCCGGATGGAGCCACAATCCACTGAAAAGACTCACCTTTGGGCTTCTTCTTTCTGTTTTTCTAATTCTATGATCTTTCGCTCCTGTTCTTTCTGTTTCAGTCGTTCAGCCTCTATGGACTTTTGTTTCTGGAGTTGCTGTTTATTATGTATTTCTCTTAGTTCCTATAAATAATCAAGAAACAGTCTGTAATGCGTGCAATGACAGGCATTTCCACTGTTTATCTGCATGCAGCATTTCATAGTGAGGAAGCCCAGGCACTTAAGAGATAATATTTCAGATTTGAAAAATGTTAACTTGGAAAACTAACATCACTCTACATTTCAACACGACTGAGCTCCAAAAGCTGTTCAGGATTATATTTTAGTGAGCCACAACACGTGACACCATTTTCCATGATGTGCTCCAGAAGGGACCTGCTAGTGAAGGGCATTAGAGAAGCTACACTGCTCAAGACTCAGCAGTAATGATGGGCCTTACCCAGTTTTAAGACATGGTGACGATCATGAATAAATGATGAAAAATGAAATTCTCTTTCCCGGTCCTTCTACTAATGAATATCAGCATCTACTGGCTTTGAAAATAAACACACCTCTTCACACACTGTCTCCATTAAAACCTCACCTCCTGCTTATGCTATGCTGCCTTAAAACAAATGGATATCCCCCTGCTCCACCTCGATTTTCCCTCTCCCCTTGGGGACTATTTTTCTTCAAAACGTACCTCTTTCAGAGCATTTTCTCTTACTAAGTTCGTGTGTGAAGTGGTCAGCTGCACCAGACTAAACCAGCTTTCAGGTTGGAAGTTCAAAGCTATAATTTCATGATCACCACCTCGGATCCGGTTTCCTTGTTTGATACTAACCCCAGGAATAACAGTAATTTCTTTCATGGGATACTAAAAATAAAATGCATTTTATGATATTTAAAGCACTCAGGTCAGAAGTTTAAACACCCCGAGATCTGAAGAACAAAGAAATGACAGCTAAGGAAGATGTCTTCTGATTGCACGGGAATCACACGGTCACTATCAGATCCAGTCACCGCAACTCCTCTTAGTTGTGTCAACAGTAATCGGATGAGCCGAAGTGTTCAGCAGAGCCAAAAGTATATTTCCAGTTGACTTCTTGGTCTGGCTAACTGGGGTCAGTCTCCCAAGTGGACAGCCAAGGAGGCTATACGGTGAGATTTAAGGCCTGTCCTGTCTTCTCTCGCCTTGCTCTTTGGCAAGTCCAGATGGGTAGGTTTCTTCCTGCCTTAGGTGTCCACCTTCAGATTTATTTAGAGATTGAAGCATAAGGTAGAGGAAGGGTCTGTAGAAGATCCATGTTAAAATGCACTTACTCCTAGGGAATAGCCCTAAATGTTATTAGGCTAAACTTTTCTTACTAGCTAGACTGTTCTTAAGATAAAGTTAGAGTGTAAAGACAAGCATTTTGTATAGTGTGAGTGACTTTGAGAGGTTCTAAAAGGGATCAGTGAGATACGAGGAAGTTTTAACTAGAGATTAGGTTAGTGGGAGGCAGGTACTGGGGGCAGGGAAGACTGGGGTGCGAGAGGCATGAGAGAGGGGAAAGGAAGGGGTTTCAGTGGGCAACCCAGATGAGACTGGGAATACCCAGGCAGGACGCAGCAGAAAGAGACAACTCTGAAAGGCACAAATTGGATTATTCTCTATGGCAGCAGCCCTGGGCATGTGACTTCCAAATTATGAAGGGTATCTGGGACAGGAGTTTAGCGAGGGAGAGAGCATGGGAGGCCAAGAACGAAGACTGGAAAGTTACGATGAAGCCTCACTCTGAACATTTAAACTTCTAAGAGAAGAAAATCAATACCGGGAAAGAGAATTCAATTTTCATTATCCTTCTGTCACATGAGATGTAAAACTTTAATGTGTTAAAGAAAATTCAACAGTATTGCTTTTATAGTAATTTGGAATCAAGCATAAACAGTAACTTCTAATAACATAAATGAAAAATGTGATTAATATTTTGAATTTAATTTTTCAGAGACAAATGGAAAATATGGGCCAATTCCTATTATTGGAAAAATCTGCACTCTTGGCTCAACTTAATAACTACCTCTACATTACAAAATCGTGGTAAAGTGATATTGAATCAAACTCTAAATATCCTAAGAGAGGGACTAAAAAGGCAGCACCTGCACCGACAGGGACACCGGCTCTAGTCATGAGCCCAACGGTGAAAACCCTTTAAAAAGGAAGGGAAAGAAGTGACCAGAAGATTTACTTTTTCCTCCTATTTTAAAATTTCATTTTCAATCGTGAAAAATTCTTAAATAGGTTCAGAATGAATAATTTGTGGAAACAGACTATAAGTAAGAGGCACTGAACTGGGGACTAAGAAAACTGGATTCTGATCTCAGGTCCCTGGTGTGGGCCAGCAGCTGGATCACAGTAGACGAAGGTCAGATTTTCTTCCAGCTTTAAAATCTGTTAAACTCTTAGACAATGTTACATGACAAAAAAATTATTCTTTTATTTAGGGTTTTATTCTTATTGCAGGAATAAACAAACAGGTATATTCCTGTAACCTGTTTATACCTGTAAACAAAATAACTCTGAGCTGAAATTCGGTACAAAGGAGGAAGAAATGATAGGGGAGGAATAACATTCTAGTTTGATGTTCAGGAACCTGATTATATATTTTTAAAAAGTTGTTACTTCATCCAGGAAAAATGTATTTATAGGTATAGGGATAGTCAAAATATTTAACCACAGGTACTGCACAAGCACTGGCCATTTAGAATGGACACTGGCCGCAATGTACCAACGCACCAGGTAGGCCATGGGCACACATGAAGGTTCTTCATTTAACGAAGAATTATATTGCACATTTCTTTTCCATATTGGGTGCCAATAATTGGATGTTGATTTATAAATCAATAATTACAAGACATTGGGAAATAAAGCTTAGTGGAGGTACTATAAAATGAAAAGCATTAAGAAGTGAATTTAAAAAATATACGGAGAAAAAATCATGCAAATAAGTTTAAAAAAAAACAATCTTTAAATGTATCTAATACATGAAGGAAGATATTTAAAAAAATTTTTAAAGCGCATCTCTTTTTTAGTACAGCAGCATTATAGGATAGGCTGAACCTATCTTTGGAACTGTCTAAATAAGTCGCAGCTTCAAGTACCTCCAAGGAAATGGAGCTTGCAGGAGCCATAAAATAACAGATGTCAAACAAAGTAACATAAGGCTTTGGCATCTTATGACCCAGATTTGAAGACTGCACAGTTTTTCTATCATTTCCTTCATCCAATCTGCTGAGACACGTGATCAGTTGTAAGACAAGCAAGATGCTGCAAACGGGCAGGCATTCTGGGTCTTCCCCTCTTTTTCTGGGCTTGGGAGCCTCGGATGGCATGAATCAAAATATGCAGAAAATTTATGATTCCTTAGTTGATAACGTTTTTAAAAAGTTGAACTTTTGAGAAGGCAAACTATAGAATGGAATATGTACTAAAAACTAGTTAATGACTTGCCTCCTGTGCCCGACAAGGACTTTGTGGGACATCGAGTCCTTTCACAGGGGGCGCCCAGGGCTGCCCTTTCTTTCATTCCTTTTCAATGCTGTTTAAAAAACTCAAGTACAATGGCAGTTATTTAAAAGCACCCTTTTAATTCTTTCAGGGAAAACATTTTCGAGGAGACAAATTTGGTGTCATTAAATTCTTGACTTAGGGAATGAGAGAACTGTTGTTGGGAGAGGTAGCTAAGAAAAACCTGACATAAATTCTATCAACTTTTCCTGGTAGTCACCCTGATTAAAGTGATCCTGCAAATTCTACTAAATCTTGTCACAATTATTTCTCTATTATAGCTAAGATAAGAATAGAACAAATGAGAAATTACTAAGAATCAAAACTCAGTATCTCACTTGTGGCTCTTCCTAAAACTAGTATTTTTCTCAAATCAGTAACACTATAATCCCATATTTCTTGGCTGGATATTTCTCTAGCCATATGGTACTGAGTGTATAACTTTGTTGATTTTTCTTCTATGGGTTCTACTCAAGGGTATGATATGTTTTACACTAGGTATAGTGTGTAATAATTTAATATTATCGCCTAAAACCTTTCTTAATGAATAAATTATTAAGTGTGCATTCAAGAAGTTTTTGCTACATGTTACAAACAAATATATGGGAAAAATAAAAATCCAATAAAATGTATAGTATATACAAATTAAAATTAGATTTTTACCACCAATAATATCTACAGAATTCTAAGATACAGCAGAGTTTCTTA
Organism: Pteropus vampyrus; assembly: GCF_000151845.1. Lineage (NCBI taxonomy): Eukaryota > Metazoa > Chordata > Mammalia > Chiroptera > Pteropodidae > Pteropus > Pteropus vampyrus. Next base: position 3,225,989 of record NW_011888895.1, read on the forward strand.
ACCATGGTCTATGAATAAGCTTTGGCTCTGCAAACACTATAAAACTGCATGCAAAATTGGGGTAATTGCCATTTTTCTTGCAGAGAAAGCTTTATTTGATTCTCAAAGAGGTCTTTGATCAAACAGAGATTATAACCCATAGTAAGAAAATGATTGACAAATAAAGATTCTGTCTTGTATTAAGGTAAGTGAAAATCAGCTTGCTTTTTAACTTTATTCCTTCAACCAAGAGGGAAAAGTCACTTATTTCCTCTAAAGAATTAAGATATTTGCACCATAAAACATCTTTGGACATTCTATGGCATATAGCCAAAGTATTTCAAAAGCAATATGCTTGACAAATTGAATACTCAAGAAGATCCAACTTTTTGCCCTGAGAAATATGGCTCACTTTCAAGTTTACTAATAGTTGTTCAATGGCTATGAAAGGGGCACAGAATCACTTGAATTAAAAACTGTGACTGTCTCTTCTTCATTTAGTTTTACAGACACTCAAAAATAGATGTCTTTTGTAAGGCAATATTACTTGAAATATAGAGAAGAATCCACCTGAACAATATATATGAGATTCCTTTTCATGAACATTACTTTGCATAAAGGCTGGTGAAGGAAGAAAAAAAGTAACTAGCAACAAGGGGCCTAAAAAAGACCAGCATTTAAAGGAAATTTACTGCTAATTTGGCCACGTAACTTTTTTGAAGAATTACTCTGCTTCTGATTTTTGCTTCAGGCTGTCTTGCAAAAGAGAGACAAAAACAAACATCCTTTGATTAATTACTTGAAATTCATGGATCCAACACTAAAAATCAAAATAAGGACACATCTCTTATGTTTATAATAACGTTTGTAGCATTAAAATTAAATGGACCACATAGGAAACTGATCTAGGAATCAGCAGTGGAAATTTCAGGGTTTTGCTTTGTCTAAACCTAATACCTACGGAGGAGTGCTTATATATAAATAAACATCCCTTTATTTCTCACCCAGGGATATTATGTAGCAACAACATCAGAATTTTTAAAAGGCCTTTTGAGTCTTAAATTACAGTAACTTATCCCAGTTAAGTGGCTATGAAACAAATTGAAAGCTATTTTTAAAAGGCAATCCACAAACCCAAAGAGGGTGGGAAACCTGTACCTGGGTAGAAAAATCTGAAAAATAACTAAGTATTTCAAAACATAGAAACTGTACTGAAATCAAGGTAAATCGATACTGCATTTGTCACAAAATTATAAAATGTGTTCATTCTTGATGCATTAAAAGTGGGAGAGTATAAAAAATACATCAGTTATTTAAATGCAAAGAAAGAATATATTAATATTTAAAGACATTTGAAATATTACTTCTAAATATGAAGTCAATATTCAACCTAATAGTAAGTCCAATTCCCCAAGGCACGAATTGGCAGTCAGTGCATCCTAAGTGCTACTGGAGAGCCAAAGGGACATGCACTGGGACATGTGTGTAGTGTGGTATGTGCACATGTGTAAAAGTGTACATGTGTGAGAAGGGGCGAGGGGTTAGGTGGACAGAAAGGGAAAAAGAGCTAGAAAATCCTGTCCTCTCTGTAGTAGAAGAACTAATGAAGAATCTTCTCTCATGTTTTCCTTATGTTATCAGAAAGAGAAAACTGACTCCATTTTGTCCCGAAAGTCTGAGTTTTCCCAAAGTGTCTCAGCTTTATTTACAAAGCAACATTCCATTATTTTAAACGCCTGTCATTCTAAAAGATAAAATTGTCAAGGGGTTCGGCTAAACGAGAAAAATTAAAAAAGAAAACATTTTTTCAAAAGATTGAGCTTTGCTTTTTTCTCTTTCCCAAATCATTTTTTTGTTAAATATTTTTTAATCTCAAAAAACAAACAAAAAAACTCCCCAAAAAACAACAATTAAAAAAACCCAAGCTATAACTAAAAGACGCAACCCAATCGACCAAAAAGCCTACTGGGATGGCACAGAATCTAATATACGACATCTGTTAGCTATTTTGAGTCTTGGGAGTGTTCTAATTATTTTCCTGCATTCAAGGAATCTGTGTAAAGTTTCCACAATCACGAGTACATTGAATGAGAGAGAATTTTATTACTTCTGTGCAGAAGAGGTCTTTTCAAAACAATCATAGAGGTAAAAATAAAATTTAATCTTAAACAAAATAAGAGAGCAAACCATGAAGCAGCCAAACATTACTCTACCGATATGAGAAAACAACGTTGTTATTTGAATTCACACTGATTTCTCTTGCTGTCTCTGCATCTCCTCTTTCTGGATCTTTTTCTTTGTTTCCCTTCGCATGCATTTTTTTTCCTGACTTCTCATTCTGTTCTGCAGTTCCTTCTCCAGCTCTTTTCTTTTTTCCCCTGGTTGCTAAACATTTTGCCTTTCACTGCCTTCATAATGAATGAGCCTGCCATGAAAGCAAGTGTCTGAAACCAAGAGCATAAAAGCCTCAGTTAAGCCGAGAACCTTATTCACTATAACTAGCATTTTCATTTCAACAATTCAGTTCCTAGGAACAATTTTTAAGACAGGTATCATTACAGGCAGAATTTATATTTCCAATGGCCTCTTGTGTCTAATTTAGGAAGCCTGGATTTCCCAAGTATATTAAAGAATATAATGATGAATTCTGAATTAGTCCTACTCATATTTTGCTAATACTGTCCACTTTTGCAATAGTATACTGACTATAGTACTGCTTCCCATATGATGGAAATTGCATATAAACAAATAATCACTGAGTGTTCTGTTTCAGATTTTTGAAGCCAAGTGGCAAATTCAAGAATCTATGATGCTTGTTATAAAGACAGGACTACGGTATACAGTACCTTATCCAGACTGTAATTAGGAGCCTCCACCATCACACACACACTTTGTCAAGAGGAAAGATGCACTCATACAGCACAATTAACAGTAACTGATCACTATCAGCTTTTACAAAGAAGGCTTAGCATGTCACGGTAAAGGCTATCTTAGACACTGAGCACTCATCTGCACGGGGGGAAACTGAAGCACAGAGCTGGAGGTGGTTCATCATTCTTAGCCTGAGAAAGATGCGCGTTGCCTGAGTAGGGCATGGAGACCTTTAGAAAGAAGTCTAAGTGGATGACGCAGCCCAGGAAAACTGCCAGGCACTGCGACACTGCCCCCTCCATTGCCACTGACTGGAAGAAAGAAATGCTCACATGTAGAACGCTATTCACATTAGGACTTGTCCAGCACACACCAACTAGATGGGAACGGATAAGAACTCAACTTTTCGACATGAAACACAACACCTAGTCTCTTTATATAACAGATTCTCTTTACTTGGTATCCATTTCAATGGAGCCTTGAAAACGAGAAGCTATACTTTACAATGCTGCTCTATGTAGGTATTAAAATACAGAACATTAAGCTATTGGTGCCAAGGAAGATTTATAGAAACGACTAACATTGCCATGGGCCAGGTGAAGTCAAGTGCTACTGTCCAAAAGTCCCTATTGGTAATGTTATTTCATACCTGTTGGAACTGTAATTTTATGCCCATAACTAAGCACTCTATGTAAGAAAAACAATTAGCAGAATGACCGTGTTCTTTAGACACACAGATTCTCCAAAAAACGTTGAAAGTTTTCACTTTCCTATAAAATGAGGTAAAAAGAGAAAGTCATATATAATAACTTCAAATTGATGTTTCTAGAATATGAATATGAGAAGGCTATTGACTCCTTAGCATGATAATAGATTTGCTGCATATAGAGGACATTTTAAAAGCAGAAAATTATGGTGAACAAATTTGATCCACTGAACTAAAACTACTTTAAGAAGTATTCATTGATGCTAGCAATAATTACTGACAAAATCAATTCTTTCTGGTTAATTCACTGGTTGAACACTTTTATTTGATAATCAGAAAGCTGAAATCTCCTGTTTACAGAAGAGGCGGCATAAGTACAGAGGCTGCCGTCAGGGAGATTGGGGCACAAGAGCCTCAGTTCCTCAGTGTGCCATCGCTTCCCCCCTTCTCCCGCTCTTTCCTTTTCTACAGACGTACAAAAGCAAGGTTTATTTGCTACAGTGAGATTCCTGTTTCCTTTCTCAAGTCATTCTTGGTTTGGGGTGATAAATTTGAAAAACAACGATACGTGTCTTGGGATCATTCTGGAATATAAAAATATCACACCGATAAAGTAAATGTTTATTAAAATGCATGACAAATAGCCTTTTCTGAAAGGTAAGAATGAGTCTTCATTTCTCTGAGATTAGATAGAAACATAAAGGTCCAAGACTCTAGAGATCTTATGTTCCACGGGCCTGGACCTAGACTCGCTTAACAATCACCAACCATAACTCTAAATATGCTTTATATTTTCAATATGTTCCCACGTGTATGAAACAAACATCTATTAACCTGACTGTAAAACTAATTTTTTTTTCCTCTTTAATTAATGACTTGAGAATTTCCATCATTGGTTATCAGAACTTGGGTGAGGAGGCAGGAGTGTAATTCTTCCTGAACTGGAGGAAAAGGGAGACCCTCAAAAGAAGAATGAATCTGAACAAGGCATCTGGTAGAAAGGACTAACTCAGATTGTATGCTTTTTTTAAGGAGAAAAAAAATTACAGAATGTACTGGATATGACTTTGTGCTTCAAAATAAGTAAATGGCTTATTGCAAATAGTTTTGTATCAAAGAAACGTGAAAATTGGTTTTTGCTAAAGGTAATTGTCATGTATGGAGCGGCCACTGAACATAGGTTCAATGTTCTGGTCAACTAATTCAAATTTTTTTCACTCCATAACGTTATTTCTCCAGTGTCACAAGCCAGTAATGAGTGAATCACACTTTCTTTTTCTAGGTGAACCATCTACGTGGATATAAAAGAAAACCGCTAAGTCCTAACTTCTTTTCTGTACTCTCCAGCAGGTTTCCTTTTCGGAGAGGAAGGTTTAGGAGACAGCAAATCCACACCATCAACTTAGATGTGTAGAATGACCCGACGACCGCCAGTGTTTCACTCCCAGCCTCTAGGCAGAAGTACTTTTGGCATCGTTAGTGCTGTTAAGGCACGGCTGCAGCAAGAGAGGCGTGGAAGCAACCCTAACAGCCAGAATGCTCGCTCTCCTGGCCCACCTCATCCTATAAGAGATCACAGCTGTTAATGAACACATGCTCTCGAGTCAGAAACAAAATGCTTCGTGTTTTCCAATGTGGCTAAAACGAAGAACAGTAGGCAGGAGACAGAGACCAAATTTTAAATTTGCCTCTGAGTGGTCTCAATCGAATTATAAATCTTTTGATTTTTCAATTGAACTATTTCTGTTTTGGTTTCACCAGATTTTAGAGGAATACTAGAAGTTAATAACTGTAAGGCAATATAACACTAAGCCCTCCGAATAGGTCCTTAAATAACAAAACAACATAGCTGTAATGGCTTGTGAATTTTTTTTTAGTCTCCACATCAACGTAAAGTAATAATAGGAAACCAAAATAAAAATTAAGACAGAAAGAAATGTTCTTATTTAAAAATTAGTATATTTGGAAAAAGAGGCCTACTGGGATAAAGGGCTAAAATTAGCCTTTGTATAAGCAACTCTCTAATAATGAAGGCAGCGTTAGTCAATCAAACACAGTAAGAGTGAATCTCACCCCATTTCAAGGGTGTTCTCTCTAGCAATGGCAACAGCAATTCGAGAGCCAAAAACCATCCATAAATCATCTAGGCATTTGTAAAAACTCATTCACTAGAGTATCATTTTCTAATATGTGAACTTTGTTTTGTGAGTCAAATTTCTAGAAAAGGAAAACTTAAAAAAAAAAAATCCTTCCCTCTCCTTGTTGTAAATTAAAAAGGAATCTTAAGACAGAAATCTGGACTATTGCTTGGGTTCAGAAGATATCTGAATACTTAACAGTTTATATTCCGAGAGACTATTAAAAAGCACTGTGAGCCTGCAAATGGTATTATGTTCTTTTTGCTTGAAACAGGAGCAAGTCACAATGAGAGTCAATGTTGTCATTTCAACTGTTCTTATTCAGGAGACAGAGAACTTACATCTGTACTTCCCATATTTACACATCACATGTAATCATATACGTACAAATACAGAACATATATGTATAGCACAAACACACACACATTCTATGTTAAGCGTGAAAGCAAAGTGAAGGAAAATACTAAGTTGACTCTAACCATATTTCCCCTAAGAGCACTTTCCTGGAATTGTACAACTGAGAAAGTTCATTACCTATTAGGGGTGGAAGATGGAGGGAAACGGCAGAAATACCTCAAACTCGGATGTCTAGACAGTTTGGCCTAGAATCTCAATTCAAAGTTCAACTAAAAATCTCAAATATGCTTTCTAATTTCTTTCTATTTTTAGTAATAAGGAATAGCTTTACTTTTTTCCTAGTTTCAAAAGCTAAATTAACTTAAAGGTTTAAGTTAGAAAAGGAAAATGAATATTCGAAAAATGTGTAATATCCAATTTAAGAACGTAATTGATAAAAACACCAATATCTACTTAAATCTGAAGTACATGATCGCTGCTGATAGAAAATGAACTGCTTGCATTGTGGTATTATTATAAGGTAAGCATTAACATTCCTACGATGATAAAGTTATAAAATTAAACTGAAAGCATCAAATCAGAAGAAGGCTGTGATAACCACCTTTACATTCCCGAAGAGTTTTGGCATTTTCTTGAATTTTACTGTGTAATGTGACAAAACCATATACTACTTCTGCCAGAGACAAAAGCAATTACTCCATTAAATAATAAAAAGTTTAAAATTGAAGCAACACAATAAAGATCTACATTCAAGCACAATCCTGAAGGCAAGAAGTGGCAGAAAAATTCTTAATTTTAAAAGTGAAAGCAATCCCTTTTTAGTAGGGACATAAAACAAAGAACATAAGAAAGACAAAGCTTCTGGGGCCTCGCTTTTGGAATTCAACTTGATGCAGTTACCAACAAAGGGATGAAGATGTGTAAACATGTAATTCAAGTTAGAGATAGATGTCATGGTGGAGCCACTCACTCAGCCATAGTTCATAGATGCCAAATTCATTTTTATATTCTAAAGGAGAAAAATGCAATTTAGATTATGTAATGTTCATCTATAAATGTGAAGGCTTTCAAGAAGGCTCATGAAACAGCATAATAAATTTTTCTGCCTGGGATTAAATATCAACTAATCATCGATTTGAAAAATTAAAGGGTAGGACATACACGTAGGAGCACACACAATAATTACCTTCAGCTGATTGTTGAAAATATCAATCTCCTGTAGTTTTGATCTAGTTTCTTTCTCAACTTCATCCAGTTGGTCTCGTAGCTGCTGTCGAGCTAGTTCTTTTGCTTCTAAGGCTCTTTTGAGTGTAAGAAGTGAATCTCCTATTTTAGAAAAACATTGTAATAGTTAAAAAAAAAAAAAAAAAAGGCTGGCAGTGAGGAAAAATAGCTTTTGATGCTCCCTTTTCGCTTAAAAAAAATTCTTCTCAGTAAAAAAGGAAAAGAACAATTTAAAAAATAAAACACCTACTGTGCAAACTGTTCTGCTGAACTTGTTTTAATTGGTCATTGAGTATCTGCTTTTCTGGAATAAGTCTTCCAAGCATTTGCTGAGACTCCTAGGAGAGACGGGGGAACAACAGTGAATGGGGTGGGGGAAACTTCTAGGTGTAGATTCAACGTCCAAGCTGTCACAAGTCAGTTTTCTGGCTCCTCAAAGATTCTTCTAATCTCATCCCAAATCCTCTACGGGTGAAACGGCATTTAATCGCTAGTCAGGGCGATTCCTCCTTTCTTGCCAATGAATTCACTGTTTGCCAAACGTTTTTCACTGAAATAAAGTTAAGACAGTTATAGCTCCCTTGATATTTCTTAAATTTTTGTTGACTTACTGCCTATTTAGAAGCTTAAAAAAAAATGTACTCAGTGGAAGAAACTGAAAGCAACGATCTCAAATGCACTGGGATCAAATGCAATTGCAGCGACCCTGTTGTCTGTAAACTGACTCAGGAGTTTAAGAGAAACTATTCTGTTCTGAACTTTGATACTTGATAGGGCTCAGTAAATAACTAAGGTTTATCTACTACACACCTGAAGTTGGAAACACAAATCAAAGAGATTTTTAATAAGAATCTTAGCTGCCACGTGTTTTCCATCGCTCGAGATGGAGCTACAATTTTCAAAAGGCAGACAAAAAATCTTGAACAAACTATTTTTTAACTGACCTAAGAAAAAAGCTAAACCACACTGTACAATTTTATTTGGAGTTGTCATGGGTGACCTGTGGAATTATCCTATACAGTTTCTATACATTTCAGTAAAATGACAGCCTTTGCAGCATATAATAAGGAATACTTGACTTTGATTTTTATTTTTATCTTGATTTTTAAAAAAAGATCTGTATGTACTGATTTTGGTTTGAAAAATAAAAATGACTTAATTAAAATTTTTCATCTGAGGCTAAGAATCAGTTCCTTTCTCAAACCACCATCTTTAGATTCAGACTGGCCTATGTGTAATAAATCTTTGTGTACGATGTGCCTGAATGGTAGAAAAATTTAGCTCTACAGAGAGGATTTGGAAGCAGCTTTTCATGTGAATAATCCCTGCACACGCCCAAAATCTGGACAAAATAGAATACACAAATCAGATTGTTTTCCCCGAAAACAACTGAGCTTCTCTTACTCTCCTCAGCAAATTAAGGCAGGGCCTTTTACCTAACGCCAAAGTTTCCTCCCTGAACTAAGACAAACAATAAAGTGTCAAGACGAAGGCTGACTCAGATCAGCGAGATTGTTTTACTTTAAACATTACTTTTAAATGCCAACCCAAGTTTCTAAAATGAGTCAAATCGATATGAATGGCTACCTGACTCACTTACATAGCAAACATCTGCTAATTCCAGTAAGGAAAGGGAACCAAATCTCATTGCCTACTAGGTACCTGATTTTCTTCAAACCATGTATTAATTTTTACTTCACCACTTTTTCAGGAACCCTAATTTGTATTTGGTTATCAATACAGGAACATGCTAAGTGTCAATTTTAAATAATAAAAACATGTTTAGTCACAGCACATTCAGTGAGATAATAAATAAGCACATGGCTGTTAACTCCTACATTTTCCAAGGGAATATTTTATGAAATTTCTCATAAAGAGTTCATGAAAGACATACAGAGAGAGCTGCCATATAGAAAAGATGCATGCATTTTTTAATATTTCCAAACAATTTCTAGCACTAAACGTCTGATACTATTTACATTATATGTCTTATCCAAACATTCCAAATTGATTAGGACTTCAAAGTACATGAAACAACAGTTGACAGAACTGAAAGGAAAACAGGCAAATTTATACTGTTAGAGATTTCGACACTCGTCTCTCAGCAGCTGAATGAAGGCACAAAATCAGTAGGGACGTAGAAGACACAAACACCATGAATTAACTTGAGCTGACTGATGTTTAGGGGACGTTCTACCCAACTACAACAGAGTATACATTCTTTACAAGAGCATATGAAATATTCACCAAGACAGATCACACACTGAATCATAAATTAAGTCCCAATAAACTTAAAAGGACTGAAAAGAATTGAAACCATACCGAGTACACTCATAGATCATAATATAAATAAATTAGAAATCAGTAAGATATCTGGGAAAAAATCTAAATATTTAGAAACTAAACAGCATAATTCTAAATTCATCAATGAAGAAATGGCAAAAGAAATCAAAAAAGATTTGAATTAATACGAAAACACAGCATATTAAAAATTTGTGATATATGGCTATGACAGTGCTTAGAAGAAAGTTTATAGCTTAAAATGTTTACATCAGAAATTAGTAAAGGTCCAAATTCAATAATGTAAGCTTCCTCTTTATGAAGCTAAGGAAAAGCAAATTAAACCAAAAATAAGTAGATAGAAAGAAATAATAAAGGGCCTCAATAAATGAAATAGAAAACAGACATATCACAGAGAACAAAAAAATCAATAAAACCAAGAGCTTATTTAAAAAAAAAAAAATCAATAAAACCGATAAAGTTCTAGCTAAATTGGCGGAGTAAAGAGAGGAGGAAGAGAAGGCATGGGAGAAGGGAGAGGAAAATTTGGAGGGGGAAAGAGGAGGTACATTCTTAATGCCAGGAATGAAAGAAGTGACACCACTATAAATACTACGCTTCCAAAGAATAAGAGACTATTGTAAACAACTTTATACAGATAAATTTGATAACTTAGATAAAATGGATAAATTCATTGAAAGGTACAAATTATTAAAGCAGACTCAAGAATAAACAAAATCTGAACAGCCCTATATCTACTGAATAATTTTTACAATTAAAAGTCCTACCACACAGAAAGTTCTAAGCCCAGGTGAATGACATCAAAATTTGAAGAAGAAATACCATTTCAACACAAACGTTTTTAGAAAGTAGAAAAGAGAGAATGTTCTCCAATTTTTTTTCAAATTTACTACCCTGAAGCCAAAACTAGACAAGGACATTACGAGAAAACTATAAGCTAATACCCCTCTAAATTTAAATAAAAACATCCTTAACAATAATAGCAAATTGGATCTAGTAAAATATTTTTTTAAATGGTAATACACCATGACCAAGTGTGCTTTATCCCAGGAATGGAAGGTTCGTTTAACATTCAAATTTCAACCAAAGTAAATCGTTATATTAACAAAAGGGGGAGCGGGGGAAGAAAACATCTCAATAGATGCAGAAAAAAAAAGCCACATGACCCAATGTGACACCTGTTCATGATAAAAACTCTCAGTAATAAAGGAACGAGAGGGCAGTCCCTCAGCCTGGTAAAGGGCATCTCTCAAAAAACCTACAATTAAGATCATACTTAACGGTGAAGACTGAATCCTTCACCCCTAAGATCAAAAACAAGACTCTCACCATTTCTACTCACACAGTGCCGGGGGTTGTGATCAATGTAGTTAAGACCAAAAAAAAAAGTATATAGATTGAAAAGTAAAAAAATAAAGCTTTCTTTATTCACAGACAATGTTTATGTACATAGAAATTCTAAGGAAGCTAAAAAAAAGATATCAGAATAAATATGTTAAGCAATATTATAAATATAAGGTCAATACATAAAAATAAATTCTATTTCTATATATTGGCATCAAATTGGAAATTGAAATAACATCAAAAACCAGGAAATACTTAGGGTTAAGCTTTACAAAATATGTACAAGACTTATACACTGGAAACCACAAAACACTGTTGAGAGAAATTTATAATATAAAAACCTAAATAAAATTGAGAAATATAAGATTCAATATTGAGAAATATAAGATTCAATGAGAAATATGATTCAAAATTGAGAAATATAAGATTCAATATACAATAAAATTGAGAAATATAAGATTTAATAAAATTGAGAAATATAATTCTTCCCAAATTGATCTATAAATTCAATAAATGCCAAACAAAATTCTAAGTATTTTTGTAAAAACTGAAAAACTGATTCTAAAACTTATGAGGCAATGTAAAGGACCTGAAATTGCCAAAATAATTTGAAAAAAAAAAATTGACGACCTCACAGTAATTGATTTCAAAAATTATTACGAAGCTACGGTTATCAACAGAGTGAGGACTGGTGAAAGGATAGACATAGATCAATGGAACAGAATAGAGTCCAGACAGTTACAAACATAGTCAATTGACTTTCAACAAGCTCCCAAGGTAATTCAATGGGGAAAATGATGGTGTTTGCAATAAATGTTGCTAAAACAACTGGACACTGGTATGGAAAAAAAACGAACTTCAATCCTTACCTTATATAAAAATCACCTTTAAATGAATGATAAATCTAAACACGTAAATAAAACTACAAAACTCCCAGAAGAAAATATAAGAGAGAATACCTGCAATCTTGGGATGCTCAAAGATTTTTTAGGTGGAACACAAAAACCATGAGCCATAAAAGAAAAAAATTAGTAAGATGACCTTTATCAAAATTTAAAACTTCTGCCCTTTAAAAAACACCGTTAGAAAAAAAAAGAGGGGGAGGCAGTGGGGGGCAAGCCACAGACTGGGAGAAAATATGTGCAAGGCATATATCTGACAAAGGATTTGTTATAAGAATGAAAAACTTACAATTCCATATAATAAACAATCCAATAAAAATAGGCAAAAGATTTGTTCACAAAAGACATACACGAGAAGATACATGCCAATGCACATATGAAGTGATGCCCAACAACATTAGTCTGCAGGGAAATGCAAATTAAAGAAAGACACTTTTACACACTCCCCAGAAATGTTAAAACTAAAAAAGATGACAATACCAAGTGCTGGCAAGGATGAGGAACACGTGAAGCGCTTACACGCTGCTGGTGAGAATGCAGAACAGTATAATCGCTCTGGCAACAGTTTATGGTTTCTTATAGGGCTAAGTATACACTTATATGACACAAAAATTCCACTCCTAAAATTTAAAGCTAAGTTAGATGCTAAGAGAAATAAAACATATTTCCACATAAAAACTTGTAAATAAATGATCCCTGCAGTCGTATTCATAAAAGTCCAGAACTGGGAAGAACTCAAATATCAATCAACAGGTGAATGGATAAATAAGGAAATACTATTCAGTGATAAAAAAAAAACAAAGTACTGATTCACTCAACAATATGGATAAACCTCAGAATCATCATGCTGAAAAAACTAGCTAAGTCACAGAGTTCAAAAATGATCATCTTTCACGATGACATGCAGAACAACATCGGCGTGAATTTGATGCTCTGCCCCCAGCGCAACACTGAAACCAAATGAGATATTATGACAACTTAGTGGTCAACTCTGCATAGGCAATAAAATAAAAGTAGAACTGCTTATAGTACTCCATCACGTCCCCAACTATTCCCTATACGTATACCTCTCATACTCCCCCAAAACGCTTAAACTGTACTTCTTTATTGTCATTATCATGGTACCACCAAAGTCC
>NW_011888895.1:3238996-3241513 GCF_000151845.1 Pteropus vampyrus
ATATCTGACAAAGGATTTGTTATAAGAATGAAAAACTTACAATTCCATATAATAAACAATCCAATAAAAATAGGCAAAAGATTTGTTCACAAAAGACATACACAAGAAGATACATGCCAATGCACATATGAAGTGATGCCCAACAACATTAGTCTGCAGGGAAATGCAAATTAAAGAAAGACACTTTTACACACTCCCCAGAAATGTTAAAACTAAAAAAGATGACAATACCAAGTGCTGGCAAGGATGAGGAACACGTGAAGCGCTCACACGCTGCTGGTGAGAATGCAGAACAGTATAATCGCTCTGGCAACAGTTTATGGTTTCTTATAGGGCTAAGTATACACTTATATGACACAAAAATTCCACTCCTAAAATTTAAAGCTAAGTTAGATGCTAAGAGAAATAAAACATATTTCCACATAAAAACTTGTAAATAAATGATCCCTGCAGTCGTATTCATAAAAGTCCAGAACTGGGAAGAACTCAAATATCAATCAACAGGTGAATGGATAAATAAGGAAATACTATTCAGTGATAAAAAAAAAACAAAGTACTGATTCACTCAACAATATGGATAAACCTCAGAATCATCATGCTGAAAAAACTAGCTAAGTCACAGAGTTCAAAAATGATCATCTTTCACGATGACATGCAGAACAACATCGGCGTGAATTTGATGCTCTGCCCCCAGCGCAACACTGAAACCAAATGAGATATTATGACAACTTAGTGGTCAACTCTGCATAGGCAATAAAATAAAAGTAGAACTGCTTATAGTACTCCATCACGTCCCCAACTATTCCCTATACGTATACCTCTCATACTCCCCCAAAACGCTTAAACTGTACTTCTTTATTGTCATTATCATGGTACCACCAAAGTCCCGTGAACGGACTAAGGTCCTACATGATCCAGACCCACCTTCTCCAACCACAGAGGTCTCCTTGCTGTAACCTGCATCCCAGAGACCAGCTACAGCCACAGGACTTTCGCACTGCTAGAGTTTACTCTGCCAGAGAGCCAGATGGCTCAGCTGCTCAGCTCTCTTTCAAGACTTTGCTCAAACGGAACTCTCACAGAGAAGCTTGTCCTTACCACCTTGCTTAAAATTAACCTCCCCCAGCGGGGAGACGGGGAGGTCGATGAGGTAAAAGGGGTCAAATATGTGGTGACAGAAAGAAATCTAACTATGGGCAGTGAACGCACAATGCAACGTATATATGCCTTACTGTTGTACTGTACACCTGAAACTGACTGGATTTCGTTAACCAATGTCACCATAACAAACAAATAATTAATTAAAAATAAATGAATAAAAGTGCTCATTATATCATAGAAAATAAAATAGAATAAAATAAAATCAGAGCCCTCCCTAACCTGACACTCTCTCTCTCTCTCTCTCTTCCCTACTCACCCTCCAGAGCACTTTTCATCACCTGACAGGTACATAACTTGCCTTATTTTGTTAGTGAGTCTGCCCCGTGGACAGAAGATAAGCTCCATGAGGGCAGGGGTCTCCTCTGCTCTTCACTGATGGATCATCAGTGCCTACAAAAGCAACTGGCCCGGCACACGGGCCAACACACTGAGTTCGTTTACTTGACAACCTACTTTTCAGGCAAGGACCTGGTCTACTTCATCATCACTTCCCAGAGCCCCAGCACACGGTAGATGCTTGATGCTAAGCTTCTAAGGGACATATTTTCTCACCTGTAATTGCTGCTGTAGATGGGTGATTTCAGCAATTCTCAACTCTCTGGATTTGTTTGTACTCTCAATTTCTTGCCTTTGGGTCGTCAAACGACATCTGATATCTTGAAGTTTTCCTTCCAGTTGATGCTTTTTATCATTCTTTAACAAATGAAAAATAATATAATTTATTACCATTTATTTGTTCGATGTTAATATATTCCCAAAGCATAATCAAACATCACTCACTAGAGCTTCTAATTCAAATTCCAAAGTCTTTTTCTTTGCTTTCAGTACCACTATGTCCTCTTGTTCTTTGTTTCTCTGATTTAATAGTTCTTGTCTTCGATTTCGTTCCCATTCGAGTTGTCGTTGCCTTTCAAGTTCTCGTTTTGCGGCCTGTGACACACACAAACAGATGGTGAATTTTACAGTTCTTACACTATACTATGTCGCTTAAAAAATATAACATCTAGTAATTCTTTTCTTTCAGGGATGACGTTTTATTAAACATTATAAGAAATTCTATTACAAAATAGCAAAACAACATTTATACAAATACAGTATTCCCTCTATGGGAAAAAGAATATTTCCAAAAACTATCATGTTTACATAAGATGGAAACAGACAGGATCATCTGACCATTAGAATTCAATTGCTTATGCATTCAAGAACACTTGATGCGCTAAATAAAATTGTTCTTCCGCATTTATTGACTCATAAGGAGCAAGGAAAATGTCTTTATTAAAGTCAAACTGAAATCCCCAGAACAGAAAAAAACAAACAAAATTTTCTTCCATCAAATGAGTAATTATCATTTCTTCC
>NW_011888895.1:3241563-3281296 GCF_000151845.1 Pteropus vampyrus
GCCCCAGCACACGGTAGATGCTTGATGCTAAGCTTCTAAGGGACATATTTTCTCACCTGTAATTGCTGCTGTAGATGGGTGATTTCAGCAATTCTCAACTCTCTGGATTTGTTTGTACTCTCAATTTCTTGCCTTTGGGTCGTCAAACGACATCTGATATCTTGAAGTTTTCCTTCCAGTTGATGCTTTTTATCATTCTTTAACAAATGAAAAATAATATAATTTATTACCATTTATTTGTTCGATGTTAATATATTCCCAAAGCATAATCAAACATCACTCACTAGAGCTTCTAATTCAAATTCCAAAGTCTTTTTCTTTGCTTTCAGTACCACTATGTCCTCTTGTTCTTTGTTTCTCTGATTTAATAGTTCTTGTCTTCGATTTCGTTCCCATTCGAGTTGTCGTTGCCTTTCAAGTTCTCGTTTTGCGGCCTGTGACACACACAAACAGATGGTGAATTTTACAGTTCTTACACTATACTATGTCGCTTAAAAAATATAACATCTAGTAATTCTTTTCTTTCAGGGATGACGTTTTATTAAACATTATAAGAAATTCTATTACAAAATAGCAAAACAACATTTATACAAATACAGTATTCCCTCTATGGGAAAAAGAATATTTCCAAAAACTATCATGTTTACATAAGATGGAAACAGACAGGATCATCTGACCATTAGAATTCAATTGCTTATGCATTCAAGAACACTTGATGCGCTAAATAAAATTGTTCTTCCGCATTTATTGACTCATAAGGAGCAAGGAAAATGTCTTTATTAAAGTCAAACTGAAATCCCCAGAACAGAAAAAAACAAACAAAATTTTCTTCCATCAAATGAGTAATTATCATTTCTTCCATCAAATGAGAAATTACTACAGGATATGTATCCCCTCTTTTCAAAAGTTCATGTTATGCCACTTCGCTTTTATGAAAGACCTACGTAAGTACCTGTTTTAACCAACTGAAAGAAATCCAAAGAGGCTTTTTGCTTTTATGAAAAAAGGTAAAAAACAAAAATAGCATTCAGCATTTGATTTGTGGCAAGCCGTTACACAGGTAGTGGCACCCACAGAAGCGAGAGTGGCCCCGCCAAGCCCCTTCCCTGGGAACTACATTCGGCATCTCAGCATCAAGCCGCCATAGCTTTGAACCGTGTCTTTGAGCGTCTGTGCTTTACTTCCATCTGTTTTGTGCGGCCCTTAGCAAGATGTGTCCTAAGCTAATGTATCAGAAAACCTAAGAGAGCTTGTTAAGGGTGTTACACTTAGCATAAAACTGGACATAAGTAAGCATACTTGGTATGATTTGGTAGGTTATTTTAGGGGTCTGTAAACACTCGAAACCTTTTCCATACGAATTAACGGTGATTGCTTCTTCACACCATTTCACAGGAACACGCTACTTTTGGAGAGTGGGGAAACCTCCATCCCTCTAATCATTCATTTCCATTTTACCACAGAAGGTTCTGTAATTTCTCTGGCGATGTTAGCTCTTCAAAGCTGACTGCGCGCTGCTAGGCAGACTACCTGTCAATGCACTTGACATTCTTTACTATGATTAGTTCTTATGTACCTGTAAGGGCCTGGAGGAGAGATGGAGTACCCATTCACCTCCACGTCTCCAAGGACTATCAAGGCCTGGCACACAGTAAATGCCTATTAAATAATTCTTAATAGTCTAAAATTTCTTCTTTCCTCTGTATTTTTACATTGAAAGAAAGGAAAGTTATCTATCTTTTGGTTGCCCATTCTGGAAATTAAATTCCTGTATCTGTGCATGTCTGCCTGAATAAAAGGCAACAAGTTTCCTAAAGCAATTAGCAGGAGTTGAAACGAAAGTTTTAATTTAAAAAAAAAATTCCCTATCTTTGAAATATATTTCATTCACATAAGAGAATCATGGCATTGCTTTGTGCAGCAATATACTAAAATTGTAAAGACAGACAAGAGACTGGCTTGGCCCCTGTCAAGGCATGGTACCAAATCAATGAACCCTTCCATAGGATGTGGTAAAGATTTCCTAAACATATTTTTTAAAGTGAAAGCCAGACACAAAAAGGCCACATATCGTATGATTCCACGTATACGAAATGTCCAGAATAGGCAAACCTATATATATAGAAAGTTAATCAGTGGTGGTTAAGGGCTGGGGGAAGATGGGAAAGGGGAGTAAGGGCTTAATGGGTAAAGAGTTTCTGGGGTGACAAAAATGTTTTGGAATTACACAGTGGTGGTGATTTCTCAACTTTGTGAATATACTAAAACTACTGAATTGTAAAAAGAAAAAAAAAAGACATAGTACTTGAGTAATTCTACGAGGGGGCGTTCAAGAGCACCTGCTCGTTGCCCGCTGGCCCGTCGTGCTTACCTCCCTCCTCTCGATCTCCTTCCTCCGCTCCTCCTCTCTCTGCCGCTCCAGCTCCCGCTGCTTTTCCAGCTGCTTCTCCAGCTCCAGTTGTCTTCTGCGCTCTTGCTCCTGGCGCTCCCGCTCCTTCCGCTCCTGCTCCGCCCGCTCTAGCTGTGCCAGGCGCTCCTGCTCTTTCCGCTGTTGCTCCAACAGAGCCTGTCTTCGCTTTTCCAGTTCCAGATTGCCGCGTTCGAAGTTCTCACGCTTCTTATCTTCAAATGTTACTTAAAAACAAGGAACCAACAATTATGAAAAGTCGTGGCATTCAACACACCATTTTGGAAGGAAAAACTCAATGGCATATTTGCGATTTGTAGTAGAAACACAAACCAGAACTCCCTAAGCTTCCTTTCTGCCTCTGCCCTTGTTAATAAGCGCTATGAAAATACCCTGCGCCTAACCTCTGCTTACGCTCTCCCCTCCATGATGAATGCCTATCCTAGTGTTCAAAACGCCAAACCCCGTTTCCAGAATAATCTATCTATAGCAATTATGCATCATCACCCAACTCCTTTCTTTCCCTGTTATTCTACCCTTTCCCTTCTCCATGACCTTGATTCAGCAACTGATCCCCGTCTCTTCTGTACCATGAATCTCTCCCTTAGCTTATAACTGCATGGATGTGTTTTCTGTTCTAACAAACAGCAATTTCTGAGAGCAAAGGTAGGAAGGTAAGTATCCTGTGTTTCACACTGAAAAACAAGCTGTCCCCTAATCGTTATGCAGATCGCATTCAGTACAATATTTTCCTAATTCATTATTCTCAGGTCAATCATTGCTTTCTAATCCTTGCTAACACTTTATATCCATTTTACTTTATTATTTTTTTAAATTCCATCCTCCAGGTCCTTTACTATGTTTTCAGCAGTGTCCATTATTCAGTTTTGTGTTTGCCTCACATGCTTCTCCTTGGAACCAACTCCAGACGAGGGGAGCTCTCACTGCCAGCCCGCGTAGCATGCATCCCTATTGTTCCCAATCTATTTCAAGAACTGTCACTTCACACTGTCTTGAGATCTGCAGCTGTGAGTGCCTTTTCTTGGCTTATTCCCACATTCCTGTTCGGCCTTCACTGCCTTAGACAGACTTTCCTCACACACTGCAGTTAGGGATTCGAGATCAAAGATGGCAAATGTGTTTCAGTTTTTTCTTCTTGCTCCTTTAGTAATTTCAGAGCAGGCAGCAGCCTATTCACTAGGCCACCTTAAAACTGAAAGTCCCCTCAGCCTCAGAAAGGAATGAGGTACACATGCTACGATGTGGATGACTCTCAAAAATATTATGCCCAGTGAAAGAAGCCATGCATAAAAGGCCATCCATTGTGTAATATCATTTATATGAAAAATCTAGAATAGGTAAATTCGAAGGGACAGAAAGCAGACGGGTCGTTACCAGGGGCTGAGGAGAAGGGAGACTGGGGAGTGACTGGGTACAGAGTTTTCTTTTGCGGTGATAAAAGTGTTTTAAAACTAGATAGAGGTGGTGGTCGCACAGTACTGTGAATGCACTGAATGCCACTGTTATGGACTAAATGTGGCCCCCCAAATTCATATGTTAAAGCTCTCACCCCCAATGTGATGATATTTGGAGATGGAGCTTTAGCAATCAGGTTTAAAATAAGGTCATCAGGGTGGGGCCCTCATGATGAGATTAGTGGCCTTATAAGATGAGGAAGAGAAGGCTTTCTCTGTCCCCAAGTGAGGATGTAGCAAGAAGGCAGCCAACAGCAAGCCAAGAGCAGAGCCCCCACCAGGAACTGAACTGGATGACGCCCTGCTCTTGGACTTCCTGCCTCCAGAACTGTGAGAAATTTCTGCTGTGTAAGCCACCCAGACTATGGTATTTTATTACGACAGTCCAAGCTGACTAAGACAGCCACTGAACTGCACACTTTAAAATGATCGACTATATGTTATATGAATTTTACCTTGATTAAAAAGGAAATGAAAGTCCCTATGCATGCTTTAAATTCCAATATCTGACCTTATTTCTGATACATAGGAGGCACATAATAAATGGCTGTTAAAAGAATAAACGCACGAACAAAAAGCTCTAATGTCACCGCCTGTTCAAAACTTTAAATGAATGTCTACCACCAAAAGAAAAAGAAAATTCCAAATTCTAAGGATTCCTGTCTTTATTTGCCTCTGAGTCTTTATTCTCATTATTATCAACATGAACAATTCCTCCATCCCACTGGTTATGACCCTATTCATCTTCAAGTCTCAACTCGACTGTGACCTCTTCCGCAGAGAAATAATTTCTTGTCTCTCCCAGTCTCTGCCAACCAGCCATAAGTAAGCTCTGCTGTGCATCTGTAATATTATTTTCAGAAATTTATCACATTTATTATGCACTGCTCTGATGACTGGTTATATGGACATCTTAAATCCTCAATTGTATTATGACCTTCTAGAGGGTACGGCCATGTATTATTAATATTTAGATTCTTCATTGTACTCAACATACTTGCACAAAGAGCATTTTCGATAAGTAGTTTGTCAGTGAATAAAAAAAAGTAATTTAGTTTAAAGAGGAAACTGGGAGAACTAATGTTCTGAGCAGGTCAATTAACCACCAAGCATTTTAATGCAACAAAATGACACTGACAAAGTATTTAACATAAAGAGACTCCATAATAAATTTCACTTGCTTCTTAGTATCACCTATCATCTCATCATTAATAATTCATAGTCTCCTTAGAATATTTTAATAGTATCATAGATTTATCATTGTAAAGGATGATTATTTACAATAGGTTCATATTAAATTTAAAATCACTTTATGTAATTGTTTCCAATTCTCCTGTAACATAAGAAAATAATAGTAGCAATTTGACGTTCTATTTCTGCACTGGTGGTATTCACCAACCACCTTAAAGGGTTGAGTGCTTTATAGATAACATTTATAAGATTTTTGTTTAGTAGTAAATAATCAGATTTCAATTTAAAAGCTAAAACAAAGGTGCATTAGCAGAGTATATAATGTCCTTATTTCTATGCATATATGCAAATCCAAAAGCATATTAAAAGTGTCTCCTTTCTGACTAAGGCCAGTTAGAGGAACATAGTAAGAATGTCAAAAGCTAAATTTATTTTTCTTCCATCTCTGTCTCAGAAATAGAAAATCTCTACTATGATATAACACAAATATAAAGACTGCTTTACCAGGCAATTTCTTTTCTAGCTGTTGTTGTTCATCTTCTAAAGCTGGTTCCTCTGGTAACCTCTGATCTACCGAGGTTGAGCTTATGACAGATACGCCACTGCCAGATCGAACTCTTCTGCAATTGTGGAAAAGAAGAAAAAAGAAACAAAGTCACGTAAAGCTTTCCAGGTAACTGAGCAAACAATTTTATGAAAAAGAATTTCTAAAGATTATGCCATATATCATGGTATAGCGAGAAAAAAAAAGATAAAGATTTGATCCTCACTATTTACAAAGAGTTTTTAAAAAATGCATAGTTGAACGTCATCAGATCCTGATTGCTAATTAAGCATGCTCCAACATTTAGAACCACCACCAAAATTAGGGTAATTCACATAAAATTTCTTGTACGAGCCAAATGTCCCTTACCTAAAGGAAGGTGACATGTATTAGGGAGTAATCATAAAGTGGCTAGTCAAGTATTTTCTGCTGTTCCCATTATCCTTTCATGAAACGTTAAATTCCTCCAAGGGAGGATGAGCAGCTCAGCTAAGTGGGAGTAGCTCTCTTCCCTTTACAAAGTCTCTCCATTTTCTCTCTTAATAAATGCATGAAATGACTACACTTAATAGCCCTTAGGGCAAATCACTTAGTTTACTGATTAGTTTTGCTTTAAACTATTACCCAGCTCTTTTAAACTGATCTACCTATCTTTTTTAAATTGTTTTTTTTTATCAGCTTCCGGTGTTGAGTCTCTCATCCTGATTCTTACAGCTGTGGGACTTTACAAACTGCCCAGCTTCTGGCTTCTTCCTCAGTCAGTTTCTTCCACCTGCTTCTGTTCCACGTATGTGCTGATATAATGGCTCCAATTCTCTTACTTTTATGGAGATTTTTTTTCTACAGTCTTCCCTGACATTTGAGGAATTAGAACAGTAATTCTTATTTTTGTTTCTTCTGCTCTTCTTAGTGCTGGTAAGATCTCATAGTTGTCTTTTAAGTTGAAGTCTTAAGACGTAGTTGTCTGGGAGGGGTGTGTGCGTGGGTGTGCAGTTGCGGGGTACCAGGCACTCCTGAGTCCTTCCAGTGGGACCTTGGTGTACGCTCTCAACACCTCCACTGAGACCGTGCCTCGGACCAGGATAATTTTCTTTAATTACCTTCCTGACTATAATTTCTGCATTACCAACATTTTGTTATCTCTCGAACACGTAGAATTCACAGACAGAATCTCCTTCTTTTATTTTCTTCGTATAGGTTGATACAGTTTCACTTTGCTAAAACTTCTGGTGAGCTTCAATTATACAGATTGGTATAAAAATCACTAATCTTTCGATGTTTCACTTAACTGTTTTACTATCACGGGCATAACTCGTTTTATTGTGCTTTGCTTTATTGAGCTTCACAGATGTTGCATCGTTACAAACGGGAAGCAAGACCCTCCCCCAGCAAAAGATGGCAACTCACTTTATCGCGACACCCGCTTTATTGTGATGGTCTGGAACCGAATCCATAACATCTCTGAGATCTGCCTGTATACTCTAAGTACTTTAAAGAACAGAACAGACCCAAAATTAACACAGAACCTAGATAAGATTTTCTTGAATTCTGGATTATTTCATTTACTTGCCAGGAATAAAAACGACTATGAGATACATAGTCAACAAAGCCAAGTTTGAAATTCACTTACAATTTCTTGTACAAGCTGAATGTTCCTTACCTAAAGGAAGGTGGAATGTATTCTGGAGGCAGGACAGGAGGCAGTGGCTGGCCAGACATAGCTACATCAATTAGGTGCATAGCCAGGATAAATTCTTCTGCTGTGAGTTTTCCATCTTGATCAATGTCAGAAAGATTCCTATTCAACAAAAAGTTCATTGTCATCTAATTTCGTGAAAATGAATGCTTGCTACCATTTATGCATCAGTAATTTAAATGTTCTCTTTTCTTAATCTGACTCTAGGCCCACTGAGTCTATGCTTCAGTTTATAAAAACAGTACCTATTTCATACTACTGTTGCAAAGATAAAATGAGACAATCCACATAGTTAGGATGGTGGTCAGCATTCAACAAATGTTGACGATCACTATAACTATACTCTTCTCAATCTTTGCAAGCCTATTTAAAATGGATCATATTCTATGCTCAGCAAACTATCGGGTCAGATAGTAAACATTCGAGCTTTGCAGGACCTACAAAATCTATCACACTGAATTCTGCTGCTGCAGCTAGAAAGCAGCCATAGACCATATAGAAATGAATGGGCGTGGTTGTTTTTACAATAACAGTTCAGTAACAGTAGCAAGCCAGCTTTGGCTCCGTTGGCCAACCCTTGATCTAGGCCCATGCGGGTGGATCTTTATGCCACAGAGCCAAGGAGTTCTCTGCTCCTTCATCTCAGGATTAAATTGCCACCATTCTTCTTAATCAACTTGCCCTTGTAGCTAATTAAACAGATTTTTCCAGCACATCCAAGAATGTGATTTTACTTAACTTCTGGATACCAAGAGCGGATGCAGGACAACAAAGCTATTTACTAGAATGCTAACAGGACAGATGCTACATGGAAAACTGGCTTTGCTGATGCCATAAATCAAGAAACTCCTCTTCAATCTGAAATTTCCTCAAGTGGCATAAACGTTTTTTGGTTTGTCTGTGTAAGTATAATTTCCACATAGTAACAGTCACCCTTTTTAAAGCACATGTCTGTGAGTTTTGACAAACACATTCAGTTGTGTAACTGCCACAATATCTAAGGCAGTTTCATCACCACCTCAAAGTCCCCTGTGTCTCTGGATAGTCGACTCTTTCTTTGCCCCCAGCCCCTGGTTAGCGCTGATCTCCTTTGTGTCCCTCCAGCTTTGCCTTTACCAGATGCCAGGTTCCCATTTTTAAACAAAACAGAGGCACAAACGAAAACCCTCCCTGCCTTACTTGTCCTTTCCTCCTTCCCATGTCCTACCACTAGCCACTCCCAGGTAAATCCAATTAGAAGGCAGTAGAATTCTCGCTTTTTCTCCCATACTTGGCTAAATAATTGCTGTAAACATTTAATTAAAATATCTTTTAACTGTGCAGAAGGAGAATATAATAACATTCTAGTAGGAGAAGTCTCAAGTATTTTTTTTTTTTCAAAGAAGGCAGGTTATAAATGAGATATTTAAACATTCCAATATATTCCAGTGTCAGGAGATCAACATAATAAACTGCCAATCAACCTCCATAAATGTTAGATCTTAACTTTATATTTCAGAGGGCCCTAAGATACTGGTACATACCCGGACCAGAATAGGTCTGCATATGCCGTAGACCTAAGATGTTTATTAACTGGTCTATTATTACACTACTGCAAAAGGCAGACCCTTGAATCTAAAGCAGATGGAACCAGATGGGCAAAGGTAGCAGCACTAGAGATTGACCACTTATGAAGGAACTGTATCAATGTGCCCTGCGGCAAAATCATGAACTTAGATCGTAAGCAATAGAGACCAGGTTTAGTTCCCAGACAGAATCAATGGATAATGCATAACTGAGAGATAAACACTTCTGAAGAAGCCATTCTGGTTAACATTTAAATGTAAGGGATCTTGTATGATCTAGACGATGCTCACCAACAGCTTTTAAAAATCATTACAAAACAGACAAAGAGACAATGTGCCTCCTGATGGAAGTACACAGTATAATCTCTGATTATCTTGCGAAAAAAGGCGGGAGGGGACATTTGTCAATTTCTGGAGTCATTTTTAATTGTCATAACTGGAGATGGGGGTCACGCTACAGCATCTAGTAGGTAGAGGCCAGAGATGCTACTAAACGACCTTCGATGCGCTGGACGGCTCTCCACAACTAAGAATCATCGGGCCCAAAATGTCAATTGTGCTGAGGTGCAGAAATCTTACTCTATATCTAATTAGTGATTGAAAGGAAATATGGGAATAAATTAACACCACAAGAATGCAATCATCAAAAGCTTGACTATAAGAAACTATAAAACAGTCTCAGGTTTTTTGGAGGGCTGGGGTGGAGGGGAGGAGTTGAGAACAAGACAAGGGGGAGTTAACAGGTTAAAGGAGACTTAAAAGATGTATCAACAAATTTATTGCAAAATACAGATTTATTTCAGTCCTGATTTGGAGAAATCAACCACAAAAACATTATGAGGCAATCTAAGGAATTTGAACACTGATTAACTTAATAAGAATTCTTATTAGAAATTTTAGGTGAACTACTAGCATTATAATCATGTTGGGAAAAAAATCCCTACCCTTTTTGGAGATACGAGCTGAAATAATAGCAGATGAAAATATATACCGACTGAGATTTGGCTTAAAACAATCGGGAAGAAGGAGGAGAACCAAGACTCGCCATGAGTTGAGACTTATTTGAGCTGTGTTATAAGTTCTTGAGAATTCATTATACTAATCTCTCTGCTTTTGCATTTCTCAAAATCAAAAAGGGAAAAAGTAAAACAGATAATCATTACAAGTCTTGAAATATTAAGGATACCCATATATCCTCCCTATAAATAATGGTATTAAAGACTGATGAGGCCCTACCAATTTAAAAAAGAATTTACATTTTATACAAACCAAGGAATTTTTCCGTACCATATTGAAGCCAGCTGAGCCTGTGGTAAACTGGATTGCATAAGAATAGTTCTTGCTTGAGGACCTAAACAGAAACCAGGAAAAAAAGTAAAAAGATGAATCAGCAAATCGTCGCTATCCGGGAATCAGTGTTCTGCACATATGTACTATGCAATCTCATGCAATCACAGTGCTTTAAACAATATTTGCTATTACCCAAGAGGCTTTCTAAAAAGGAAATTAAGCCCCAATGAAGAAACACAAAGCACAGCATGGCACTTGGCATATACTCAATAAATGTTTGTTACATGGATGATTAGCAAAGTATGCGTATGTACAAGATTAGAGTTTCAAAATATAACCTTCCCTTTTGGCCACATAACCATCTCTATTAGTATTAGGCTTTTATTTACAAAGATGGAACTTAGTGTCTCTAAATTCAACATCTTCTGTCTCCACCATGACTGATATCAGACAAATTCAGGGAGAACTCGGAAGAATTTAGCAGGAGGAAGGGGCCTTAGAGAGAATTCTTCTAACTACTTCATTAATGACTTGCTCAAGGCAGCACAAATGGCTAATATCGTGGCTAGGATTAGAATTTCCTAGGTTAGTGATTAAAAAGAATTCTTGGAATTTCAACTCTTTCAAAATCGGCTCTCATTTCTTAAAATACTTATAAATATCTTCATTTTTGGAATGAACTTAGCCTTAGATATCAGACAAAGGCTACAATGGGAGGTTTTGAGTTTTAAACGAGCTGGTACCAGGGAGACAGAGACAAATATGTCCTATTTCAAGCGCTGCTTCTTGAAGTGTAGGGTCATAGGATGACTGATGGACCAAGGAGTGGAAAGCTGTAGCAATTATATTGGGAAGATGCCTGTGTACAAACTTTTGTCTTTAGCTATTTCATTTTTCAAATGGCATCCTCATCAAAAAATGCAAACGTAGATGTGTTTTTACACAGCAAGCAGCAGTGGTTAGGGATCTCCGAGCATCACCGTAAGGTTCCAGCACAAGAAACTCCAGAGAACAGCAGAAAAAACACTGATGACCCAGGAGCCTGTGGACTCTGGTCCTGGTTCATTCTAGAACATGCTGAGTGTGGAGCAGGCAGTTTCTTCACTTGTTGGACCCTAGTTTTCTGCACAGTGTTAGCACAGATAAAGTGCTCAATAAATGATAGTCAATATTACTGGCAATATTTTAACTTTTATTTATATATAAAATACAGGCAGAAAGCACACATGAATATATACCTATGTATTTTTAAAGGGGTACATGTATGTAATTTCCAAACTGGAAGTGGTCAGTAGTACCCAGATCACAAAACGGCACCTCCAAAGCCCCTCTTGAACTCCCTTCCATGATGCTCTCCCACTAAGTGCAGCCTAACTTCTAATGGCATAGTGTATCAGTGCTGAGTCTGGCTTATTTTGCTCGACATTTAACTGCATGTGATTGTAGAACATAATCCTAGAGACTAACTGCTGTGTAGTATACCACAGTTTGGGGCTATTATAAATCATGCACATTCTCAGTTTTAGTGAACATATGCATATTCCTGTTGCGTGTGTGTGCGTGCGTGCATGTGCGCGCAGGGAGCATCTGAGAATAATCATCTTTACAGAATTAATGTGCAAGTCCTAAAGGTTCTATGATATAGTGGAATGAGAAAAGTTCACTGATCATTTTTAGTCTCTAACATTGTATTTAGAATTGGCAACATTAAAGTTGAATCAGCTTTAATTTATACTTGCAATAATTCTCCCCACTGCAGAACTATATTTCATCTACTCCCAATAAAAAATATAACAAATGAAAAGAACTAGCCCTGGACCTGGATATCACAAGATATGGATTCCAGTCTTGACTCATCCCATTCTCTAATGAGACATTAACAAAACCACTTTCAGTAAGAGGAAAGTGTCTTCATCTCTGAAATGAAAGAAATGATCTAGGACAGGGATTGGCAAACCACAGCCCGCAGGCCATATCCAGGCCACCACCTGTTTTTGTACCCAAAGTTTTATTGAAATATATCTATGTCCATTCATTTAAGCTCGATATATGGCAGCTTTTGTACTACGCTGGCAAAGCTGAGTTGTGACAGTGGACGGCTGCAAGCCTAAAATATTTACTATTTTGCTCTTTACAGAAAAAGTTTCTTGACCCCTGCACTAGAAGATCATAATTATCTTTTGCAATTCTAATACTTTGTATGTCCTAAGACAAGGTTGTGAAACATTAAAATAGATCAGCAACAACTAAAGTAGCCTCTTAGCATAGCAAGACAACATAAAATCGGAGCTCTGAGTGCACGGAATTATCCTGTGGAAGCCTACATTCACAAAAAGATACCAGTTTTGGAGTACTGGTTTATAAGGAAAAATTAGGGGGATAAATAGAAATCCAAGTTCATAAACCCTATTCTTGGCATTCATGTTTGGATAAGGAAGCATGAATGGAAAGGACAAAGAGAATTAAATAGTTAATGCTTTATTTCAAACAATGACTAAGACTTTAACTTGTGTGATTAATAAGTGAATAATCAAATAGCATATTCATTGGTTCAGAATGCAAGAAGATAATGAAAGACCTCTTTGAGAAGAGGACTAGCATTAAAAGAATTGCCAGAATTTTATTGGTACTTATATAACCTTGATTAAAGAATGGGCTTACTGTTTTATAAGACTGTCTCTTTTAAGAGTGTGCAATAGCATATACATCAAGTCGTGAAGGAACAGGGGTGCCTAACCAGGTGTATCAGCTAAATCAACCCAGGTAGGTAATCAATCAGTTAAACTGTGTCACTGCTAGATCAGCGTCACGTCCTACAGTGAATAAGCTCATTCCACAAGCTCAAAGGTTCTCACTTTCTTCACTTGGGACCAATCAATAGCGTTCTTATGCCCACAACATACTCTTACAGATGTAACCATGATTTGATGGCATCCAAAGGAAGGATGTGGAGTAAAACACAAGGGTGATCAGAAATTCCTCTGACCACCAACAGACAGTGGTCATTTGCCATGGGCTATAGCACGGATCGGCTAGGCTGCAGGTTAGATGCAATTCTTGGAGTGTTAACTAATTCCACTCCACTCCAAAATGCAAGTGAATGCAAGTGACAAGTATAAGATGACCAAGATTCTCCTCTAAATGATATTAAAGCATTAGTACTCCTACACTAAACTGGTATTTATAAGACTAGGATGTTACAAGACCAAGGTTGAGAACTACTGCATCGGATTAAGAAATTACAATTGTGTGCAAGTTGTAAAAATGCTTTTTAGTTAGTTCCTTTAAAACAAGAACCCACAAAAAACAATATCATGAAGGATGAAAAACAAGAGATTAAAAATGTTAAATTATATATTTCACTTGGACCTCTTTACATTCTAAGACCTTTTCTCAACTATTCCTCTTATCCTCAAGCTGAACTAAGTGCTTTGGGGGTTCAGGATTCATATAATTACTTTCAGAGTTGTGATCATGACAATGGTCTCTGTATTTCATCCATCTCAATAAACCAGCTCTGCTTCCACCGTCTTATTTAGGCTAAAACATACCTTTATAATGAGTCCTCACAAAGGGAAAACAAACTGAATTTCTTAAATTTATTCCTGTTTTTAAAGTTAGTATAATAAACTATTCTATTTGTCATGACCATATAAAAATCTGGTTTGAAAATAAAATGCCCATCTTAAATTCTTGCCAGGACAAAACAGTAATAAGCACACAGATAAACATTAACAAAATCTGCTCTTTCCTGTATATTACAAATTTTACTTTCTGCCTCAGATATTACATGTTTTAAATAGTCAAGTGCCTGGGTCATTATCTTTGGGTTGAAGATGCTGCACTTCAGTCATAAAATACACATCCTACCAAGACAGAATTTCTACATCAGTGTTGCGATCTGAATACTACTTTAATTAACGCACAGCAAACACCAACGACGCTCTGAAGAAATGTTTTCAGACTCACTGGCAATGCAGTTCTAGGTCTGTATGGAGCACTGGTGTCAAACAAACCACGTTAAACAGCACTTAAAACTATATTATTGAATATTCCTTCAGTGTCTATATAAGCTGGACTGGTTTTTCATACTATGTATAAATACGACAGCTACCGCTGTAGCAGAGAGGAAGAGTGCCACACAGAAAATTTGTTTTTACTTAAAATTCACCCCTTAAGACAGAAAGAAACCTAACTATGGGCAGTGAACACACAATGCAATATGTGTGTGACTTACTGTTGAATTGTACACTTGAAACTTATTGGATTTTGTTAACTAATGTCACCATAAAAAAAGAAACTCACCACTTGAGTTAACAACCATATGCTTATAACTGCTGAGAGCTTTTATGGGGATAGGGTTCAAAATTGGATGAGAACCCTTTAAAGTCTCACCTAATCCTGACATTTTTAAACAATAAATTTTTCTTTTGGAAGTAAAAATTATAACTCCAAGTGAAAAAAAAAAAGATAGTAAGAATCAGAAAGTGTTTTGTGTTATAAACCAGCGCTTCTTTACCCCAAATCAATTAACTTTTTCTCTCTTCACGTCATACTTTTTAAAAGGCAGTTACATTTTTCCCTTTTACACTTAATGTTCATATCAGAGGTCTCTATTTTTTTATTAAAATTTTCTTTATTACTCTTTGGTCAATTTTAAGTGTTCAATCCCTTATTTAAAAAGTTTCTAGATAGTATCCTAAAATCTTTTCTAGCCTTCTGATGTAGATGACAGAATGTTTTTTTTAATCCACTGAGATCATATAACTTAACTCTGGCCTCTTAATGAATAAGATCCAAATAGGCAAAGTAAGTGACCTCATCCCATGTTCATGGCACAGCCAGGTTTCCAAAGTCCCCAGCCAGTCACCTTTCACCCTACATCCTGCCTTAAACACTGACTCTGCGTAGGCGGTTTCAAGTTCATCTACAAAGTTGGACTTTAGAACTTGAACCACTTTTTGTTCACGGCAGCATTTCTTTGCTAGTGCTTTGCTTTGCATACGACTGGCATTCAGTGTGCAGGAGGCTACTTGGTCTCTGTTCCATTTACCAAGAAGCAATGGGGCAAAAGCCTGAGGCACTAAAGAATAAAGTAACTATGGCTTTATCAGTAGATGAGAATCCACGATAAGAACCACAATGAAAGCCCTGTTCAGAAAAAGCAGAGAGAGAGAGAGAGACGTTTGGAAAATATCTTTGGCCCGACATCTAGAAACAACTGGCATTTAGAACAAAGATCATACCTCACTAAACTAATTTTTATTTGCAAATACCTGTTAAGTGTCCACTCATAGTTTTGTCATGACTGTTGAATAACTGTCGGTATTTCAGTCTGGACGACTGAGGAACAGCCCATTCTGCCGCTGGAGGGACACTGGAGAAAAGGAGGAAGGAGAGGAAAAAGGGTTAACAGTAATGAACAGCCGACTTAAGTTCTTCAAAAACAATAAACTGAGAACGTCTCTAGAAAACTAGCCTCAACCTTTTATTCACTTTCGAATCACAATTTCTGAGTTTTCTGTAGTAAATATGTCTGTTTTTTAAAGTTATCAACACTTCTTTCAAAACAGACACAAGAAAGTTCATTATCTTTCCAGAACCCAGGGTGTACACAACAGATCAAGTGGCCACTTCAAGTTATATAAACGACTTAATAATTTAAAAGTTCTATAAAAGTACAGAACATTTGGTTGGAACTGAGATGATACAATAACGTCTAGAAGCTTTTCTAGACCTTTGGAACAGTTCTCTTTGGGTTTAAAAAACAATGCTTACAGCAGA
Source organism: Pteropus vampyrus (assembly GCF_000151845.1). Taxonomy (NCBI): domain Eukaryota; kingdom Metazoa; phylum Chordata; class Mammalia; order Chiroptera; family Pteropodidae; genus Pteropus; species Pteropus vampyrus. Next base: position 3,257,516 of record NW_011888895.1, read on the forward strand.
CGAATAACTGCTTTTAAAAATATTAATTCTTTAAAATGTTTAGCTCTCTATACACCAAAATACAGGATGTATTTCTTAAAGAAAGGAAATTAAGTCATTCTGGGAAGCACAAATTCCCACAAATGGTGAGCTTCCCAGAAAGAAGAGAACATTCCCAGGGTCAGGGCGAGTTGGCGAGCGGCGATGGAGGGAGCTCTGCTTTTTAATTCACACCCAGCGCCGACCTTTCCTTGCCCACATGCAGCAACCCCGGTCTGAGGAAGCGTCTGCCAGAAGGCATCTTGGGTCTAGACCCTCTCGTGATTAGTTCCCCAGAGCAGCTCCCACACAAGCATCACACTGGTACCCATGGCTGTTAAGGCAATTGTCTTAATAGGACAATTAAACGCAATGGCTAAACTGACAGCAGAAATGGCTTTCCACGTCTAGGACAGATTATAACTAATGCCCCACGTGCCATTCGCTTCATTTCAACCGAAATATCTATTAATTACATGTAAAAGCAAAATTTTAACCATAAATTAAACCTCTTAGTCACTGTTTTTATAATGTTATCTATGTATTTATACTTACATGTACTTTGTAAACATAAGAAATGGCTCCCAATCAATTGAAAAATATCTAAATATACCTTTTCAATATTGATAAATTTCTTAATTAAAAACACTTACCAAGATCTATTCTGCTGTGCATACTTCTGCAACAACTCTCTCATTTTAAACTATCAAATATTTTGCTGATTCCAACTCTTGCCTATTTGTCAAGAAGCTAACTATCTTTCTCCTACACCCCAGGAATGTAGGGTGTTACACACAGAAGTTGTCCCAGATTAGGCTTATCGAGTCATAGTTTTCTGCCAAGTTCCTGAGAATTTAAATGGACTGAAAATTCATTAATAGGTAACCAAAAACTTAGATGCCACATGACAAAAATTCGCTAGAAATTTAAATTTTTGAAAAGATGACTACCTAAAAAATCAGTTGTCTTAACAGCATTAATGTTTGCCGATATTGATTATTTATTCATTCTAATGTCACAAATCAATTTTAAGACAGATTGCAAAATCTCTTATGGAGAGTCAGAGAAAACTCAGAACTCCAGCATGGTATTGGAGAAAAAATAAGAAATTTGGAATTTAGTGTTAGATGATCTGAGTTTAAATCTCTGCTCTGCCATTTAGTAAGCCATAAACCATGGAGGAGGAATGGACCTCTCTGGGCTTCTTTCCTCACGCATGATTCTGAGACAGTATTCACTGCACAGGAGGATATGGGGGTTGAACGAGATTGATAAGGTGTCTGGCGACTAGATGCTCAATAAATGTGCTTGAATCTTAAAAGTAAAATCTTAATTAAGTGCAACACAAATCTCTATACCACAATTAACTGAAGTTTTTGGCACAAACTTCCATGGTTCAGAACACTTGCCTTAAAATCAGAAAGAAGTCATTTCTACTCTTAGCCCTAACACTTTAAGAGTTAAAGTTATCTTGAAGTCATTTAATGTCTCTGAGCTTCTTCCTCATCTATAACTTGGAGATAACAAGAATCATTTCATGGGGAAGAAGTGAGAATTAAGTGAGTTAATATACATAAAGCATCTGGCACAGTGCTTTTCAATTTATTAATTTTTTAAATCATTTTTTTTAAATTAATGAACTATTGAATTATATCCAACACGCTTTTCTCTTTAAAGTGGAAAAATTACTTGATTCACTTAAGAAAGATTTCCACTGAAGAGTGAAACAAGAAAAGGTAGAATTGCCTTCATTTACATTCCCTTTTCTTTCCAAAAGTTTTGAGACGGCTTACAAAAAGACTTAATTTTTCATCTTTGTGCAACAGTATGCAAGGGAAAAAATAAGGGTAAAAAAAAATATGAAAGCTAATATGAAACCAAGATTGGCCAAAATTTAAGCAATAAGATCATGTAAGCTTTGCCAAAATTGAGCCACATATTTGGTTAATAACGGCTGTCCACTAATATGAATGACTTATTTCAAAACAATTGATCTTAAAAAAAGTTTTACTAATAATCCACGCAGACTCCATAAGATTATCTGAGATAGAATTTAAAATAAGGCCAACTGTGGCTCTAATCTTCATATACATAAACTTTTAATGATTAACACCAAAATAGTTTTTCTCCTCATAGCTAGAGTTCTATTTCATTAGCTTTAAACATTTACTACTACCTATTTATTATCCTCTTAAAAAAACAAAGCCTTTAGAGGAAATGTCATGTCCTTGATTCTGTCATCTCTGTGACAAATGATAAAACCTAGGAACATTATCCAGAATTAAGAAAACTTTTGACATTCTACAAAATAAAAGATAATAAAGAATATCACTAATTCATTTTCACATTTCTGAGTTAATCAGATAATAGCTTTAACCAAACCGCCCATTTAAAAATAAGCAAACTTACCTAGCCACGTCAAATGATTGTGCCTTCTGTAATTTAGTGTTTAATTGTGACCCTGGACCAGACCTACTAAAAGAAGAACTCTTTGGCAAAGTGGCTGCTGTAAAAATAAATAAACGTTGAATAATTTTAATTCTACAAAGGTAAGAAACTCTTCCCTATTTACAAAAATTAAAATGCATAGTCATCAAGTAGTCTAAAGCAGAAATTACTCCTCCTTCCTTACCATCCTGGACTCAAAATATTTTTCCTTCCTTGCTTCCTGCCCTCTTGCCAAAAACATTTCTACATTTACTTGTTCCAATTGTGAATCGCCTTACTAAGTAGTAATGTTTACATCCATAAAATTTTACTTTTCATTAAACATTTAGTACTATATTTTATAGGATCTGTCAATAGTTAGAGAAGTAACAGCTTAAATATACAGATGGCGTATTAACTGCACTGAAAGAGCTAAGGTATTAGTTCCAGATGTGAGAGCCAAGAAGTCACACACTGGCAGTCTGGGCCAGATAACATATGACGCGCGGGAGGGTCAGCGTTTGTGTCTGATTCTCATTCAGGCTGGTTAAGCTGTGTGTCGCGAAGAAAACTCTGAGCCTTAGCCACATTCCTCTCATTCTTGTCTACTGTCTCGCAACCTTGGCCACAAGAGAAAATAAGAGGCGGTGCGTGGATTCACCAGTATTACTGGAAAAGCAACGGCAAACACATTCTTGGCTGCCATCACATCTGCAGTCATGGTCACATAGGAAAAGATGAACTACATGTGACAAGGAAATCTTTAAAAAATAAAAGACGTACACTTAGATTCTTTGGCTATAACTTAGAGATATATCCTGACAGACGTAATAAATCCAGGGCACTATGCAAAGAAATAATAAATCAAATATAATGCGAAAATCCACACTTATCATCACCACTGAATTTGTACTCAGATATAGCCAAAAATTTTTAGAAAGATACTTTTTAAAGGAGATACTTCCCATATTGAAATGATTTGTTAGACTACGACTATCTACATCTACAGTTTATGCTTTCTTTTAATTAAAGAGAAAAAACTTTGAATAAAGTCTCAAAATAAAATTAACTAAACCAGGAACTTTTTAATCCTTTTCTTCAATTAAGCAAGCATATAATATTGCAACCTGAATGTATTTAGTCATTTAATAGACTTCCTTCCCCTGTCTGCCTGATTAACTCCACCTCCTCAACAACAGAACAAAACAGAAAAAGCAATGTTCTCCCCGCCCGCTACATCATTCCATTCTGAAGGGACTAGCTTGTTTATTAGCAATTCACAGCAGCTGAAGAAAGATAAACATGGAAATGCAAAATGTTCAAATACTATTCAAACTTCAGTTGTTTTTGTCAAGCCCTTGAAAGGAAATTTTGCTCTTGGTTTTAGCTGCTGAGTTCACCTTTGACCAGTGGTACTCAGAGCTCCGTAATTCCATTCTCCTTTCCCTCTCTCTAGTCTACCACAGCCCATTTAATGTGTTGGAAAAAAAATGAGAAATTAAATGAAAAAAATGAAGATATCTTCTTCAGGAATAAAATACCACTTACATATAATCAGAAAGTGAAGACAGGAGATTTAACAAGAATAAAGAGTATAAAACACAAGTTATAAAAATTCAGTCTATGGATTCATCAGGTCACATACCAGGATGAGCAAATGCAGGCAGAGGTTGTATAACAGGGGGAGCCCCGTTAGCCAGGGGAGGCACTGCTGCTGGAGGAACAGAAGATACTAGGGGTGGAGACATTCCAACAACTGGAATGGGTCCCATTGGCACTGGAGCAACCGCTGTAAGTGGTGGCATGCTGGCGATACCTCCCATACCTGCAAAGGAAGAAATCCCAACAAAATTCACATGGAATCACATTTCAACATTCACGATAATTAATGCAAGACTGCTTGAAGAAGACCATCACTTTTCAGTTGTAATATATTCATATTTAAAATATGAATTCGGATTAATCGTTTTGAAGAGTATCAAAAATTATGTCAGGGATCCCATCAAAAGGGTTCAAGACTCAACCCGAAGAGGGACCTACTGGCCAGAGTTAAGGATCGATGAGAACAATAACTGCAATGGACTGAAAGCCACCAAAGAGAATTAAATTCACAAATTCATAATGGTACTTAAAAACAATTAAACCCCCAAATCCTAATTGGCCACCATAGGTGATCGATTTATTCTGAAAACCAGTAAGAAAAAAAAGGGGAAAATAAATCAAACATTTATCCTGCCTTTCTCTTATATACTGAACCTTAGCGTAACCGAACATTTGACAGAGAAAGTTCTGCTTACAGAAGTATTCCAACCAAAAAATGAAGAAAAGATACTAAAATAAATGTTTCCTCCCTTTTCTCTCTGCCTCAACTCATCAAACTATTCCAGATCTTTCAGGTCTTATTATCCCAGGCACAATAATAATTATATTGTGATATAATAAGAAATGTTTATCTGGTCTTCGTCCCCAGTTCCTGGTTCTTGGCAGAGATCCTAAAACCCTTGTAATTTCCTGATTGATGGGAACACCTTTTGTTGTAATTTTTGGTCTTGGTCCCTGGTTCCTGACACAGGAGCTTCTGAGACTCTTGGAATATCTAAAGTGATGTCTTTTTGTATTTGAATGAGATGACTGGTGGCTGGGGGTCCCGGAATAGCTGCAGGATGGGAGCTAGTGACAGGAAAGACCAAGGCATGATAAGAGGGTTAGAAGACGGACAGTCAAAGGCACAATTCCAGGACCGAAAAGTCCCGCCGCGCCCCAGCCTCCTCAGTGACCTCAGGGGAGGCTACCGGGGCTGGACACCGAGATAATCAATAGCCAATGATTTAATCAATCGTGCCTGCATGATGAAACCTCCATTAAAACCTTCTACACACCACAGAGTGTGGAGAGTTCCCCCGCTGGTGAACACAGCCACACGCTGAAAGAGTGGCACCCCAACTTCGCAGAGATGAAAGCTCCCGCACTCATGACCCTTCTGGACGCCACCCTATACGCCACTTCATCGAGCTGCTCACCTGTACCCTTTATAATACCCTTGATAACAAACAGGTAAATGTAAATAAATGTTTCCCCGCCTTTGGTGAGCTGTTCTAGCAAATTACAGAGAGAAGGAGAAGGGTTTGTGGGAACCTCTGACTGTAGATAAGTTGGACGGAAGGAAGAATGCAGACCTGGGGGACTCATTACTTGTGACCGAAATCTCAAGTGAGGACAGTCTTGTGAGACTGAGCCCTTAAACCAGTGGAATCTGACACTAACTCTGGGTAGTCAGTGTCAGAATTAAAGTTAATCATAAGATACTAAATTAGAATACTGTGGTTTTTCTGGACACAAAACTCTTGGTACCTTCTTTCCTTGAGAACCCTAAATAGTTACTCCATTTTCTTCTGACATACAAAGCACTGCTTTAAAAAAGTCTAAAGACATTCTAATTTTCTCTCCCATGTTTGTTCTTTCTACATGCCCGAATAATTTTTTGTTTTACTAGAATATATCTTAGTGTTAGTCTCTCCGAGTTGATATTCTCAGGCACTCTTTCAAATATAGTTTCAAATGTTTTATTTCAGGAAAGTTGTCTTGAACTCATTTTTAACACATGCTCTATTCTCTTGCTTTGGTTTTCTTCTTCAGGACTCCAACTAACCATATATTCAATTTTCTTTGCCTTCAATATCTGTCACTTTTTCTCAAATCCCTTTTATCTTTTTTCACTTGATTTTAATTTTCGAAATTTTCCTTTTTTACCTTCTATTTTCTTTCAGACAATATCTCTTATGTTGCTTCTAGTTTGGTCTTCATTTCCGAAACGACTTTTTTAAAAAAATTTCTCACTCTTTCCTGAGTTGTCACTTTATTTCTGAAGTTTTAAAATTCTGATTTATGTGGGTCTTTCATGACTTGTATCCTTTTCTTAGTATTTTTTAACTTGTTTTGAAACAGTGGGTTACTGATGTGCTGTCCCTGGGCATAGGGATGTTACCTGGTTCTTTATTTTCTTTTTTCTAATAATAACTTCATGTGAGAGTTGACCTTGACAGATACTGCCCATCGCTCATTTTTACGTGAGGCTTGCTGCCAGGGATTTCCAGCCTCTGTCCTCCTCCCTGACTTTCTGTGTCTCTGCCCTGCTCAGTTCTGATTCTGCTCCCCGTCATTTCTCCTCCATGTGGGGCCCTGTCCCCAAAGGAAGCCTTGTTGGGTCAGCTTTATGAATTCGTAGCAACCAAACTATTCCAGATCTTTCAGGTCTTATTATCCCAGGCACAATAATAATTCTTCTCTAACATTATAATTTTTCCACTTTAAGTGACCTACTCAGCTTTTAAATATCCACTGCAAAGACCATATGTCCTTTTACCAGCCAACTACCTTTCCTGAATGAGTATTTTCTGCATATTTCTAAATAACTATTTTGTGCTTTGGAAGCCATTACTCTTGACTTCGCTAATCCTTAAAAATGTCCCATCTCTCCTCAGTCACTGAGCTTCCTCTCTCTACTCTAAAAATGTGGGCACACTTCCCATAGTGAACTCACCACCCTCCCACCGACATGCTCCTCCAGCTTGGCCTCCCCTTTCCAGTTAAAGCCCCCTCTCTTCCAACCCCACAGCCAGGTTTTGTCCCTCCAACTCCAATGAAACTGCTTGTCAAGGTCTTCCACGAACTCGTCTTGTCAAATCCACTCACTTTTCTGTCCTATTCATACTCACCCTTTCAGAAGCAACCTAAACAATGGCGCACTCCCTCCTTTTTGAAACACTTTTCTCGGCTACGAGGACACCAGCATTTTACCTGACCTTTACCTATCACGGCATTCCAAGGCTCTGTCCTAAGTCTTCTGCCTCCACCTTCTCTGTGAGCTGCCTTCTCCAGCCCCAGCGCGTGCGATGCCATCCATACTCAAACCCTCCTGGAGCTGGGAGATCCCTCCTCTGAGTTCTAGACACGTGGATTCATTTGCCTCCTCGGCATCTCCTCCTGGAAATCTAGCAGGCACCTCAAGCTTAACATGGCCCAAACGGGACTGACTTTTCCTCCAAAATATAATGAATCAATTCCCCTTCTATCTTCCACTCCTGTTTTCACCACCCAGAGAACTACATCACCATTATCTCTTACCCATGGCAAACGCCTCCTTATTGATTTCTGGAGTTCTTCTCTTGTCCTACAGCAATCCAGTCTGTAGATAACAGATTGCTTTTTCTGAATGTCTAGTAACCATGTCACTCCCCTGGCTTAAAAGCTCGCTGTAGCTTTCAAATTCACTTAGAAAAAGAAATTCTCCTTAGTGGCTTTATCGGGCCCTAAACCATCTGGCTCCTGCCTTATCTCGCAGACTTTAAGCCTTACTGATACTTCAGCAACAATGCTCTCGCTTTTGGTTTCCACACCAAGCTTGTTTTTGCCTTAAGACCTTTGAAATTGCTGCTCCTTTTGACTGGAGGGCTTCTCCCCCAGGTCTTCACATGGCCCTATCTCTAAGTCCCCTCAAAAGTCACCTCCTCAGAGAATTCTGACCACCCTGACCTACTAGGTCTCTTTCTATCTTATTACCTTGTTTATCTGCTTGTTTCCCCCAACTTGATAAGAAGCTTCACAGAAGCCATGATGTCTTGCTCACCACCATGTTCCTAGCAATGAAGACACATAGTAGGGGCTAAACATATTGGTTTACTCCAATAAAACCATGGACTCTAGCCAAAAACGGATAAACATTTTTTAATCAAACAAAGGACAAACGAACTTCTCTTGAAATACTTGGGTCGAGAGTAAAAGAAGAATTATGCTGGGTGCGTAAACACACATAAGGAAGAAGCTGCCAGGCATACTCAAAGCATTTGCTGGAATACAGCTGGGTCGCCTGAGGCAAGTCATAATATCACCGCACCCCATTTCCCTCTTCTTAACATAGAGGAGTTGAATGAAATGATTGCTCATCTTCCGTGTGTTGTTAACACTTGCATTGACACACGCAGACGTCGAACCCTTGAAGAGGGAGGCCCTACGTCACCCAGATCGTTTGGTGATAATGAAGGTGGGGAGCGAGAAGGAATGAAGGAAACTGAGAGCTTTAGGAAAACTGTTTGGACAAGCTCTACCTCCCTCTGTAGGAATGCGATCTCGAGCGAATTGTCTGCCTCCCTGGGGTCGCAGTCCTCATCCATGTCACTCCTGTGCACCTCTAGGGCTACTGCCATGACCAAACAAAATGCTACATGTGACGGCAACTGTGTAAGGGCTGGGCAACGCCCGGTCAAATAATTTTTAATATTAATTTGAAAATAATGATAATAGTAATAAATTACTTTGGTCCCAAATAGTCAAAAGTGGAAGAAAAAAAATTACACTGGGTTGGGCTGAGACGTGGAACTAGAAATACTAGCAAAGGGCAGATCTTGGAAAACACCTGGGCAAACTTGATCAGGACCGTGTACTTTTAACTTCTCTTATGTTCTGATGTTTCCTTGTGATTTAGCCTCTTGAAAACAGTTTACTGAGAATGTTGATGTGATGAGAACTAGGGGAAAGGCAGTGGAGGAGCCTAGGGAAAGAGCTAAGGACTGACTGGCAGGCTATCAGATCAGAAATCCCAGGCTCCCACAGAGGCGGTGGCAGGTTATGTAAGTGACTGGAAAACCCTCTGGGCAGTGAGGACACAGCGCCTGAAAATAACTCAGCACTATCTCTCGAGCTGAAATTCCTACAGCAGGATGGAATAAGAGAAGACGTAGTAAATGTTAGAAGAATAACTGACACTCGGGATTGAGAGAAAAGAGGAAGTGGGGTGCCTCTGGTCCTTGAGCCTTTCTCCACTCCGGGTTTCTTCTTGCAGCACCAGAAGGGAGGCCAAACTGAAAGCAAACCCACCACGAGCTGTTTTAACACGTGGATCCTGGCCAAACACTGGCTATGGGGACCTTCGGAGATCCAGAGCAACTCCCACTTAAAATAAATAAAAAATTTAAAAAAATTTTTAATTGCCAATTGACTACCTTTTCTGAATATTTTCAGTATATTTCTAAATAAATACATCTACCTGAGGCTGTTTTGGAAGCCGTCCCTCTTGACTATGTTAATTCTTGCAGGTTCCCCTATCTCTCAACCACTGAGATTTCCCTCTCTAGGACAAAAATGGGGGAGGAAAATGGAATGTGGTGATATTGTGACTTGCCTCAGGCTACCCAGCTGTATTCCCACAAATGCTATGAGTGCGCCTGGCACCCTCTTCCTTCAGTGTGTTTGCACACAGCAATTCTTCTTTCACTCTGGGCCCTGGTGAACTAAGGGCTAGGTACAGTGAACACGTGATGGACAAGGATCCTGCTCACTCGGAGCCTAACGTGCTGCTCACTTCCGTTCGTCCCGCCCTTTGCCCACAAAGGACTTTTTGAGTTCTTCCTTCTTCTCTTGGATCACTATCCTACTTGCTTAATCCAAAATCTGCACCTTTCCCCTTAAAACCAGTCTAAACCTCACCAAAAGAAAAGCAATGCAGAGTTTGCCTGTTTTAAATAGTAAATCTATGAAATATAACCACAGCATTTATTTATCTCAGCTTATTACTAATTGTACCAGAGACAACCTGAATTACTATTGACTGACCCCTCCCAAATCTATTTCATTACCTGTCATCAGATATATCAGATATCAGGAAGAAGAGATAAAAAAAAAAAACTATATCCACAATTGCTGTGTTTTGTTTAAACTAAGCACGTCCCCATGAATCAGGTGTTACATTTAATCACCATAATCTTTTTTTTGTTTTTTCTTATAGGTGAGGCAACCTTTGGTTGACCTCACAGATTACAAGGACCTTGTCAGCTTACAATCCCTTATTATTATTATTTTTTTTACTCCTACAGCACCTGGTCTTTCTAGGTGGTCTCCCATCTAAGTACTAACCAGGCCCAACCCTGCTTAGCTTCCGAGATCAGGTGGGATTGGGCTTGTTCAGGGTGGCATGGCCATAGAATATCACTGTAATCTTTAAATCAATCTAAATAATCAAAGTCTAGGGTGGGAACTGAGGAGAAATCAGAACAGTTAGGGGTTTTGGTCAACTAATTACTGATTCATTTTTAAGAAAAATATCTGGCTAAAAGATCGTTTTTTAATGGATTCATGTTTTTAATTGGGATACAATGTTTATTTTTTCCTGCTTCATTTTGTTTTAAGAAAGATCTTAATGTGGCCAATTCCCTCAATACTGTGAATTTAAAACTATATTTTGAGATACCACCATCCAAAGGGGTTGTTCACACACAAGGAAAATAAAGATGTTATGGAAACAGAGACCGAAGGAAGTATGTGACAGTGTGAGAGTCAAGAACCCAATAAGAGCAAGAAAAAGAAGACACAGCAGCAGAGCGCAAGTGTGTTCCTTTGACGCGGACAACCTGCGCCCTGCTCTCATTTCGGTCACTCTCATCCCGGGTTAGAATGTGACCATGTTCCTTCTCCTTCCGTGCCATCTTCCTGCCTAGGGCCATCATTTTTTCAGATGAATTACATCCCAGAATTTCACAATGCTTGAAACAGAAAAGGGAAAAAGGGGAAACATTTATTTTTAAAATATACAATGAAATATAGAAACCAATTCCTTCTCAAACTTACCAAACGCTGGCGTGCTAGAAATAGCAACAGGTTGCTGTTTCATGACAGGGGGAAGTGCGGGGGGGAGCTGATATCCTTGAAGCTTCAGTTTGATAAGTTTCATAGCTATGGAAAACTCCACTTGATCCATTCTTCCATCATTATTCATATCAGCTAGTGCCCTGCAAACGAACAGCATGGGCTTAAAATGACTATGACATGACCATCAAAGAACTTCCCAGAACCATCACTCCCACCCACACAAAAACAAAAATAATCAGCTCCCTAATCCCGGGGAGAAAAAATAAACAGAAGAAACAAAGCAAAATGAAATAAAGCTTATTTACCAAGCCATAGGGAGTAACTTAAAAATATTGACGAGATTTTATATAACTAGAAAATACTTTTTTTTATTGTTGCTCTTTACTTCTATGGTATATGAGGTGATTTTCAGTCTGAATTTCAAGATATAAACTTTAGATATCAAATAGGGTTTCTTTCTGGAGTGATGAAAATGTTCTAAAATTGGATAGTGTGATAGTTGCACAACTCTGTGAATAAACTAAAAAACAATGAATGATATACTTTAAAAGGGTGAATTTTATTATGTAAATTATGTCACAATAAAGGCGCTACAAAAAAAAGTATTTAGAAACAGTTTATTTCTAGAGATGCTTGCCTAGATTGCACCAACTCCTCTGCAGGGTTCGACAAACCTCACCATAGGGGCAATATCCTATGTTATAATTCTACTATACTTTACTTTTAAAGTCATGAAAATGAGCTGAATGAGCTTATGAGTATGTTTATTATTTGAAAATGGTACTCAAACATAAACGGCCACGGTAACTTGCAATGAGCTTTTATGTAAAGTATATTATTTCAAAGAAGAGTAAGCAAAAGAAAAGGATTTGTACTTGCAACTGGAAACTATGAGATGCAGACCAAAACTGTGCATTCATGACTTAACCTCTTCTGCATGAAAAATGTTCATTCAGATTTCATTTCTTTTAGTCTAGATATTAAAAGAATGAGAATTTATTTTTTAACCAATCTTGAGAAAAATTTTATTTGAAACATCAAATGGTAAGACCAACCACTCCAATTAAAATGCCGTAACTAGCGCTCTTTTAAATAAGACACATCCAGGGAGTGTCCAAAAAAAGAAAAAATAAGTTACACAGAAAATAATCCTCAAATAATTAATAAGCAATAATAATATTGCTAGAGTTAACTTAAAGAGATAAAACATGAAACAATAAAAAGAATGACATTTAACAAAGATTAAAAATCGCTGAAGACATTAAAAATTGTAAAAGTCAACACTATTCTTTTGGAAAATAAAAAAAGGTCATAAAACAGGAAACGGAACCCCACAGCCACAGGAACCTCCTTTTTGCCTAAGATAGAACCACCCCCGTCCTCCTGCAGTCCATGATCCCTTGGCAAACCACACCAGTGGAATCTGATTTCACTCACTACTAGTGAGCCTGAGAGTTGCTTCCCATATGTTTCTTGGTCATTTGAATTCATACATGAATTGCTCATTCACATCCTTTGCCAAGTTTTCTGATAGACGGCATGTCTTTTTCTAGTCAGTTTATAAGAACTCATTGTGCATTACATATTAACTGTTCTTACATCAATTGAAAGATTTTTAAAATTTTGTCTGTTCATTTTGTGTATAGTATCTTTACTGTGAGAAATTCTACATTTTCTCATACTCTTCTCATTGAACTAAAAAATACTTTTGTTGTTTATTAAATGTGCCTATAAAGTGAGACCTACTTCTGGATCATCTATTCTGACTGAACAATTCCATTAATATGACAATGATCCGATCATACTCTATGGTACATTCTGATACTTGGCAAGGCTTTTTTTTTTTCCTTATTATTAAACTTTGGCTATTCAGATGTTTCTTTTTCCCTAAGAACTTTAAGATCATTTGTCTATTCTACAAACAACTATATTAGGATCCAAGCTGAATATATTAGATATATTAATTAGATATGTTAATTTCTGCATTAATGCATTAGATATATTTAATTTAGATACATTTAATTAATTTTGGAAAAATGACACATTTATGATAGTCTATCCACCAAAGAAAATAGTATGTTCGGTTCTACCAGCATTTCTTTCAATAAGATTATATCACTTTCTTCATATAAGTAATTACTTTTCTTGTTAAATGTGTTCTTAGGAATTTTATCATTTTTGTTACTATTTTAATTGGAACATTTCCCCCATTTCCATATTTAGGTGATTGTTTTAAGCATAAAGAAAAATTTTGCTTTTAATAATCGTTTATGCTGTATTCAGCTATCTTACCAACGTTTTATGAATCTTAATTTTTTTTTTAGGCAAGGCAACCCTTGGTTGACCTCACAGATTGCAAGTACCTTGTCAGCTTACAATACCTCTCCGCTTTTTTTTTTTTACGTCTACAGTACCTGGTCTTTCTAGGTGGTCTCCCATCCAAGTACTAACCAGGCCCGACCTTGCTTAGCTTCCGAGATCAGATGGGATTGGGCTTGTTCAAGGTGGCATGGCCATAGACTTAATTAATTTTTTAAACTAAGTCTCTTGGGTTTGGTTAAGTACAAAAATCACATAACTAGCAAAAAAGGGAGTTAACTTTCTCTTCCAATATTTATACCATTCCTCCACTTTACTGGTCTTATTACCTCTAAGACCAATAAAGAGAAATGGTATTAAATGTGTGAGCATCCCTACTTAGCTATGAGTTTAAATGAAATGACTGTAGTGTTTCATGGTTTAGAATAATATTTGGTAGTGATTTTTAGAAGTAGTCTGACATATTTAAGCAGTTCTCTTTTCTTCTTACTAGAAATGGTGACTGTATTTTTTATCAAATGCCTAATCGGCATCTGCTGATCTAACCTTTTTTTCCCCCTTTTATCTGTTAATATAATAATGCTGAGAGAATTTCTTGATTCTGAACCAACTTTGCACCCCTGGCATAAACTCAAGTTGGTCATACTTTTTATACATTGTGAAATTCTATTTGTTAAGAGTTTGTTTTGATTTTTTGCAGCTATATTCATAATTGAGACTGGTCTCTGGTTGTTTTATTTCTATACTATCTTTCAGGTTTTATAAAGGAAGTTAAGTAAAATAAAATGGCGAACTCCACTTTTGCTAAGTATTTGTAAAAAATATTCAGCTATTTCAAACAGTTTTCAGGAAAAAAGTAAAAGTTCCCATCAATCGACATCAACATGTATACTTTAAGAAAAGTGTAAAAACGGGCAAATCACCCTATTCCCCATACCACTGTCCACCCCCGCAAACATGTTTTCTAGTTGGACACAGAGATATCCAATGTGGAATAATAAGTGGGTGAGGGAAGAAAAGACTTTCTAGTAATAGCTTAATTAGAAAAATTGAGTTTCTAAAACCTTTCCAGTGAAGCACCGGAATGGGAGAGGAAAGAAATCATGGAATCCATAGGTTCCGGTACATCACTTTAAACCACCTACCAATATTTCTTGAGAATTTTGTATGATCGTGCCTAAAACTTCTTTTCTCCACTAATAAAACATAACTGTTGGGAGTTCTTGGTAGTAAAAACTCAAAGGACTGTCAGGAAATATAGTAGTTACTGCAAAGCTCAGCTCTCTCTACCCACCCCATCAGCTCTGCCATCCATTTTATCTCTCATTTATAGTTATTTCTCAATTGTTCCTAATCACCCCCCAAGGACTAACTAAAAGTCTGAGAATCCTGAAATTAGGTTCACAAAACTTTCAAGGTAAAAACAAACAAACAAACAAAACAAAAAACAAAAAAAAACCTTATATACACTAAAAAAAAAAAAAAAGAGCACTTAAAAAAAAAGGGTAAATCAAACAATTGCTATTTATGACAAACTGGTCTTACATACAAGGTTCAGCCTGAAATTAAAATCTGTATATAACAACAGGCTGGATTGAGATGAGAACGAAGCCACAGGTACGCTGAACACTAAGGGTAATTTTAAATAAACGATATGTCGCTCTTATACACTGTCAGTGGGGAAAAGTATTTCAACTCTCAATGGAGGGGAATTGGGCAACATCTACAGAACTGCATTCTCATTGACTCGTTGCAGCCATACCAACAATTCCACTCCTAGGAATTTACCCAGAAGACAGACCTCCGACAATAAACAAATACATATGGTTTAGCTCATTCATTACTACATTATTTATAATTGCAAAATATTAGAAATAACCTAAAAGCACATACGCAAGAGATTGAATAAACTATGGTATATCTTCCACAATGAGTACTATGTAACTGTAAAAAGAAAATGAGAAAGATCTCTATGGAATGATCTCAGCGATTTCCGAGATATGTTGTTAAATGAGAAAAGCAAAAAACAAAGGAAGATTTATAGGAGGTTATCTTCAAAGTAAGAAGGAAGAGGAAATAATATAAATAAGAACACGTAATTATGGAACTAATTTTTTCCATAAAAATAAACAGAGGAAGGATAATAAGAAACTAATAAAATGGGTGGGAACAGGAATAAAGGGTTAGGAGAGGGATTAATACTTCTCTGAGTTCACTTTTTTTGTACAGTTTTGGCTTTTGAAAATTTGTTAATGTATTATATATTCAAAAAATAAAGTCCACGAAGATGAGAGGAGATTCCTAAACTGAGTAAAACAAAAACAAATCAACCCAGTAGCATTTTAAATAAATAACATGTCCACATAGAATGAGGGGAAAAAAACTAACCCAAGTAATTTCTAAACACAGCATTTCACATATCCTCAATCTATAAACAAAAGAACTAGGAAGCAATCTTGAACTCTGCTGAATGGGTTTGGCGTTTGTAGTGGATTCCAGTGCAGTAATTCTGAAACTATTTTGTTCGTATCATAGAATTAAAGGAAAAGACCAGCCTCCTCTCGACCCTCTCATTCACTGCCCCAGAGCTGAATCCTGCAGATTCCTTTTGGAGCCCATCTCTGCCACAAACGCTGTCACAGGCTGCTCTCCTCTCACTGTTCAGATTCATCCAGCCTAGTCTTCATTTATTCATTTGTCTAGTCATCCAATAAACATTTTTTAAAGAGTGACACCTCTTCAAAAGGTTTAGGCACTATCTAGGAATTGGGATTACAACTGCGAAAAAGACAGGCAAGGTTCCTGCCCTCGCAGAGATTATGTTAGTGCAAGCAGACACTAAACAAGAAAACTAATCGAATTATTCCACACTATAAGTAAGATTAAGAAATAAAACAGGGTTAAGGGGAAAGAAAAGTCAGCGGGTAGGAGAAGGTGTATAGAGGGAACTACCACACGCTAGAAGCCAAGAAGCACTGCTCTGGGGAGGTGACAAAGGAACTGAAACCTGAAGGGTGATGAGCCAGCTATGTGAGAATCTGGAAGAACTGCATTACAGAAAGAAGAAATATCGTAAGCAATGGCCTTAAGGCAAGAAGCCTTAACGAACATGAAGATCAGTGAAATGAATGCAAGGACTAAGCAAGAGTCGGATTATACTGGGCCTTGAGGCCCTGGTACCGACTTTGACTTTGGATTTTCTTTTCAGTGGAGTTTTAAATGGATTTACTTTTCTAAAAGATTGTTTGGATACCATCTGGAGACCAAGTGTGCGAGAGACTCCAGTCAGGATGTTCAGCTGAGATGACAGATTAGGACAGATGGCAGTGGAGGCAGAAAGAAGTGGCCGGATTGGGAATAAAGTCGGAAAATGGAGTCGAAAGTAAATGCTGATGGATTGAGTATGTAAGGTAAGGAAAAGAGAGGACTCAAGCGTGGCCTCCAGCAGCTAGACAGATGCTCAGTGCTGTGAACTGAAGTGAAGACTCAGAAATGAGAAATGGAGAAGAAGGGAACGTGTGTCCAGGATGACTTTTTTTGGTAAATGAGTTTGGCACATTGACTTTGTTGGGGGCTGAAGGCCACTCAGAAGTATCTTAAAATAGTATGTTATATAGCTGTCTGCCCTGTCCCAATGCCCCAGATCGCCACGCTGTTCTAATTTTTGTTCTTATGTCTCTGTCTCCCTCCTTCTCTCTCAGAGCCCATTTCCAGGTGGTGCTCCTTCCCTTCCCCTCATTTCTTTCCTTGGAAGCCTCTACTCTCCATTCCTATGGCCCCTACGGCCTCTGATTCCAAAGCCCTCACTCAACCTCGTTTTCTTTCCTGGACCCTCAAGACCCTTGTCCATTCCCCTGCTTCCTTCTCCTCCCTCTCCAGACCAGGCCAGACTGGAACAACTGTAAGCATTTGAGTTGCCAAAAGGATACAGGATATTTGCCAGCTTCCTTCCAGTTCCTTCTTAGTGAAATGATTTCTAGGAAGGTGTACCATCTTTGGCCACTGTTACGATTTGGCATTACATACACTGACTTGACTTCATCCTCTGAGAATTCAAGTTTTCTTATATTCTTAATTGGAAACCAGACTGGATAGGTAGGTAGCCTCAAAGTATTAGCAAGTTACAGCTCAAAAGTCACAAATTAGTTAACTGAAATATAGGTTCTATGTGGAACAAAAATTATAAAGGTTTCCAGCACATACTCCCCAGTACTCCATATCACTCACATATTTGAACCAACCTCCAGAACAAAGAAAGTAGGGCCCAGAGAGAGAGACTAGAAATAGTTCCTAATTCTCAACCAAGATTTTCTTCTTGCCCAGATGACTGACACAGGGACTGACTGAAACATTAGACTCAAATCCATTCTTCTCTCTACCAAAAGGGACATGGGCCTTCCCTGGGACCCTACCAGAAAAACCACATGAGAACACAAGATCAGCATGAGAGACAGAAAAGGAAAACTACTTTATTAGGTCAGCTGTTATGACTTATGAATTTAAAAACTTAAATTTAAAAAGGTCAAGTATTGCTCAGGGTTACAAAGTGAGTAAACATCAAAGCTAATAAAGTAAACATCAAAGTAAACATCAACACCCATAATCAAGCTTAGACTACGTTCTGTAGAGTCTTCTTAAAGGCAACGAGGAACTATGTCAACCTTTATTAATTTCCATAAAACCATAAATAAAGAAGGTTGATCATTTAAGAGAATGAGCAATCAGTTGGACAACTTAGTTATGTGGAATACCCAGTCCCCAATGCCAGCAGAGGCTATGTTCCTAGATTCTGTTTTGAGGACCTATTATGTGCCAGGCCCCACACTAAGCCCTTTATATACAGTATCTCTCATAATCCTCTTAGCCTTGTAAGGAAAATATAAATCTTCTCATTTTCTAGATTAGAAAACTGAGCTTAGTTAGAAAGGATAAATACATATTCCAAATCATAAAAACAGAAAGCAGAGCAGCTGGGATTCAAACCCAGGTGTGTAACTGACTACAAATCATGTGCTCTTTCTACTACAGCAAGCTGCCTCTACTACGCTAATAAATCAGGAAAATGAAGAATTAACTAACTGTAAAAACCAAACACTGAGGGGAAATGTGGCTTCTTGATAACAGAATTAAGCATAACTCCCCAGTTATGAACCTGGAACACGAAACTGTATTTGCTATTCACTCTTTTTCTTTCCTGTGGTTTCAAAAGACTCAATGCTTACAATGAATGAAGGAATTTAACAACATATATTACGCACTCACCTTGTACAACATTGAAATAAATACTGGTTATTTCACTATTTTACCGGTTATTTCACCACTAACTCTCAAATATTTTCTTTACCATTTATTCAATGAAAGATACAGAATCATTACATTATACAGCTAGAAATGTGAGACATTCAGATGAATATGGGTAATGTGGATGAAGCAAAACAGTGAGAAAAAATCGAAATGTAGATTTCTCAAATGGAAAGTCAACTCTCTGACAGTGTTACCTTGTAAATATCACCACTATTTTTTAAGTTCTGCATTAGAAAGATAGTTTTCAGAAACATTCCTCTGGTAGGAAGTAGTAGAGTATTTCAGAGTAGAGATATAAATTCTCCTTCTTTAGCTTAACAAATTATACCACTGGAATATTTTATTTTACCTTTTGCTTACGTGAAGTTCCAACTTACCATATCTGTGCTAAAACAGGTTGAGGTAACCCAGATTGAAAAAAAAAGTTTCTAGCTTGATCACCTGTAAATTAAGTGGAAAAAGTTTCAGAAGTAAAGAACAGCTGAAGAACAACAGAAATCTTCCTACGAAAAAATTGCAAAATTAAGAAAGAAGCTGGTAATCCTGTAAATTAAATACATGATAAAAACCAATGGTAAGTCTATAAGCAACATTAAATGAATTCATCGGCACTGACTTTAGAACTTAACTCTTTAAAAAATCATCTCAAAAAGGGCCTACCATTTGTAGAAGACTGTCCACTTTAATTAATCTGCTATTAACTAGTCGGTCACAGCTACACACCTGACAAAGCATATCTACTGGGATCCTCAAGCAAGTGATGACCTGTACTTCTACTTTATAAAAAAAGGTCTTTACCATTCTCAATATCTACACTTCAAATTTTGAGTACTTCGAATATATTTATGGAGAATAAGCAACAATGATTAAAAGAATCACACATCAATGATCAAGAATTAATAAATTAAAGAGAGCTATGAGACAAAAACACATACAAAAACAAGTCTCCAGGAAATCCAGATCTCATTTTTTCTAAAGCCAATTCCTAAAGACTAATCAGACAGGAAAGATAATAGAAAAGGCAAAGTACAAAAGGAACTTTAGGGACACAGCAATAAGAGAATTCTTTTTTTTTTTTTTAATGTTCAAAATCTGTTAATTTATTTAAGTTTCCCAAACCAGTTCAAGATCAGAAGTAAGCAAATATTTTAGCTCAAGGACCACAGTCCAGTGCTACATTACTTAAAAAATGTGACCCTTTGATCTTAACCCATCCCCATGAGTGATATGCTGCAAACAAGTAGCTTGACATCCACTGACTGCAAACAAGGCTCTAAGGCATTATCGGAAAAGCAATTGTAAAAATACAGTCTCAAGCTATGGCAAATGGGTAAATGTCTCTCCTCAATCACATGTGCCCACGTCAGCTTTGCATAATAGATTCTCTACAGATATATGCATTACTAAAAAGTAAAAATGTAAAAATACCGACTCTAATTACCAGTAATAAATCCAGATATCGGCTTTAAACTATGGAACTGCTGATCATGCTTCGCTCTCTCCTCTACAGTTATGGCCCAGATATCCAGGCTACCTACAATCCAAAGAAAAGGCAAACGAATTATTCAAGACAGCTACCAAGAGTAATTCGTTAATGTGTCACACTCTCTTTTGAAAAATAAATATTTAGCCAGCAAGCAAAAATAATTATTTAACACTTTCTAATAATGTTAGGAAGAATTATCTACAAAACATATTTTATGCAGATTGATATGTTTTAAGCATAACTAAAGTAAAACAAATAAAAATGTCATGCTTCAAATACAGGCTTCGAAAAAAAGTATAAAACAAATGACCCAGTCACTTGACAAATAAATAGCAAAGAAAAAAAACAGGGATGGAAGAGGAGTTCTGTAATGAAAAGACTTAGGGGACACATAAACTAACTACGATGAATGTATCTTGACTTGAACAAACCAACCATAACAACAACAACAAAAAGGCTAAATTAGGGAAATTTTAACACTGACTTGACAGTTGATATTAAAGAATTACTATAAATTTTGTAGGCGTGATGGTATTATATCTTTAAAAGTGTTATCTTTTAGAAACACATACTAAAATATCTGTGAATGAAATGACACGAAGCCTGAGAGTTGCTTCAAAAGAATCCAGATGAAACAATACTGGCCTTGAGTTGATAACCACTGAAACTATATGATGTGTACATATGAGTTAGGTTAAAATATACTATTCTCTCTACTTATGAGTATGTTTTAAAATTTGCCATAATATTAAGTTATTAAAAATATGGTTTCAAAGTACATTATAAAAGGGAAATCTGTGAAAACTTACCACCAAAAGGTGTTGGAAACTGAGCCATGGTTCTGTTACTTTTGCCTTGCTAATGGACGCCTGTAATTGAAATGCCACATTTGAGTTTATGAAAACGTCATCCTATATACTTAATAAACACACTAACACACTGAGTCTTTAATAACCAGAGGACTGATACCAGAGCCAGGGTGCAGCACCACAAATGAGTTACAACTGAGGCACCCGTTCCCTGCAGTGTCTTAGTGCCAGGCACAATGATGGGCACTGGGGAGTGTTGAAAGACTGGCAACAAGCAGCTTTCAGTCTGTTGAGTGAAATCATTAGCCCAGGACAGCCTGGGCCACAATATCACCAATGTTGTATTTGTTACTTTTTAAATACATCTTTTTCTTGACCATCTACATTCTAGTCCATCTGCTTGATGGTTATAACTCCTTTCAATGAGCACTTGGAATATGCTGCTCACTGTACCAGGTGATTTGTCAGTCTTATCTCCTTTCAATATCATCGCGGCCCCATCAGACAGGTACTATTATTACCATTTCTATATTACAGATGAGGAAAATGAGAATCAGAGAAGCGAAGTGATTAGAGCAATACTACATTTTGTGATCAAGCTGGATTTGACAGTGGCAGCAAACTTCTTTCCACCCACAAAAAAAACATACGTAATTGCTACTTAAAGATTTTAAGAAAGGCCTTAAACAATGCATATTACACTAATGTCTGCCCAGAACACCAACACACACCCAGTGCTCCAAAATCCCTATCAGGCATTACTTGTTCATAAACAGCCAATGTGAAACCAAGCCCGTCCTCTTCCTCGATAACAAAAAAATCCACACTTACTGCATATTTTTCCTTAGACTTAATTTAACAACACAGTAAATGTGCGTAAGTAAAAATAAATGCCTAATAATCAGATTTAAAATTTAGCTAAAGTTAGATTTAAAAAATGACAGTCCTTTGCCCTAGTACTCTTCAATTTCATCTTCCAATCTGTCCATGGAATTATTTTCCAACAATGATATTTTTAAATTTCCAAAAACTCTTTGTTGTTCTCCACTCTTTATTTTTAACGGACATAGTATCTTTTTCTCTTCTGATTCTTTCTTCCATTTTGCTCATTAGTTTTCTTCTGTCTCTTGCTTCGTTTGATTCTTTGTGTGTCGGCTGATTCATTGTTTTAGGTCTGTCTCTTTCAGTTTTGAAGCTGTCTTCACATATCTGGTGATCCCTGGGTGCTCCTTCATATTTAACAGTGAGGCGCCGAACAAATGCTCAAATGTGTGGGTGGAAGGTTTGTTGATTCATGGCCTTCTCCATACAATGGCCAGATATATATACCCTGTCGCCTTTTCATTGAAAAACCTCCAAGTATCAGTATGTAGAAGTTTTTTCATGGAAGCTGTTCAGTTGTGCCAGACAGAAAGAAATATAGGGGAGGCTGGGGAGGGAACACCACATCTAGCTGCTGCCTTCTGGGACAGAGTGGAGAAGGGAGAAGGAGGCGACAGACATTACACACCAAAAAATTACAGAAAAAGTCCCTAAAGAATATAAATTCAAAAATTCTTCATAATATATTAAAAACTGAATCTCAATAATATCTAAAAAGGATAATAAGATGTGAAAGAAAAGAGTTTACCCCAGAAGTGCAAGGTTAGTTTAACATCTGAAAATCAATTGTTATAATTTACCATATTAACAGAATAAAGCAGAAAACTCATATGATCTTTACAATAAATATGGAAAAAGCTTTTGACAAAACCTCAACATCTAGTAATGTAAAAACTCTCAGGAAACTAGGATTAATAGGAAACTTCCTCAAACAGATACAGGGCATAATTCTTTAAAAAGTAGATTTTTTACTTTCAAGTCTGAGCATGAGTACATTTAATATTCCTCTCATTATGATCCGATTATTATTTCTATTTACTTAGAACTTACTTGAAAATAAGCCTTTATATTTTTCAAAGATTCCTCTCTCCAAAGTCTTATTCATTCAGTCAGGAAAAGTTTTTATTCCCATAAACAACACGAGGTTATCTTGATCCAACGTATAAATAACAAGCTTATGTCAGTGATTTTTATCTCCTCATTAAAGCATTTTACGATTGTCCTAAAAGAGCTGATTCCTAAGCCCTTAGCTCATTCAAATGACATCTTAAAGTTCTACTCCCAGAAATCAGAGCTAATGGTCTATATTATGCCAAAATTATGGAGCAGCTTCAGTGAGGACTTACTACTGGCATGATCCTTACTATTAAGGAGTTTACAATTAATCATATAACTAAACAGCAAATAATAATAATAATAGTAATAATTTTAAAATGAGCAAAAGACCTGAACAGACACTATTCCAAATAAGACATACATACGGCCAACAGGTATGCAAAAAGGTGCTCAATATCACTAATTATCAAGAAAATGCAAGTCAAAACCACAATGAGATAGCACCTCACATCTGTGAGGATGGCTATTACCAAAAAAGGCAAGAGATAACAAATACAAGGATGTGGAGAAAAGAGAATCTTTGTATGCTGTTGATGGGAATGTACATCGGTACAACCATTATGGAAAACATAAAGAGTTCTTCAAAAAAATTGAAAACAGAACTATCATATGATTCAGCAATCCCACTTCTGGGTACATATCCAAAAGAAAAGAAATCGCTGTCTCAAAGAGATAATGAACTCCTATGTTCACTGCAGTATTATTCACAACAGCCAAGACATGAAAACAACCTAAGTGTTTATTGACAGATGAACAGATAAACAAAATGTGGTATACATA
>NW_011888895.1:3282161-3284733 GCF_000151845.1 Pteropus vampyrus
AAGGAGAAAGAAAGGGAAACCAAATTTGTTTGTTTTTTTAAAGTGTCACAGCAGACCACAGAGGAAACCGAATGGGGGAAATAAGTTTAAGCATTTTGCCATATAAGTCCCAAGATCTTATATACAGTTAAAATTCATAAGAGAGAGTGTGTGTGTGTGTGTGTGTGTGTGTGTGTGTGTGTGTGTGTGTGTGTGTGTTCAAATAGAAAGCTCAGAACAGTAAGAAGGAAAGGAAAGGAAAGAAAAAAACAAAAACAAAAACAAAGTGAGTGGAGGCAGAAGTTCTATCTATCCGATAGGATTTCAACAGGATACGGTAGTTCACCTACGCTGAACTGAAAACGAAGAGAAATGCAGAGAAGGGCATTCTCCTCTCTAAGGCACCAGCGCCTACTGCCTGGGCAGCAGGGAGGGAAGACAGACAGTTGCCCCAGGAGGGCGGAAAGATCACCAGCACAGAGCTGATGCAATGCTGCTGGCGGACAAGCGGGAGTTTGCATAGGCAGAGAAGGCCGCCACCGTGTAGACAAATATGCCCATACTGTCCTACTTTATTAACAGCTTGGTATTTATATTTCCTTTTAGTCTTTTCCCTATAAATATATAATTGCTTCCCTCTTTTGCACACTTGATATACTTTCTCCCAGGTTTCTTAAAACTTTTTATAAACATGTTGCTGGGCTTAGATATTTCTACAGTAAGGTAAACACTCTTATATTTACATATAAAAAATAAAAAACACAGACTAAATATTGAGCAATCGAGAAACAGGTAAACAGTTTTTAAAAGTTTGGATAAATGTTAGGATTTTTAAGCCAAAAGCTAGAAAATGTTTGAGAAAAGACTATTACCTTCCTTCATTTCAACTCAGAAAAGAGAGCTAAATCAAAGGGATGTTGATCCTTAATTTCAGCATTTACATTAAAATCCCAAATGTTGATATATTTAAAGTAGAAGACTCTATGTGTATTTGTAAAATAGAAATACCACTCTAAAAATAGCATTTATTAAAATGTCATTTTGATGATAAAAAATTATATTGAAACAGGTTATTTGATTTCCAATGTTTTACCATCATAAAGATTATTCAGAAAACATTGAAAGGATTTCAAAAAAAAAAATACGTACATAATCAGTTTCTAGCATATAACAAACACTAAATTTAGCAGTTAAAAGGGAAAAATTGAATCATGAAGAATAAAATTTCTAAATGCGAAAGTACTGGCATAATTTAAAACTTTTGGCTTTATATAAAATAATTAATCTATTTGAAACATCTTTAAAAACAGGTATGTGATAGTATTCTTTCAAACTTCCTGCAGGTTTAAAATTTTTCTAATGTTTCTTTACAATTAAAGAGGAGAAAGGGCATATATAAAAACAAGTATAAAAGATTAAATGAGATCATTCAAATATGTATTCATTCATAGAAAAGGAATCTTCACAATTATGCAATTCGAAAAATTTGCAGGTTTCTAATATATCAAAACAGGGCTAATTTAGGATTAATGACCTAAAGACCAAGAGGAGATTATGAACATATATTATCTGTTGTTCACTTAATTACTGACCATTCATTCCCTCACAAAAGTCTTGTAATCATCTTATATAAATTAAAGACAAGAAAAGGTTACAGGAGGGGAGAGGCAGAGGCCCTAACTTTGGTGTAAGCACTCTACTGACCTATGCTGCTGGATTCATAGAGAATACCTGGATCTCAATAGTAAGAATACTTTTGGTAGAGAAGGTGTTTTGTCTACACCCAGCTAATGATGTCCTTTCCCAATATCAGGCTAATTTATTTGAAATAGACTTTTGTGGTACTAAGGTAATAAACTTTAAATTCACTTCTCATAACTAAATTAATTTTTTCTTTTATTTTAAAGTTGCTCAATAGGTTTAGTTTTAAGCTAAAGGACCTACGGGATAGGAAATCACAGAATAGAAAAATTTAAATTTCTAGAAAGTTGTCATCAATAAAACATTGATGGGAAAGAAAGAAACAAAAATAATGTCAAAATGTGAGGAAATGAAAATATGTGTATATTTTAAACAACCTAAAGGACATTTAAAAATCCTCAGGAACATAAAAAAAGTACAGTACACTAGTCATAACATGATGCTTTCTGATATTTGAGAGTTGTGAGTCTGGTTTTAGGTATCGTTCTTACCATATTTATGCCAACCTAGAATAAAAGTTAAACGGAATTACCAAAAAAAAAAAAAAAAAAAAAAAAGCACTATTGTCCCCATATCTTTTCCTTTTGGAGGGCTTTACATCTTTAAAACTTCAAAATTAGAAAATCTTAAAGAAAAATCAAAGGAAATTTTTCTCTTATTTAAAGGGTCTGTAATGTATGGAAACAAGTAGAACAGTATACCCCTGCTTTATAAGCAAGTCTTACACCAAATTCCACTCCCGTGAAGGCTGTTTGAGCAGGAGATGAACAAAAAACAGAAAGCTGCCCTGTAAGGTTACAAATAAAGGCAGGATGTACACAAAGCTCTTTTGAAACACAGAGAAAAGGTACTGAAAGCAAAGCAATAAATGGACAAAGGAAATGACAAATCC
>NW_011888895.1:3284783-3287221 GCF_000151845.1 Pteropus vampyrus
ATTTAAAAATCCTCAGGAACATAAAAAAAGTACAGTACACTAGTCATAACATGATGCTTTCTGATATTTGAGAGTTGTGAGTCTGGTTTTAGGTATCGTTCTTACCATATTTATGCCAACCTAGAATAAAAGTTAAACGGAATTACCAAAAAAAAAAAAAAAAAAAAAAAAGCACTATTGTCCCCATATCTTTTCCTTTTGGAGGGCTTTACATCTTTAAAACTTCAAAATTAGAAAATCTTAAAGAAAAATCAAAGGAAATTTTTCTCTTATTTAAAGGGTCTGTAATGTATGGAAACAAGTAGAACAGTATACCCCTGCTTTATAAGCAAGTCTTACACCAAATTCCACTCCCGTGAAGGCTGTTTGAGCAGGAGATGAACAAAAAACAGAAAGCTGCCCTGTAAGGTTACAAATAAAGGCAGGATGTACACAAAGCTCTTTTGAAACACAGAGAAAAGGTACTGAAAGCAAAGCAATAAATGGACAAAGGAAATGACAAATCCCAAATATATAGCCAACCGGATCAATGCTGAATTGTCATGTCTGAAGTCATGGGCCTTAAATGTGGCTTCTACATGTGCTGCTGTTTGAAGTGGAGCAAGATGACCTATAAGGGATGTACAGCCTGTTCACAAGTAAGATTTTAAAACTGCGCAAAGGGTAAAGAACCCAATGAAAAAAGAAAACCTTATTACTAAGTTAAAAGAGACTTTGTCTGTCTTCTGTCTGAAGAACTGCAGTGAACATTCAAGTTGTCCTCTAAAAAGAGAACAGGCAATTCTCCCAGATTTTTGTTGTTGGGGGAGGGGTGGAGGCAGGAGACAGAGAGGGGGACAGGTCAGGAATGACCAATGGTGAACAACCACTGTCAGGCCCAGCTGTCGGCACATCACTTGGCAACACTCACTGGCATTTCAGACGATTTGTCCATTTACTCCTGCTTACTTTCCACAAAGAGAAATGCCAGGATATCTAGCCCGTAAAGCTCAATAAGCAGATTTTAACCTCAATTCTTCTAAATCATCCTTACTTTAATATTTGCAAGAGGAGAGAGAATTCATCAGGAACAGTAAAACCAAAACATAGCTGCAAAGGTGAAAAAGCAGAGATAGCAAAGAAGAGAAAGAAATTCCCGCTTTAATTCACCCCTTTGAAGCTCCTGTCCAACTCCAGACCACCAACTAACTGCAAAGCAGCATCTGAAAAACCATTAGATACAGTTTGCTTAACTCATTTAAGAAATGAGATTCTAAAACACTACAGCTGCAGGTAGGATGACCATTCATAAGGCTTCGATAAAATAAATGAGGGACTTTATTTCTTCCAGAAGGTTCTATTTTCAAGAGGGTTACTAAGAAAATATTTCAAGTTATTGAAAGCTGAAAAGTAATTCCTGAAAAAAGCAGATAAGCCCAAACCAAATACCAAACATTAATTTTATGAATCACTGAATGAGAGAAGAGCATTTCGGATCAAAATTTTATTTTAAATATAAAACTTATGGAATTTCAAGATTATCAGCTGAATTAATAATGAGATTATATAAATTTAACCTATTTCAACTCACAAACTTTCCAGTACCTTCTCCAATAGAAATTTGTAAGTGATCAAAAAATTGAAATGTCACAGTAATTGAAAACACACATCACATGAAAAAAAAAATGTAATGAATTAGGTAATGGGAGAACAAAATGTCATCTGTGTAATGTGCATATGTATATCATATATATAGTCACTAAAAAAAAAAAAGATGATCTGAAGGCTTTCTTCCAAATAAAAACTGAATTTTCAACACATTACAAGGCACATGCACGCTTAAAGGAAAACATTAAAATAAACTTCCATATTGTAGCACAAGAACCGATATCATTCTGAGTCTTAAGTCAACACAGTTTACTATCATCTACTATCACCATTATCTCTAGCTAATTAACTTGTATACCTTTAAACACAGCCAGCAACCAAGCCTGGTATTATCGGTTCACCGGCAGGAACAGTAAGTAGTTAAGGCTGGGCAGAGAAAAGTTGTAGAGAAAAAAGCCTTCAGCTTTAGAAAAGAAGTCAAGAAATTAACTACCCAGAAATCACCAATTGTGCAAAACAGCACCGCAACGCTGAAAAGAACGGGAAAGCAGGAAGGCCTCCGCTGCCAGATTTTTAAGGCTGCTTCAGCGAAAACAGCACAACAGCTGCAACTGGATAAATTAAATGAGTTTATAGATAGTAGTAAAAGAAGAAATGAAACATACACATGCTGCAAAAAAAAAAAAGAACCATGAGCTAGTATTTATAAAATGCTCTACACTTAAATATTTTCATCAAAATTAAATCCGCTATATGTAAGCCTTGATAACAAATACACAACTGAGAACCCAGCAAACATTTCACATCTCTGTCATCTTCAAAGATGTAGTGTCACAACAGACAGCAATGAC
>NW_011888895.1:3287271-3309063 GCF_000151845.1 Pteropus vampyrus
AAGAGAAAGAAATTCCCGCTTTAATTCACCCCTTTGAAGCTCCTGTCCAACTCCAGACCACCAACTAACTGCAAAGCAGCATCTGAAAAACCATTAGATACAGTTTGCTTAACTCATTTAAGAAATGAGATTCTAAAACACTACAGCTGCAGGTAGGATGACCATTCATAAGGCTTCGATAAAATAAATGAGGGACTTTATTTCTTCCAGAAGGTTCTATTTTCAAGAGGGTTACTAAGAAAATATTTCAAGTTATTGAAAGCTGAAAAGTAATTCCTGAAAAAAGCAGATAAGCCCAAACCAAATACCAAACATTAATTTTATGAATCACTGAATGAGAGAAGAGCATTTCGGATCAAAATTTTATTTTAAATATAAAACTTATGGAATTTCAAGATTATCAGCTGAATTAATAATGAGATTATATAAATTTAACCTATTTCAACTCACAAACTTTCCAGTACCTTCTCCAATAGAAATTTGTAAGTGATCAAAAAATTGAAATGTCACAGTAATTGAAAACACACATCACATGAAAAAAAAAATGTAATGAATTAGGTAATGGGAGAACAAAATGTCATCTGTGTAATGTGCATATGTATATCATATATATAGTCACTAAAAAAAAAAAAGATGATCTGAAGGCTTTCTTCCAAATAAAAACTGAATTTTCAACACATTACAAGGCACATGCACGCTTAAAGGAAAACATTAAAATAAACTTCCATATTGTAGCACAAGAACCGATATCATTCTGAGTCTTAAGTCAACACAGTTTACTATCATCTACTATCACCATTATCTCTAGCTAATTAACTTGTATACCTTTAAACACAGCCAGCAACCAAGCCTGGTATTATCGGTTCACCGGCAGGAACAGTAAGTAGTTAAGGCTGGGCAGAGAAAAGTTGTAGAGAAAAAAGCCTTCAGCTTTAGAAAAGAAGTCAAGAAATTAACTACCCAGAAATCACCAATTGTGCAAAACAGCATCGCAACGCTGAAAAGAACGGGAAAGCAGGAAGGCCTCCGCTGCCAGATTTTTAAGGCTGCTTCAGCGAAAACAGCACAACAGCTGCAACTGGATAAATTAAATGAGTTTATAGATAGTAGTAAAAGAAGAAATGAAACATACACATGCTGCAAAAAAAAAAAAGAACCATGAGCTAGTATTTATAAAATGCTCTACACTTAAATATTTTCATCAAAATTAAATCCGCTATATGTAAGCCTTGATAACAAATACACAACTGAGAACCCAGCAAACATTTCACATCTCTGTCATCTTCAAAGATGTAGTGTCACAACAGACAGCAATGACAATTAGACAGTCCTGTCTAATATATCAACTCCTGATGTCAGAAAGTGGAAAACTCAAGGGCAGTTTGTTTGAATCTTTTAGATTCTCTGCTAAGGACTATTGTTTGCCTGATTAGGAGATAAAGGAAATCTACAGCTACATATTGACAACCTGATCCAACATAGATGCTAGCTCCCTCCTGCTACAGCTGAAGATTTACCAACGTGCAAAGAATGAGCAAAGTCCAAGAGAAAAAGCCTTACTGCAATATCAATGAAAAGTCACCGAGTGTCATGAATGAGAGCAAAGGACAATGCAATCATTAACAAAAACCAACTGCACCCTCCTGGGTGACCTAGAGGACTTCTATGGAGGACAAGATTTATCACCACTAGGAAGTTTTAGGACTAAAAAAACCCGTTCAATAACATTAGCATCACTAAAACACTAAATAAACTGCAGCCAACAGAAAACCAGACCCTTTTAGAAGGCAAAAAATGCGTGATTCAAATCTTTAATCTCACTCCACTTGACTGAGATACACAGAAATATATTTAAGCCTGAGGGGAAAAAAAGGGGTGGGGGAGCTGAAAAGAATCTTGGTCATCATTTACTGAGGATTTCACTCAGTTTATTTAATTAAAACACAGAAAGGAAGCTTGGAAGTTTCTGTTATAAATCACAAAGACACTGTGATCTTGAATAAAACTGAAGAAAATTCTAGATTTTCTCAATTTTGTATTCTTTAAAAAGGTTCAACTTTTCATAATAAGAAAACTTTATAGAAGCCAATTTTATACTCAAAATATGAGTTACGATTCAATATGTAAAATTCTAATTTAGGCACCTTTGCACACTTAAAGTTGACTGTATTTAATTTCAGTGTTGTAAAATCCAGTAGAGCTATTAAGCTTTATAATTCCAAATAACATTTGGAAGATATTTGAAAAGATAACAATTGTCACTGAATGGAAGAAAAGTTAATTCATTCAATATGTAGTTCACTGATTAATATTCATCCAGATGTGAACGTTATAAAACTAACTCTTTTATTCCCACTCTGACAAAGCTTTTCTTATTTCCTTTACAACCCCCACTTTTAAAACGAATCTTACAACGTTTTTGACAAAGGGAAACTTTACTTAGGAATTTGAACCAATTTACTTAAGGTCAGCCCAACTTGGAAAGCTCACCACAAAGGAATGAAGTGAGATCTCAAAATAAATAAGTTTATTATTGCAGATTTCCAATATTATAACCTATGGCCAAGAGAGCTCTCTCCCACACTGCTGGTGGGAGAGCAAACTGTTACAACTCTTCTGGAAAGCAATGTGACAAGATATGTACCAGGAGTAGGAAATATCTTCATTACCCATATGCCTAATAATTCAACTCCTGGGAATCTGCCCTAAGAAAATAATCCAAAATGCAAAGCTATGTGTCCAAAGATGTTCACTGTGACAGTTAAAAACTGAAATAATCTTAAATGTTCAATAGCATAGGAATAGTTAGGTAAATTATGATACATCTATACAATGAGATATGTAACAATTAAAAATGCTTACCAAAAGTATAGAACTTTATACAAAGTATTATGTATACCATGTTTTTGGTTTTAAAAAAATACACAGAAGTAAAATACACCCAAACATTAAAAGCTGTATAAAGTACTGTAAATGTTATCAATAACATTTAAAACCTGTACAATGATTCAGTTACTACTTTCATATGCATTGTAACAAATGAGATAACCCTGCAGTCTTCCATCGGACTGTGAAAGCCCAGAGGAAAAAAGCCACCAATCTAAGAGAACAAGCCATTCTGCAGAATAACTAGCAACGAGTGTGATTTAAATTAGAAGCTGTATATAAACACATAGGGAATCGTACTCTAGACTAAAGAACAGCACGAAAAGCATGCGCAAAGCACCATATAAAAATACAAAATGTATCCAGGGATTAGTCAATAATTCTGAACGGCACGAAATGGCACGAATGTAAAAAGGATAAGAGAATACCACGGATGCTGTACAGAGGGTGGGAACCCAGTGGACAGGAGCCTCCGAAATGTCTTGCGATCTAAAGAAACTTCCCTTCGTAATAAGAGGAATTCCTCTTAATACAGACCACCGAAGCAGCAGCTATACGAGCTATTTTTAATTTTTATTTTTCTTAGAAAAAGTAAAATCACACAGAAATGGTCATATTTCACTCACAACAATTGAGAAAACAGCCAGTTCCTAAAACTTACAGGATAACTCACCTCTACTTGAAGAGCTTCGCATAAAATAGATTATTGGTTCATGTTTAAAATCTTTTATGTTCAGAAAATCTGAAATCCTGATTTTTATATTTTCTTCCTTCTGTGGCTTTACTTCAATAGGTGAGATCCAGAAATCTGACTGAAAAATGTTATTCTGCTGAATATATTAAAAAATAGACATGTTTACAGTCATACCAACTATTTTAAATTCTAATAAAGCTGCTAACATTTAAATGTCACTGTGTATTGCAACCTGAGTATGCTGCTCCAGTAGAAATCATGGGCTTCAAAACAGTGTTGATACCAAGACCACAAGTCACTCTAAAATTGAAGCAAATTTCTATTGATTCTCACAATAAGTTAGCAAAAAATAATTAATTGAACCATTATAGGCTGGGCACACAGTCCAAAAGATGCTCAACAGTTTAAAGTCATCATATGGAAAGCAACCAGCAAGTATCTAGCTCTGGTACCTACTGGCTGTGGGCCTTGTGTGAGTTGCTTAGACTGTTTCTAAGTTTTAGATTCTTTATCAAATGCAAGTAAAAATAGTACCTAATTTTAAAAACTCGTTATCGACAAAAACTCTCTCCCTGACCAAACTTTAGTCAGGCTCTGAGCCCTCTTCTCAGCTAGGCGGCCTCAGCCTTGGCCCCCATCCCGTCTTTAGTCTGCCTAGCCCAGTTTTAGCAAGAATCCTGCTAAGTCAGTTTAGCAAGAACCTCCCTACCCCTGACATCTGATCATACTTGGTATCTGATCAAGTTCTTCATCCCCAACCTTTGATGTGTATGTCCTTGGCCTGCGTTTTGCAAAAATCCTGTTAGGTAAATTTAGCAAGAATCTCCCTGAGGTCTCTCTCTTAGTAACTTTCCATCCACTGACCCCTTCACCCTGCTCCTCGCCTACAAATCCCTACTTCTTGTATTCAGAGTTGAGCCCGATCTCTCTCCTCTAGCGCAACAGTCTTAAATAAAGTCTTCTTTATAATTTTAACAAGTGTCAGAATCATTTTTCTTTAAAAACAAGTAGAATTCAATGAGTCTTAATGTAAGTAAAACACTTGGAACAGTGTCTTGTGGATTTCCTCTATTGTTCCCTTTGCATGCTCTAAGCTTAGAATAGATCCACTGTAAACTGCCTATTTATTGTCTGTCTCTTAGACAAGACTGTGGTCTCTTGAGAGCAAGAACTTATTTCCGAATTCCAGCATCTGTTGTATGGTTTGTCCCTTTAAAGGCACACAGCCAATGTATAGTGAATGAATGGGTTTTAGACTGAATGAATGAAGTAAATACTGAGAATTCCATGTGATCATCCTTCCACTTTTAGTGGTCACCTGCATAAACTGACAACTAAACAAGGAGTCTTTTCGCAGTCAGATTCCTGCTATTGTGTAGTCCTACAAATGTTCAGGAACCAATTTCAATTCTCCAAAACAACAAACACGAGAACAAAAAACCAAATAATGAGTTTAAAAGTTGATTATGGCCCCCAAAACATTCCAAGGAATACAAGAGAAATGAACTAGTTTCCTAAACTTCACAGTATTATATTAGCCATATAATTTGCAAATCAATTATCTGGAGTTCTGACAGAAAGACATAAAACACGGTCCAAATAATAAAGCTGATGCTTAAACATATGCCTTTTCAAGGGGGAAAAAAAAAAAAAGCTTTGAATTAAAACAGTGATGACTTTTTTGTAACTTAATATTTTAACACAGGAAGGGTACCTTTTTAAAAGATAAACCAGGTAATCAATCACATTCCAGAAATTTGCTATTTTGGAAGCAACAATCAAAATGTTTAGGTTCCTCTTTATCTGCACACAGCACAAGTTTTTCTTAGAAACAGTCTTCATTTAGCTGGCCTTAAAATCAAACAAGTTCAGTTTAACATCAGAGGCTCCCTTGTTTATTTTATTTACTCAGTACCAAAGTATGTTATTACTGTTTTTTTAAGGACTTTTCAAAAGCAAGGCAGTTATCACAGGATATCAATTCAAGTTGTATGATACAATGAGAGCCCCTTTCAAACATTTCATGACCCACAGACCACTGTCCCTACCTGTATATGTGGAATGAGGCCCTGAGCAAGTCATCTCATTTGTTCTTAAAAGTTATTTCATTTCCAAATGTAACAGTAACCAACCTTTTCAGTAGATCAACATAATAATGTAACAAAGGAGATTATCTGAGAGAAAGAGTCCAGCTCCCTGAAAAACTACCTCCCCAAATCCTCAGGCCCTCAAGTTCCATAAATTAGAAATGTCTAAACCTAAGCATAGCATAGATCATCACATCATGGGAAAATCTCATGCCTATATGCATCCCAATGAGGCTTGAAAATTCTTTAAGATTAAAATTCTCCTAAGATTAGAATTCTTCAACCTTAACTAAGTATAAGGTTGACCAAATATTGTTAGGACTAAAAGAAAAGGAACACTCTATAAAATGTACATGATGCATGTCCTAATTTTTTTTCAAACAATACAACCCAAACCGGATAAAAAGAACAATTTCACCCATAAACACACAACGGGAGCTCAGAAAAACGGAGGAGTCCAGCGACCCAGGTCTAGCCTCACACACCTGCTCACTCTAATTCATGCCACGAGATATGAAGACTCTTATTCTGACTTTATTAATCTTTCCACTTGGCAGTAGTTAGCCAAGTAGACCATCTATCCTGAAATTTATGATGTAAAATAGAGTGGGTAGAAATACGAGAAAATTTGAGTTCAAGACAGCCAGGCAACAGGCAATCTTATTCAAATGACCCAGTCACAGACAGTGAAACGTGTCACTGTGAACAGTAACTCAGCCCTGAAAGTGGAGAGGCCAGAAGGCTACACAGGCCAGCAATTAGTACAGTTCAATTGCCTTGTCGTTAACTTAGCCATCCATCCAGACTCAACATCGTGTACTAAAAATGGGACACGAGAATGCTTTTATAGTGTTTCAGGTACTAAAAACATTAAGAGAAAAAATTCAAAACATGTATCAGAACCTGTACCAGGAAAAGACAAAAAGTAATATGTTTTTAGTGTCAAAAACACAAATCAAGAAAAATGAGATGTTAATAACACCTTGCTTTTAAATAGCACCAATCTGTGAAGCAGCTCAAATATTTCTGCAAATTTAAAAAAATCTAATTATAGTACTTCTAACAACATTCTTGTGAAATAGGTAGAATATAAATTACTTGTTTAGATACTGAAGAAAAGTAGACACATATCACACTGAAATTAAATTCCTGATCTAGCTCAGTCCCGCACTCAGCATCCAATATAACCAAGTCACCAAATACTCTATAAACTGTAACACTGTAAAATGTAAAAGTGAACCCCATAGTTTTCTATGTTCAAGAATTAAACTCTAAGAATTAACAAGGCAAAATTGGCTTTAGTTTTAGACGGAAAACACTTCAAATATTCTATTCAATCTGCTGAGTCTACTTTTTTAATAAGTAAATTGAGAAACCACTATGATTATTTTTAAAGCCCCTTGAAATTTATAAATCAGAGAAAAGTGAAAATTCTATTTCCCACACTCTCCAGTATAAACTGACAGCTTTTAATCCTCTTTCAAAGGACAAAGGAATTCAATTTAAAGTGCAAGGTCAAAGTATACAAAAAGACACAGTGGCCTGGGAAACCAACAGGTTTAATAACAAAGGATGAGTCAACCAATACTTGCAGATCCCAACTACTCAAAAGAAAATTTTATTTTGACTCAAAATAGGAATTAAATTGTCCCACTGATGGCTAGGAAAAAAGATCACCTTTAAGCGTTTTATTTGTGCTTTTTAAGAGCTACTATAATGAGGTACCTTTAAAAGCTAGTATATTATTACAGCATCAAGGGGCACTTCCTAAATATAACCAATATATCTAAGTTCCCCTCAATGCCAACTCTTTGTGAAATAATTCTTTCTTCCCTTCAATACTATTTAGATAAGGCACAGCCAAAGTAGTTACAGGATGACTAAATCTGAACTTACTACAGGAATTTCCAAAGAGATAAGCACTTTAGAACTTTGCAAATACGCCCTTATTTGAAAGACAAGAGAAACTTGAAGAAAGTATCCAGTGAAAATATGAGCTCCTTTCTTAAAAGGTAAATAAGCTCTTCAATGCAGAGTCTGTCTCCTTATAAATTCTATTCAGACTTCACCATCTGTGCTAATGCCAGGAGGGAAAATGGCTCTACTGCCGTGATCAAAAGCAACTCACTTTAATGAAATAATATGATGTCTAGAATTTGCTTCCAAATAATCTAGAGTTGGGGCTGGAGGGATAGAAGGAACAAGATTGGCCAAGAGTTAACAGTTATTGAAGCTAGGAAATGGATGTGGTTTTAGGGGTTTACTACCACCCCCCGTTTTGTAGATGTTGGAATTTTTCAAAACAAAAGGTTAGAGAAAGAGAAGAAAGCTAGTATTAGAAAGTAAATGCCTTTCAACTAGCCTATTGCTATAAGCTACCAGCTCAAAAAAGTTATTTAACCGAGAATTCAAAAGGAATCTAAAATAGCAAGATTTTTTTTAAATTCTTTATAGTTATAAAACAATTAGGATGATCCTACAGTTTTTCTGTTGTTCACACCGAAGTAAAAGGTTGAATTAACAAACTACTTGTCCCTACATTAATATTCCTCATTTATATACTACTGCAATTAAACCTGATTTAAAAGAATGACTGTTCACTTTTTTTTTTTTCCTGATAACAGATATTCTTTCCGAAACAGTTAAAGAAAATTATGGCATACCATAGGAAACTGTTTCAATCCAAAAACCCAGGCTTTAAATAAAGTTTAGCAAATTTTAAACTATCTTTTACATCAGTTCCTAAGAACTAACCCTAAACTAAATTAAGCTAATTTTTGACATATCATCTTACTATATTAATACTCTCATAAATCACGCTATTCCATATTTGAGAAATTTCATTCTTTTGGATCCTGCTGATTGTTGCATAAAACAGAAACCAAAGCCCCGACCATCTTTTATACAATAGAATCAGTATTCTAATGACTGCCATCAAGATCACTTGATTTGAGACACTTGGCAATCTAGATTAATGTAGGACCTGTGAGCTGACCTTAATAATGGTCACTTTGCTTAAAGGAGATACATGTTAGATTGGGTATATAGTCACGTGGAAACTCAGTTATTAAGAATCACATTTCTTTAAGAAGTTATCAGCATTCTACCAATATAAAATTAATCAAAGTACTTTAATAGAACAGGGAAAATTCAAATAAAATCTAGGATGAGAAGTGAAGAATAACCTGCAGGGCTCACATCTCTAACAGATGTTATATGGTGTGCTCATTCTCTTTTCCCTTCTTCCTCCTTAATCTGGTATCTTTACTTAGAGGCATCTGCTTCAACAGCAAACACGCACATTATTCAAGCTGTCATTCTGCACATATTCCTAACCTATCTGGCAGAGTGGATGTTTCTAAAAAGGGTAGCAACTACAAAAATTGACATGGAGAAACTCATCGAAACTCAAAAACTGGTCACTATGCTCCCTGCATCTATACTGGGTATTTCGAGATATTTGGAAATGACATTAAGTATGGGAGTTACTCAAAAGAGTTTAAAAAATGGTTTGGTTAATCATGTCATCTTTATGGTAACTTTTACAGCCCTGATCAGATCTCTCTGTAAAGTGGACACAAAGGTAGCTTTTAGTAACTCATAAGGAATCCAATCTGTGTGTTACAGGAGATAAACCAGTTCTCAGATCTATCCTGAGACAACTACTCATGCATTCGCCCCAGCAGGGTGGCTTTCCAGCACTGTGAACGGACACATGACTCAAGATGCAGCCAGGTTTCCAAAGTTTAGAGGGAAGATGATTAATGATACAAAAGAACAAGGCATGGTGACCTTGTACAATGGGATGCTTACAAAAGATTAGTCGCTAACTAAAAAAGTGCTTCAACCTTAGATAAAGAGGGCACTCGCTCACTGCAGGTTCAAGCAGGGGAGGGCTAGGTTCTTGAGTGACTCACATTAAACTTACCTAGGGTATCAGTCACAAAAAGATAATAGGACTAAAATCAACTTATTATCAAATTCTTGAGATTTAGGTCATTCAAAAGATGTGCAAACTCCAAGGTACAAAAAAGAGATCACTTGAGTAAAAGAAGAAAAAGATCAAATTAAAAAATGGGCTCGATTCTCTAGGCACTGATTATCTAGTCTGAAAATCATCTTGATACCTTCTTTTACAGGCCTGCTGACCACTATTAGTCATTCTTCTGCTCTTTTCCATTCTTAAGAAGGTGAAGGAGGGAATAAGAATAGGGTGTAACCTTTTTGATTGAGTGAATAGTTCATATAGAGGAATACGGAGTCACGAAGAAAGTTAAAATTAATCTTATAACACTCATCTGTGTCACAATCACCCTTTCAAGTGTTGATTCACAACTTTTTACGTTAAACAAAAGATATTGCAAAAGTGTTAGGTAGGTAGTCAGAGATGAGCGAATGGAGGCCCAGCCCAGAGACCACCCAAAGCACACCCCATTGGTAGCAGAATTCCAGGTAAGCACACACGCTAGGCAAAGTGTGATATAGCAGCCAAGTGTCAATCCCAACCACCTCAAGTGCCCATCACCTAGGAATGCCTTTGTAACCACCCATCTGGCCCTAATATGATACAGACCTTCCCACTTCTGCGGTGTTACAGCTCACTTCGCTGAGAACCTGCTCCTCCCCTGGAGGGTACTCTATTTTTTTTTTTATCTTTTCACCTTTCCAGTTCCACAGGGCTACCAGTCTTCCTTAGCATGGCCAGGTTCTTTCTAAAACATACTGTGAATAAATCTTACTTTTTCTAAATCTCGCTAACCTGTAACTCTGCTGCGTCAGCAGGAAAGAACGGAGAAAAAATGCTAATTGCACTTCTGCGTTGTTACCACCCCGCCCCATCCCCATGCCACTGGGGCAACACGAGAGTTCAAATCGCCCCCAAACGGTAACAAAAGGAAGAATAATAAGTGATCACGATATGACTATAAACACAATGTTCAAAACTATACGGAGAAAAAAGGAAGAAGAAGAAATAATAGTGGGATATACAGTAAACACTGGAGGTGGTCCTGAGTAGCCAGATAAAAGGCAATCTTTTCCTTGATTGTATTTAATGCACATTTTTCAAATTTTCTATAATGAATATATAGGTCATTAAGAAAAACAACTTTTTGTATTGAAAAATGACCACCAAAAAACCATTTTCATTTAATACATAAAGGTGCAATTCATAGGAACCACTCTATAAAATTGTTTCAACTAAGCTGCAAAATGCACTAAAGATAATGAAAAGAACTGCTTACTTCCTATTGCCAGAAGTTTTGTCTGTTATTCCAACAAACATTTATTAAGCAGCTATCATGTACTAGATCCACTGTCTGCATCCCTCAAACGGTAATAAAGATATAACTACTAGTAAATCCTCATTATCAAGGTGCTTAATTAAGAGCATAGCTGTAAATCTTCCTGCCTCCCCACCTCCAACTTTAAATACCCCTCAAAAAACCAAAGAATCCTTTCTGTAATGTCACTATATCCAAAAATACACTGCAACAGAGTATATTATTGTGAAAATATTTGCTGCCTTTCCCTTACCAGATCCTTTCCTACCTGCCCATCCCTGCAGGAGATTATACTTATTACCCTTTGAGGCCATGCTTGACTGGGTGACTTGCTTTGGCCCATGAAGTATGAACAGCAACAGCATATGCCACTTCTGAGCAGAAGTGTTACGAGCCACAAAACAATATTTAAAGCAGCAACCTGGTACACATCAGAATACCAATGCAGTGAGGAGTTAAAAAGGGAAGCAGAGAACTCATAAACTAGAGTATTTACAATTTAATGGAGAATAAAAGGACACAAATACTATGCATATACATATAGATCAAGGGGAATATATGTTTATATGTATGAATAACATACCTGGAACATAAATATTTACATGATAAAGCTGTACAAATGCTTTGGCTTGGGATTCAGGAAGCATTCTTCAAAAAGAGTAAATATAAGATAATATTATCTCATGATCTCCCTAACTATAGGATAAAAAC
Organism: Pteropus vampyrus; assembly: GCF_000151845.1. NCBI lineage: Eukaryota > Metazoa > Chordata > Mammalia > Chiroptera > Pteropodidae > Pteropus > Pteropus vampyrus. The sequence goes on from NW_011888895.1 coordinate 3,298,932, forward strand.
AATCTATGGTATGCAATTCAGCAGTAGAGAAAGAAGTACCCTTGGAGAAGAAATATTTAAAATCATTATGTTGTACTCAGGCTTGCCGCTTAGGTTAAAAAGTCAGGAACCATATCACCAATATATTTATAAACTAGAAAGAACACCGACAGAAATGTGAAATTAAAATCTTTTCCTCTTCATATACCCTTAGATATTCTTCTAAGCAAATTCTTCTAAGGAAATTATCTTTAGACTTTTGTTAACCAAGAAAACTTTCTGTAAGCAAAACCTTACACCGAAGCTCAAGATATGAAAGCTGAAATGCTCCAATTAAAGTGTGCGTGGGTCCATAGGGCCACGGGGTGGGAGCAGTTTCAGGAATGGTTACCTACCATCCATCAGTATCAGTACCACCACGAGCCAAGTACTGGACAAGGTGCAGGGAATTCAGAAGGGAACAAAACAGTCTCTGCACTCAGAGCTTATATTCTAGAATGGGAGAAAAACAAGTAAATACAATCAACTCACAGAGAACCTTCCAAAGGGAATAAGGTAGGGTAATAAGGTAGGCGATGACTAGAGGTGGTATTTGGGGTTTCTTTGTGAGCCTCAGGAGTCAAGGAAAGCCTCTCTAAGAATACTTTCAGTGTAGTTTCAAGAATGTTCTAGAGAAAGTTCAGCCAGCGCAAAGACCCAAAGAAAGAAAACAATCTGATCAAGGAATAGAGAGAGACCACTGAGCTGCTGCAAAGTCAACAAGGGCTAGCGTAGAATGAGAGGAAACTGGAAAGGCAACAGAGGCCAGAGCACAAGGATCTCTTCAAGTGAGGCCTGGCTTTTATTTTAAATGTAATGGGAAGTCTTTGAAATGTTTTAAGCAAGGGAATAACATGATCTGATTTGTAGAAGCTACTGTGTGGAACAGATGCCAGGCAGGCAGAGTGGGATCAAGAAAAACAAGGAGATCATGGCAGACACTGATGTGAGAGACCGTGGTGGCCCACACTGACATTTTAACAGTGGAAATGATGAGGAGTCAGACTCGAGATATATCTTGGACAGAAAGCCTACAGAACTCAGCGATGGAGTAAACATCAGGTAGGTAGAAAAGAGAGGAATAAAGGCTAGCTATGAAGTTTCTGGCCTGTGCAAGTGGGTGGATAATGGCAGCGTTTACTAAGATGGAAAAGTCTGGGGTGTGTAGATGAAAGTGGGAATAACTCAGTCTTGAACAGCTTATTATTAGGTGTCCGAGATGATCCGTCTTGTAGGTGCCTGGCTGACCATCTAAGTCTATAGTTCCAAGTATACTGGAAATACCAATATACTCGCTCAGCCCTCCCTTCTTTCCCACCTCTATTCTCATGGCAAACCCTTTAAGGCTTCTCAGAATTCCTAGTGCCCTCAGAGCAGTATGAAAACTTAACATTTACCTCTAGCTTGCTACCGAAATTTGCCTAATGTTTGCACAGTGTGACCAAATAATTAAATTCTAAGAAAATGTATATCGCATTTGCTCACACTTATACCAAAATAAATTACAGATGATTTAAAGATTCTAGTGAATAAATGAAAGAAAATACGGTTAATACTTATAATATCTTGGAGGGAGGACTTTTTCATTGGACACCATGGACAAAAAATACCTTAAATATGGAAAATAATAACAGGTGAGGAAAAAGAGAGGCCTTAATTCTATAAAAGAAAACACAAGTAAGTTTTAAAGCAAATAAAAAATCGGGACTAAATATCTGAAGCATATGACATAAGGAATTCATATCCCTAAGTATAAGGAGCTCACATAAATTAAGGAAAAAGATGAACTTCAAAAGAAAATGTGACAAGGACAAGAGCAAAAATTCAAAAGAGAAGACATATAACTGAACAATTAACACATGAAAAGAAATGCTAAGCTTAATAGCAAAAGAACTGAATTAAAACAAGGAGATACTATTTTTCACCTATCAAGGTAGAGAATATTAAAATGGCAATGAGTATAGACTTGGAGCCTGAGCAGTAATGAGTTTCTGGAGACGATCTGGCAAAATATATCAATAGCCTTAGATTCTACATGCTCTTTGACCTACCAAGTCTACTTCAGGGTCTTCACCCTCAGAGTCAGGGGACTGGGGTTGTTTGAAAAGACTCAGGTAACAAATTATGTTTTTCAGGTTAGGATACTCTGTACCTAAAAAAAGGTGCTTCAGAATTACATCTAATGATATGAAAAGATATTACATTAAAAAAATAGGTTATAAAATCATAGGGTCAGGATAATATATATCAATAGGTATATTCATATACAGAGATAATAAAGGGCAAGAAGTTAACAGCAGTTGTGTCTGGAGAGACTGAGTGTTCTTTATGATTTTCTTTCATTATATTGAGCATCACACAATATTTAAGGGATTATGCCTGTTGTCCTTCTCTTCATGTCCCCAAACCAGTTCTTCTTTATAAATCTATTATCTTCAGGAAGGACAAAGGGATTCTCCTGAAACACACTGGGCTCCAAATCTCCCTCTGTGTTATTTCCTTTAGTTGACTTGACACTTGAGCCTAGGTGGTTCTCAGTCTGGTCCCAGACCTGCAGCACCAGTATAAACAGGGAGCTTGTTAGAAATTCAAAATGTTGGGCCCGACCCCGACCTAAGGAATAAGAAGGAGGCAGGCCATTCAAATAATTTCTTCTATCACAACCCTCCAGGTAATTCAGATGCCTGCTAGAGTTTGAGGAACGTTTCAGCCTATGTGCTTTAGGCCTTCAGAATCCAGAAACTCTCCTAAAAACAGCCAAATCATTTTTCAAATTATATTTTTCAAAACTCCAGTTGTAATATAATTAAATCATTTGAGGGGACTGAGCTGCTAAATTTTGAAATCTTAACAGATGAAAAATTGTGAAAGAAAAAAAAAGGGGGGGATCAACAAGAAAACCACACCCGTACAGATGTCTTAAAGGTACCAGTGAGTACTACAGACATCACTTCAAGCCTTCCAGTCTTCGAGGTAAACAGAACTGGCTTCCTTCCTCAAGGAACACACTAAATGCAGACTCAATTACACACATCAAAGGCCAGGCTGCACAAGCAATCAATCAGATCCTGAGTAATAATATTCAAGCCATATCTAGACATAAGTGCAACACTCAGGTGTGCTAAAACTTTAGAAACATCTTTATCTTCAACTAATAAATGATCCCATTTGGGACAATATTTATTGAGGTTTGATGTGGTAATTAATCTAGTTGTTTACCTGTGATAAAGATATAGAAAAATGAAATGAGGAGAGAAAAATGAAATGAGGTTTATTCACAATTCAATGAAATAAATTTTTTGGAGTAATTGAGTAGAGAGAGGAAACTTTGGGAACCAAGCCAGATCAATTGAGCTTGATCAGAAGTGGGAGTAAGGGAGAGGAAGGAATCCAAGAAAAGGCATAAATAAGCCTTTGACCTAGGCAGCTGAGTAAATAAAAAGCCATTCAGATTTTAATATCATAAATGTTATTTTATGTAATAAAAAAGTTTTTAAGTATAAAATAAATCCATAAATATACAAAAGCTTAAATGAAAATATTGGCACCAACGACCCTTTTTCATGGCAGATGTAATAACAGATAAAAATACCTTCTCTCCCTGCTTTTGATATATGGAAACAAACCAGAATGTTTGGACAATATTAACGAACACGACTGGACTCCATGCAGTGGCCATCAACGGTAGAAAAGAAGCCTCAAGTGGGAGCATCCTCTTCCTGCCCCACCCTTCCACAAGGCCCCCTCCAGCCAGCACCTTTAGGGTCCCATACAAGACTTATTTTAAGGATTTGGCTTCAAAGTCTTTTAAATCAGAGGTGTTCAAAGAAGCAGGAAGGAGGGACCATCGAGTGCCCTGTCACACGTTTCTGCTGGAACATCTGGGCAGGCTCTGCACTCTTTCTGCTCCACTGGGAGGGTCTGGGCCTGCCACCCGCAGTTCAGGACAGAGTAACAGATATGGCCACAGAGCAAAGAAAATCCCTGAGGTACAAGTGGAAAAGTATTACAATGCTCAATTTTTAACACCAACGGAGCCTCCGCTTCACACCAACTGCCTGGAACATCCCGGGACCCGTTTCTGCTTTCCATTTCACGTCAGTGTGGACCTTGGTCCTAGAAACGGATCTGTGGCAGTAAGGAGGAAGAGAAAAATGGGAGGAGGTAGGAGGGCACATCATTTAACCCCAATGCAGATCTCTTGGCAACATCCCCCACTTCCAGAACTTGGCTACAGAGCTGGCTTATTCCTCCTGGCAGAGCACCTGCCCTCACCTCAGTGATGACAAGTCTGGAGGAGCCCACACCAAGAGGAAGTGATTTTCTTAGAGAGGCTGATGACTTTTAATTTGATTATTTGAACCCAAAGATCCCATCACCACCAATATTTGTACTGAAAAGAATACCATGGCTCCAAATCTAATAACTCCTGAGTAATAAAGATATAAAATGACCCCCCTCCCAAATTATTTGGCTTATAATTTTTTCCCTTCTATTTTCAAAAACACATTATACAGGCACTTCATACTTTTTACTGAGCACATTACATTTTCACTAAGACATTGGTTCTCTAACATTCTGGCCTTAGGATTCTTACACTCTTAAAAATTATTGAGGATCCCGAAGAGCTTACCTTAGAAAATTCTAAAAAAACAGACAAATACAAGCATACGAACCATCAGCCATCAAAGGGATGTCGTCAAACATCATATAGCCACTGGAAAACTACACTGTACACTTATGGAAAAAGAGTTAAAAAGGGAAATAATTATCTTAACTATCATTATGAAAATAATCTGAACTTGCAGACTGTTGAGAGGGTCTCAATGACCCCCAGGGACTCCTGGCTACACTTTGAGAACATTTGCACTAAGGAAAGAACAGGTATCAAAATTCTTGCACCTTTCATTTTCTACCTTTTCTAGACCTACAAGAGAATAACTGTGATACGTTTCATTGAACTATATATGAACTGAAATGATCATATCCAAAAATTACAAAAAAATAATTAAAAAAAAATTTTTGACAAAATTGTTACTAAAATAAACTAAATAAATGTCATGTCTAATTTTTTTCTTTAACCATTTTAGAGTTTACAATTCAGTGGCATATAATACATTCATGATGTTGTATAACTATCACCAATACCTAGTTCTACAACATTTTCATCATCCCAAAAAGAAACCCCATACCCTGCCCCCAGCAACTACTAACTTGCTTTCTGACTCTATAGATTTGCCTATTCTGGGTATTTCGTATAAACAGGATCATATAAGTAAGTGGCCTTTCGTGTCTAGCTTCTGTCATTTATAATGTTTTCAAGGTTAATCCATAATACAATATGTATTATTCATCCCTTTTAACGGCTGAATAATATTCCATTATAAGATTATACGATGTTTTGTTTGTCCATTGATATACAAAAGTTTCCACCTTTTGGCTATAGTGAATAGCGCCACTATGAACATTTGTTCACAAGTTTTCGATCCTTTTGAGTTTGTATCTAAGAATGGAATTGCTAGGCCATATGATGAGTCTGTACTTAGCTTACTGTGGACCTGCAAAACTGTTTCCACAGCAGCGGCACCACTTTACATTCCCACCAGCAGTGTATAAGGATCCCATTATTTCCACATCTTGCTAACTTGTTATTTTCTAGTTTTCTTTTTCTTATAATAGCCATCCTAATGCGTGTGAAGCAGCATCTCATACTTTTGATTTCCATTTCCCTAATGACAATACATTGAACATCTTTTTACGTGCTTGTTGGGCATCTGTATATCTTCTTTGGAAAAATGACTATTCGTGTCTTTTGCTCATTTTTAATTGGGTTCTTTATTTTTGTTACTGGATTGTAAGAGTTCTGAGAGCTAATTATTTTTTATAAGTAGGTGAAAGCACTTTAAACCTCGCATGCATCTGGTCAGCCTCCCCTCTCTACCATGCTTAAGACAACTGCCAACCTTCTAGATGAAAAGAGTAACTGAGAAGAGAGATCATAGAATCAATCAACAACAAGACTATATAATGCCTTCATTTTTGTCTTAAATTATAATCCAGGATTGGACCATAGATGATGATAAAATAATAATAACAATATAATCATTCCTTGTAAAATGCTTACCATTTAGTGAGGCACTATGCTAGGTGCTTCTGCATCCTCACAGCAACACCATAAGGCAAGAACTGTGATCCACCACCCCATTTTATAGATGAGGAAACAGAGGTAAAGAAAAGTTAAATAGCTGGTTTATGGTTATGTAATCAGTAGCCGAGCAGTTTGGCTCCAGAATTTGTGCTTTTAATCCCTTTACTATACTGCCTCTCAACCACGAAATAATAATAAACTTCGCTCAGTTGCTTAACTGAGAACTTTTTAAAAAATGCTGGTAGCTACATTTTGTTATGTCACTTTCAAGTTCTAACCTCTACTGTCTGCACAAATGTTTCATGCAATTCTTGAAGCTAGACTGCCTCTCTAATCGGGTTTAGGAATGTCACAAAGATGTAAGCCCAAAACCAGAGGGGTGAGTGTCATGTTAGCACTCTGATTTAGATCTTTTCTAACATTCTTAATCTGACCAAAGACTGTTCAGGACATTCTGACTCAGCAGTCTATTTCCAAGAGCGTCTAGACTGCATATTGACTGCAATTCTAAGAGGTTACAGTTACCAGCAAAGCCAGGGCCTAAAAGCCCATCTAACTCAAACCCATAATTTACAGTATAATTATATATTGGTAAATGGCTTTGTAAACTGAATCTCAAACTTGAGAAGAAATCTAAAAGGTAATGTATTCCATGATAAAACCAATATGAACACAATGCTAGAGTTTATAGATTTTATTTTCTGAGCAATAATTACAGGGATAACTGCCTGATGTATCTAGCATTGCTGCAACTGTGTAGAGTGAATGGATCTCAGAATTTTGAAGAGCTTACAAACGAGTTCTGCTCCTTCTAGAATTAAAAGGTAGATTAAAGCCCTGCAATGTGCCTACCTGATAAACACTCATTTATACCAAGTATCATTTTATAATGTTATAATATCCCTATTTACTTTTGTGATAACAGAAGAATTTTTTAAGTTCAGCTACCCAATATGCCATTTGTAATGCTTTCATTACTACAAATGGCAGCAAATGTGAGGTTTTCTCATCTGTAACAGAATGGTATTTACCATCTATCTCACAGAATTGTGGAGAACAAATTTTAGATGGGATATGTGAATGCCTCCTGTAAAATACCTGAGCCATGACAGGTATTCAATAAACATTCATGTGTAAGTAAGGAGTGATGGGTGTGGGTCAGATAATACCAGAAGTCATTCTAAAGCATACTTTACATAAGCTAAGCACAACTCTGATTATTTACCTAAAGGTCATTTATCTGATGAACTCACCTACATACAATCCAGAATCTAGAAAATACCAAGAGAGCTTCCTGACTAGGAAAATAGGTATCATTCACATAGTTATTGAAGGAAATCGGTTTATTCTTTGGGCTAGACCTAACTATAATACCATTTCTGATAGAGCAGAAGGCTCCAAAAACTACTCCACCATCTATTTGTTCAGATGTTTAATTTAATTAGGGCTAAGAAGGTTCAACATTCAAAACATTAGCATGAACAAGCTGAAGTCACAAGAGGGATGTAAAGTGCTTTCCTCTTAGAACGGAATTATGAACATAAGAATTATAAATCAGAGGGATCTAAGAAATAGAGAGAAAGAGGTAGAGTCAAAAGTTTGGGAGGTGAATGGGAATCAAAGAGAAAGTGACTAATAGCCTGGGCAGGAACTTTCACCTCAGTGAGGTCAGTCTGACCTAAAAGGATAAGCCAGTGACAGATTGGGGGAGGCACAAAATAGAGAGCAAAGGAGCATGCCACGTTAAGGGAAATGAAATGTGAAGGTTAAGTGCATATGACAAAAGGACAACATTTGGGGGTGCAGGTGACCAGAGTCAGGAGAGGTGAGGTATAGATGGAAGAGAAGAGGACGAAACCAGAAAGGTCTACAGGGATGGAGCACAAAGCAATCTTCAGACCGTGCGCAAAGGTTTAGATTTTGATCCTACAAAGTGACAACTCTTAGTGTGGTCCGTGGACACCCAGAGTTCCCAAGACCCCTTCAGGGGTTCTGCAAGGTCAAAATTATTATTCTAGTAGTACTCAGACATTATTTTCCCTTCTCACTGTATATTCACCCTGATACAAAAACAAGGGTGGGTAAGACTGCTGCCACCTTAGCAGTGGCACCAAACTGTACTAGTGGTCATTGTATTCTTCACTGCCATGCACTCAACTTAAAAAAAAAAAAAAAAAAAAAACACTTTAAAATTTAAAAAAAATGTTTCACTTCAGGATATCCTTGATGAGTCATCAAAAATTATTACTTTATTAAGTCTCAGCACTTGAGTATATGTGTTTAATATTTGTGTGACTAAAAGGGAAGTGGTCATAAAGCACTCCTATGGCATACCAACTATGACTAATGTCTCAAGAAAAAATATCTGTGCAAATGAGTTACAAGCTGAACTAGCCACTGTTTACATGGAACACAATTTTTATTCAGCAGAACAACATCAGATAAACTATGGTTATTTAGACTTGAGGGTTTGACAGTTTCTCATAAATGAAGTGAGCCTGTTGCTTCGAGAAAAACAATTGACAGTACGATAGTATTTGCTGCTAATGATAAAATTTGAGCCTTTGGGTGAAATTTAGAAATTTGGAAAACATGCATCTGCCATTTTGAGCATTTAGAGAATTTCCTAATTTTCTAATGCTTAACATTTAGAGAATTTTCTAATAAGATAGGTGGTGATAGTAACAAATAGGATTTTGTAATACTATTTAATGAAACATATCAACATTTGGAAGATCTACAAAATCAATGAACCAATATTTTCCAGATGATCAAAACATGATCTTAAAAAAACACACACACATGGAGTCAAATATCCATTCAAATTGCAAGACGGATCAATAGATTTTATTGTAATGGAGTATGAAAAGTTCGTTAACGTGATTTCGGATTCTACACTGCAACTAAACCTTAAGAAATTACCAGAGTCCAATTTTGGTATAGTATCAAATAACCACAATTTTCTGAAAATGCCATTAAAAGACTCCTGCTTTTTCCAACTACATATCTATGTAAGGCCAGATTTTCTTCAACTACTTCAACCAAAGCAACATTTCACAACAGACTGACTGCAGGAAGGGCTATGAGAATCCAGCTGTCTTCTATTAAGCCAGACATTAAAGTGATTTGCAAAACTGTAAAATGATGCCACTCTTCTCACTAAATTTTTGTTTTCTAAAATAGCTTTCATAAAAATTTGTTATTTATGTAAGCATGTATAGGTTTATTACAGATAGTGTCAATAAATAAATATTTTGTAAATTTCTCAGTTTTAATTTCTAATCTGGCCAATAGATTTTTTTAAAATGAACATTAAAAAAAAGCTCCTTGAGGTTCTCAGTAACTTTTAAGAGTATACAAGGGCCCTGATACCAAAGTTTGAAACCCTCGGCCATAGGAGACGAAACCATAGGGAAAGAGTTTACTGTGTGGCAGCATCTGAACAAATGCACAACTCTAACAACAATGGGTAGGTAAAGCCAAATGGATTAAGGAAGCCAGACCAGCCAGGAAGCAGCAGCCAGTAAAAGCAAATTAGTAAATGCAAAATGATGAAGGCTGAACTAAGGATGGGGAGACAAAGGGATGAATTCAAAAGGCATTTCAGAGGCAGAATTGACAGAATCTAGCAAACAACTTCAGAATGAGAGAGAAAGTCCAGGTTTGCATGCCTAAACTGTAATTGCCTGTCCACCTATCTGGCTTATGGACAAGTAGTGAGTCTCTTTCATACAGTCATGAGCTGCTTAACGACAGAGATGCGTTCTGAGAAATTTGTCGTTGTATCAACATCACAGAGCACACTTACACAAACCTTGATGGTAAAGCCTACTACACACCTACGTTAGATAGTATAGCCTAGTGCTCCTATGCTACGTCTGTATAGCACGTCACTGTACAAAACAACGCGAGATTAAATCAAGCAGGAGAGAAAATGATGCAATCAAGAGACACAGTAAACACCAG